>NW_028318045.1:7065000-7405000 GCF_062004578.1 Staurois parvus | reverse complement strand
CATATGTTTTGGAAGTGGACGCCTCCAAAAACGCGGTAGGAGCGATTCTTTCCCAAAGGAGTGGTACCAAGGAGTTACTGCATCCCGTGGCGTTTTTCTCCAGGAAGTTGACTCCGGCGGAGCGCAATTACGATATTGGAGATCGGGAACTCCTGGCCATCAAGTCCGCTCTAGAAGAATGGAGGTATCTCCTGGAAGGAGCCACACACCCAATCCTAATATTCACGGATCACAAAAACCTCGAGTATTTAAGGACGGCGAAACGACTGAGACCACGCCAGGCGAGATGGGCTCTTTTCTTCTCTCGATTTACCTTTCATATAACGTACCGACCTGGGTCTAAAAATACAAAACCAGACGCTCTGTCCCGCATGTTTGAGGACCCCGACGATACAGTGTTACCTGACACAATTTTGCCATCCGGAAGCTTCCTCGTCCTGCAAACGGAACTTCGCTCCAGACTGATTGACGCTTCCGTTGGACTGCCAGTCCCGCCCGGGTCGCCTCTCCAGAACCGCGATGGTCTGCTTTGGAAGAAAAATCGGATCGTGGTGCCAGAAGGAGTTCAAACTTTCGTCCTGGGGCACTGCCACGACCATCCAATGGCAGGGCACTTTGGGGTGGCGAAGACTCTGGAGCTACTACGGCGCTCATTCTGGTGGCCAAACATGGTCAAAGACTGCGAGCGCTACGTCCAGACCTGTCCCACCTGCCAAAGGAACAAGCCCTCCAGAAGCAAGGCCTGGGGATTGTTGCGTCCATTGCCGATACCCAAACGGGCCTGGCAAATGATTGCCATGGATTTTGTGGTCGAACTCCCACCGTCTCAAGGCTACACTGCTATAATGGTGATCGTGGATCGCTTTTCAAAGATGGCTCATTTCGTGCCCTTGGAAAGAACCCCGTCGGCACCGGAGACTGCACGGATATTCATCAAGGAAGTAGTAAGGCTACATGGGATACCCGAAGACATAGTATCGGATCGGGGAGTCCAGTTCACATCTAGATTCTGGAAAGCCTTATGTGAAGCATTAGGAATCAAACTGTCACTGTCATCTGCTTACCATCCACAGACCAACGGGCAAACAGAAAGGACCAATCAAACATTGGAACAGTACCTCAGATGCTACACCTCCTATCTCCAGGACGACTGGCTAACACTGTTGCCTTCTGCAGAGTTCGCCTATAATAACTCGAGCCACTCAGCGACGGGACAATCACCGTTTTTTACCAATTTCGGATATCATCCTACGTTTCTCCCCGACCTAACGCCCGAAAGTCCGGTACCCGCATCTCAAGATGTCTTGCATTTCTTTTCTGTCAATAACAAAACGATTCAGGAGGCCATCACTAAGGCCCAAGAAGATAGTAAAAAGGCGTTCGACAGGAAGAGAAGAGGAGAGCTGTTGCTCCAGCCGGGGGATCAGGTTTGGTTGGCTACGACCAACTTGAAAATGCTGTGTCCTTCCAGGAAGTTAGGACCGAAGTACCTAGGACCATTTCCAATTAAACGGGTGATCAATGAAGTGGCCTATGAACTTGAGCTCCCGGAGTCTTTCAAAATACACCCGGTGTTCCATGTCTCTCTCCTGAAACCATCCAGACCAGATTCCTTCCCGGATCGCCAATCCAGACCTCCTGAGGCAGTCGCCATAGGTGACCAGGAGGAATATGAGGTAGAAACTATTCTCAGTTGCCGAAAGAGGGGGGGCCAGACGCAGTTCCTGATAAAGTGGAAGGGTTATGGCCCTGAGGAGAATTCTTGGGTGCCCATCCAGGATGTTCACGCCCCCAGACTCATCCGGGAATTTTTTCGTGGCCACCCGCGGTGGAGAGATCAGTGGGGCTCCCGGAGGGTGCCCATAGGGGGGGGGCAATGTCAGGGATCGCGGCGTCCTGTCGGCCGGCGCATGCGCACTGGCCACGGCTCACGCCGGGACACAGGCACTAGGTCCCGGCGAGCCGTGGATGACAGGATGCCGCGCATGCGCAGTGGGACCCGCGGGCGCGCCTCGGGCGGCCAATGACAGCCCGGGGGCGCGTCCCGAGCGGCCAATGACAGTGCAGGGCGCAATATTTAAAGATGCCCTGCACTGTCAGTAATCGCCGCAAGGTCTATCTGAGTTCCTGAGTCCTGTACCTGTGCTTTTGACCCTGATTGACCCTGACTACGCTGCCTACTCCTGTGTTGACCCGGATTGTACCTGACTACTCTGCCTTCTCCCATCCTGACCCTCGGCTTGTTTTGACCTCTCTACGGACTGACTTATCCTGCTGACCCTGCGTGTGACCTGACTACTCTCCGCCTGCCGATTCTGTACCTCGCCTACCCCACGGGACCCCCGCTCGTGATCCATCCTGCTAGGTCCTGCCGTCCTCCTCACATCTGGCTCTCCCGGTACCAATACATCCCCGGAGGTTGCCCCTGCCACTGGTGGGCCTGCTCGGAGGTCGTGACCTGGTCCCGGTCTGTTTCAAGTCCATCCCCACCATCAGGGGCCCTGGTGAAAGCACAGACCGGGACTTAGACTCCACGCTTTGGGTAGGTCTGTCAAGTGGGCAGCCAGGGGCACCACCTGGCGGGTTCTAACACAGAGACTGCAGACATGGTACAGAATTCGGTCAGAGACTGCGGACAGGATAAAAGAGATGGTCAGAGACTGCGAAAATACTACAGGAGATGGTCAGAGACTGTGGACAGGATACAGGAGACGGTCAGAGACTGCAGACATAGCACAGGAGACAGTCAGAGACTGTGGACAGGATACAGAAGATGGTCAGAGACTCTGGAACAGCTGGAGAGGCCTGTTCTACACCAAACACTATGGATGACTTGTTTGCCTACTCACATTATATGGGTGCTGCACAACCTGTTAAACCTTGACGCCACTTGAAGAGTTAACAGGACTCATCCCAGTGCTGGCAGCATGTCCAGTAATTCACAATATAAAATACAATGAAGTAATTTCATACTTGCCAAAAGTTTCTAGTCTACATCAAGCTTTCACCAATATAGTTAATCATCCAGCACTTTGGAGAAAACTCACATACTGAACCTCCTAGTAAAACGAGTAGAACCTGTAGATCTTCATAGATGTCGTGCCCTTTATTGGGCATGGCTGTCCAGATGATCGGTCTCCTCACCTGTCCTCTCCCCATCCCACCTGAACACAGCCGAGCCGCTCCCTACCCAAGCACACACTAGCCTGTCCCCCTGTACAAACGCAGATGAGCCTGCGCGAGCACACACGAGCTGCCCCTCTGCCTGAACACAGCCCTTTTTAGCGATGGCACTGGTCCCTTCTGCCTGGGGGAAATGCCGCCCCCCTGAAAAATGCCGCCCGAGGCAGATGCCTTGTTTGCCTCGTGGCAGATACACCCCTGGCTACAGTTTTTGTAGGTGCTGACTTTTATTTTTTATTTATTTATTTATTTTTTTTACATTTTGACTGGAGCTCTGCTTTAAAGCCTCATTTACCAGGCATGAACTTACATGCATTTATTTGTCAGTAATTTTGTCATACATAATATCATTGTAATCTCATTGGACATGGATGCCCACCTTTGCACCATATGGTTTACTCTAGTGTAGTTCATTGGGTTTTATTTTTTGCAGTTTGGAGGACAGACCAATCCTGGACAAATTCACCAGTCCTTTGGTGGTGTGGGCAGGAACCTGGCAGGTGAGCAACAGGAGGAGGTAAACAGATGCATATTGTGGAACTGTTTAAAGGAAAAAGGTTAGCTTTAGCGCTTGTTAAAACCAGGTTGTCCTGGTCCAGTCATGTGATTCTGCTCCCTTGTGTCAACCAGAATGGCTGCAGGGGAGAGGAAGCAAGCCTATGGGTGATGTCACTGCTTCAGGCTTTACTAGCTGTTCTCAGAACTCGATCTTGTCCCATGCCCCCCATCACGCTGCCCCCCACTTGTCCCTCTCCACTCCTCCTGTCCTGCTGCCCCCCACTTGTCCCTCTGCACTCCTCCTGTCCTGCTGCCCCTATTCTGTCCCATGCCCCCCGTCACACTGCCCCCCACTTGTCCCTCTGCGCTCCTCCTGTCCTGCTGCCCCCCACTTGTCCCTCTGCGCTCCTCCTGTGCTGCTGCCCCCCACTTGTCCCTCTGCGCTCCTCCTGTCCTGCTGCCCCTATTCTGTCCCATGCCCCCCATCACACTGCCCCCCACCTGTCCTTCTGCGCTCCTCCTGTCCCACTGCCCCTCACCTGCCCCTCTGCACTCCTCTTGCCCCGATCCTGTCCCATGCCTCCCACCTGTCCCTCTGCGCTCCTCGTGTCCCACTGCCCCGATCCTGTCCTATGCCCCCCATCATGCTGCACCCCACCTATCCCTCTGCACTCCTCCTGTCCAACTGCCCCTCTCCTGTCCCTCTGCGCTCCTCCTGTCCCAGTGCCCTGATCCTATCACACTGCCCCGATCCTGTCCCATGCCCCCCATCACGCTGCACCCCACCTGTCCTTCTGCACTCCTCCTGTCCAACTGCCCCTCTCCTGTCCCTCTGTGCTCCTCCTGTCCCGGTGCCCTGATCCTATCCCACTGCCCCGATCTTGTCCCATGTCCCCCATCACGCTGCACCCCACCTGTCCTTCTGCACTCCTCCTGTCCAACTGCCCCTCTCCTGTCCCTCTGCGCTCCTCCTGTCCCGGTGCTCAGATCCTGTCCCTCTGTCCCCTACCTGTCCCTCTGCCTCCCCACCCATCACGCTGCCCCCCCCTGTCACGCTGCCTCCCTCTTGTCCTGTTAGCCCCCACCTGTCTCGATGGCCTACTGCTGTTCTGATATCCCCAGTCATGCTTCGCCCCTCCTGTCCCACTGCTCCCTTCCTCTCCTGCGCCCCCCCATCACGCTGCCCCCATCTTGTCCCACAACCCTCCCCCCCCCATGTCACATTGCCCTCCATCATGCTCCTGTCCTGAAGAGGTGGATCTTAAACAGCAAAGGGCGGGATAAATTTAGATGGGGGGGTGCCCGATTTTAGTGTTGCCTAGGGCAGCACAAAATCACAATACACTACTGGGTGTTAGGAGGGGGTAGAGGAAAGATTCAAGAGTAGTTAGGATTAAGCCTGGAATTGCAGGGTCTGTAAAGCAATAAAAAAATTGGAAATGCTCATGTACTGCAAAGACATACAGCGTGTGTTTTTTTTTTTGTTTTTTTTTGCCTTGACACACGTTATAATCTGTTCACAAAACACAATAGAATTGTTTGGTTTATTTTCACACATTTGGCAACTTTAGTAAAATGTTAGAAGGATCCAATAATGACATTACAGATTCACTTCTCTCTACAGATTGCCTGAGTCGGCTGGGAGTGAGACCTCTGTTCATCTCCGCTCTAGGACAAGATGAGCTGTGTTCCTCCGTTCTTCAATACTGCTCTCACATGGTGAGGGTGTACTCTGCACTGCAACGATTCATTCAGATTTGTTCACACAAAGGACTGCTGTGAACACACATACTGCTTGTGCATTTTATTCATTTAAATGAGAAGTCTAGCCAAAGCTTTTTTTTATCTGTACTTCTCTTGTGGATCACAGGAGTACAGTTCGTTCTGCACTCCTGTGACCCATTTTCAGCTGACATTTGGCCTGCTGTTGGCTGATGTCAAAGCCAGTCCAGGCTGGGGAAAGATCCCAACTTTAAAGTTGGGATCCACCCTCTAGTCTGGAGTGACACCTGGCTCAGCCTGTCAGCGAGCCATTGAGAGCCTGAGCCAGCCATTCCCGCCCCTCCACAGCCCAGCGCTCCAGTGAGAGGGGAGGGCAGAGCAGACAGCAGTGATTGACAGCTCATATTACACTCATATTCAGGGTGTAACATGTTACAATTGGACCGGCCCGCTGTACCCCCCCCATTGTGACAGCTAGTGGGGGACCTTCTCCTCCCTGCAGAGGCGTAGCTGGGGGGGGGCAGGGGGGTACATATGTACCCGGGTGCCAAAATGAGGTCACAAGATCACTGCAGCGGCTGCAGCAGACGTATCATCTGATACATCTGCCATCCACAGTGAGTTATGAGAGGAGCCGGCCGGGAGAGGAGAGGAGGGCAGTGAGCCGGGCATGTGCCGGGACGAGGGGAGAGCCGAGCTGGGTGAGTAGTGCCATGGATGAAGGGGGGGGGGCAATGTGATGGGGGGGTGTCTACAGGGGCCATATGAAGCGGGGGGGGAGGGGGGGTGTCATGAGGTGGCCATTCGTCCCCGGATGCAAAATATCCTAGCTATGCCTCTGCCTCTCTGCTAGCTGGCACAATTTTTTTTAAAATTTGGCTCCACCCACATGGCTGCGTCACTCATTCACGGTGTTCTGTGAATAAGAGCACTACAAGTCCCGACAGCCTTTGTGGCTGTTGGCTTGTAGTTGTCAGTGAATTACCAAGGCCCTGTGGAGCTCCGTGGTAGTTCATTGAGTCTTCCTCTCAGTAAGTATTTGCTTGCCCGTATGCAGTGGTGTATTTAGGTTTTGTGCTGCCATAGGCAAAACAAAAGTCAGCTCCCCCCCCCAGAGAGACACTGGCACCGACCAATCTCCCCCCCCCCCTTCACAAAGAGAGCCTGACATTGGCCAACAACACCCCACCTGAGAGAGCCTTCTACTACCACTGTCCCCCATACACTGGCCACCCTCCCACCCCGGCAAGAGAGAGAAGACACTCACCTTCACAGCTCCGGACATCCCCGGGAACAAGAGTTGGGCTCTGCATACACCATCAAGCAGCCTGCAGCCTGCAGCCTCTCTCAGATCGCACCTGGTCCCCATGCTGCGTGTGTCCCTTCTTCCTTCCCTGCTTCTAGGGGGCGGCGCTGCCCCACTGAAAAATGCTGCTGCCCCCCTGAAAAATGCCGCCCTAGGCAAATGCCTTGTTTGCCTTGTGGTAAATACACCCCTGCCCATATGGGATGTATGAGCATCAAATACACTGACCGGTCAAAGGGAGACCTATATTGCACCAGCGATCTACTGATCGCCGATGCAATGCTTTAGAGCAGGGCTTGAAATTTCCACTTGCCTGCTCTCATTGGCAAGTGGAAATTATGGTGAGGGTGAGTGTGTCCCCAGGTCCGTCTTGCTGAGCAGGCTCGGAACTTAGGGCCAGATCTGTCACTCGCACTAGAAGCTGTCAGACTCCTCGATAGTTAAGCAAAATGAAAGCAAAGGAAGGAGTGTGTGCTGTGCTCTCTGCCTCCCCCTAGAGTGCAGTACCCAGCTCTGTGAGTGAAGGTAACGTTATACTGCAAATTTTTATAGGTGTGTGTGTTTGTGTGTGTGTATTTGTGTGTGTGTATCTGTACATGTGTCTGCGTGTATGTACATGTATGTGTGTGTGTACATGTCTGTGTGCATGTACACGTGTGTGTGTCTGTGTGTACATGTTGTAACAGCATATACCCAGAGATGGATGCGGTTCAACCATTTTGGCTTCAACCTCCATCTTGGCAAAGGGATTAACCATCCTGACAAATATATTTCTCCCTCATTCTTCCCCCCTCCCTCCTTAGAGAGGCCCAGCGACATTTGGCCAGTGTGTATGTGTGTGAGTTGGGAATGTCACAGGAGGGTCATAGGAGCTATAAAGCCCCACAAGGGAGCCGGGGCCTCCCTGTACAAAGAACCTGCAAATTGTAACACCTCGTAAGAGATCAGGCAAGCTTTCCCAGGAGTTGAAAGATATTCCAACCTAATAAACCTAACTCAGTGTAGGTGACAGAATCAGATAAACACTTTTCAAAATCCATTTCTCTCCTATCTCTCATATCTTGGAATATAAGAGACTTACATAAAAACCGGACCTATCGTCAGATTGGCCACGAGAAGGCGAACAGTTTGATAGGTCACTCGAATTGTCTTGGATACATAGGAAAACAGAAAAGTAGATCTCGTGAACCGTACAGTGTATAATTTCATAATTCATATCTAATCAATCCTCATATGTGTCTGCATAATAATCTACCCGCGGGTGGAATGTCACTTGTGCAGCTGGAAAGTTATGGGCCAAAATATGAGTTACGGGAGATTTTGGCTCTAGTTGAGGTATCCACCCATACCTCCACGCCCTAAGCGGGGTATTGGTCCTTGACTTCAGAGACACCCCCTGCTGGGGACTACAAAATAGGCTGTCAGGTCTAAGAGTCAAGTGGAAGACGTCTCCCATTTTAACATCTGCTCTGAAACTTGGATCTGCTAACCCAGGACTTTGGCAAGTACCTTAACCCTTTCACCTCTCTCTGATATCTCTTTGCTGTGCTGTTAGTCTCTGTATATTTATATATATATATATATATATATATATATATATATCTATATATATATATCTTAGTTACATATTTTTCTGTAAATATTATTATTGCACCTGTTTGACCTTTTAGTAATAAATCTTTCCTTCTGAATAAAATGTTTTTTTTCTTAATGTAAATACCTTAAAATAGTATTTCAGGACTGCACTTCCGGTCCCGGCCCCCTAGGTGATGACGTGTTAAGGTGATTTGCAACGTCTCCTGGGATGTCTTTTCCTGTATCCCAGGAGTCCTTGTGGCTTCCTAGTGACTAAATATCACATTACTTTGAAACCGGAAGTGACGCGAATAGGCGGAGTTTGGCGCCATTTTAACGGAGTCCAGTGTGGGAAGGAAGTGTAAGATATGTGTGTTCTAATTATTGTTGCGGGCTTGCTCCATTTCCAGACTTCACTTGCCTTCCCCCTGAAGTGATTTGATGGACAGGTTGCCATAAGGGGGCGGGAACTTTCGCCGTTCTTGCCATTGTTATGGCAACCTTCTCTATACAAGTAGCGCCGAGCAGTGTCAATACTGCAGTACAGGCGCGAGATGGAGTGGTGCATAACCAGCAGCACCAACTCCAGGAAAAAAAGCCTTGTGGACTTCAGATGCCCACAGCCATCATGGCGCCTGCCTGCTTCCGAGATCAGCATAAAGATTTACATATTTAAAACGAATTAGAAGGCTATAACTTATAACTTTATCCATTTGTTAATGTTCTCGAAAACTTTTTAAAAAAATTTCTTCTGGGGACTGGAACTCCGCTTTAACTACTTGCCAACCGCAGATAGCCAAATGATGGCTACACTGCGGCCGGCCAGTTCTGGGAGGGCGTCATATGACGTCCTCCCAGAACGCGTTCTCCTGCGCCCCCCCGGCAATCTCCATGATCGCTGTGTCCTACAGACACAGCTGATCACGTGATGTGGTAAAAGGCCAATCACAGCGACCTTTTACCACGTGGTCAGCCGTGTCCAATGACACGCTGATCACCGGGAAATGCAATTGCCGGTTCTCGGCTGCATTTTCCTCACGCTGTCAGACCGTGAGGAAAGTACTGCCGAGAACCGGCAGTTGTCAGAGCAGGGATCGGCACTGATCATGATGATCGGTGCCCAGCAGTGCCACCCACCAGTTCCGCCCACCTGTGCCCAGCAGTGCACCCAACTGTACCCAGCAGTGCTACCCAGCAGTGCCACTTACCTGTGCCCAGAAGTGCCACCCACCTGTGCCCATCAATGCAGTGCTGCTAGTCAGTGCCGCCAGTCAGTGCCCAGCGGTTGCGCCAGTCAGTGCCCAGCGGTTGCGCCAGTCAGTGCCCAGTGGTTGCGCCAGTCGATGCCTGTCAGTGCCCAGCAGTGATGCCAGTCAGTGCCACCTATCAGTGCTGTCTATCAGTGCTGTCTATCAGTACCCATCATCAGTGCCGCCTATCAATGCTGCCTATCAGTGCCACCTCAGTGCCCATCAGTGCTGCCTCAACGCACATCAGTGAAGGAGAAAAATTACCTGTTTTAAAAATGTTATAATAGAAACAAAGAAAAAATTTTTTTTCAAATGTTTTGCAATTTGTTTGTTTATAGCACAAAAAGTAAAGTTCCAAGCAGCGATTAAATAGCGCCAAAAGAAAGCTCTATTTGTGAGAAAAAAATGATAAATATTTCATATGGGTACAATGTTGCATGACCGCGCAATTGTCAATCAAAGTGCGACAGCGCTGAAAGCTGAAAATTGGCCTGGTAAAAAAGGGAGTATAAGTGCCCGGTAGGCAAGTGGTTAAGGATTATACTAATGAACTTCTCCTGGTTTTTCTGATCTGCACAATAAATAATTTTACCCTCATTACTGACTTCCCACATTGGCTGTTCGAACCACAACTTTGCATGCTGGGAGGAGGTCACATGCTCCCTCATACCCAGAAGCAGCGGGCACTTGCAATAGGGTGGACTCAAGTCTCTTTTCAACCAGTCAGGAAAACATGTTCAGCTGAAAAACACTTTCCTAACAATTACAGCGTGTCAATATTTTATATGAAGAATACCAATGAGCCGCGCTCCCCCTTTTTTTTTTTTCTATAAATCTTTTAGTTGGATGGCAAGATGACATAGAGGGCATAGATATGGATGCTCCTTAGACCCAGTATTACTGTTCATTTGATGGGAAATAAAGCCTACTGCATGCGCTATGAAGGTCACGTGACCCATTTTCCAGAAATATTGCATGAGATGAGATAATAAGAGTCAATTCATCAAATTAAAATCTCAAATGTGAGGTAAATACCGCAAAAAAAGAGATAAATCAGTAAAGTCAATTCACTAAAGAACATTCATTATTTATCTATCCCCTGGCAGTAGGCAGTCAGTATTTTAGCAATGTACTAAATAACAAAGAGGGGAACTCTGCACTGGCCAGTAAATTGAAAGCATACAATGTATCGGTGTGGAAATGTTCTGCTCTGAGTTCAGGAATGGAAATCATTTGTAACATTTCACCACAGGGAAATTTCTTGTAAATGAAAGCACACTAGAATGTTTTCACAGTTTCATAATATTTCTGTGTGCATTTATTTATTTCTCTGATGCAGTGTTAGCATTAGAGATGAGCGAATCGAAGTATCCGAAGTGGAATTCGAGTCGAATATCTGAAAAATTTCGATTCGTGCCGAATCCGAAAAATAGCCTAATTCGGACGCGCGAATCGAAATTTTTCAGAAAATGGCGGCTGACATGTGCGGCGACGGAGCGGGGATGTCTGGGAAGGCGCGCAGACAAGGCGCGCTGACCCATAATGCATGCCTCAACTACATGTGATCGCATCAGCCTATCAGCAGCCAGCCAGCCAGCACTGTGTAATGGTCGAGCTATAAATAGCGGCCATTTTGGAATTCTTCATTTGCCTGCAGTTATTGAACAGAGGCAGACCGCTCTGTACTAGGGACAGGGACAGAGTTAGGGCCACAGAAACGATAATTGGGGACAGAGAAAAGTTACTTAGGGACAGAGAACCATTACTCAGGGACACAGACTTGTTAATGAGGGCCACAGAATCGTTATTTAGGGACAAAGAAACGCTAGTTAGGGCCACAGAATTCATAATCAGGGACAGACAGAATTGTTACTCAGTGCCAGAGAATTGTTACTTAGGGCCACAGAAACGTTATTAGGGCCACAGAATTGTTACTCAGGGACAGACAGAATTGTTACTGAGTGCCAGAGAATTGTTACTCAGGGACAGACAGAATTGTTACTGAGTGCCAGAGAATTGTTACTTAGGGCCACAGAAACTTTAATTAGGGCCACAGAATTTTTACTCAGGGACAGACAGAATTGTTACTCAGTGCCAGAGAATTGTTACTCAGGGACAGACAGAATTGTTACTGAGTGCCAGAGAATTGTTACTCAGGGCCACAGAAACTTTACTTAGGGCCACAGAATTTTTACTCAGGGACAGACAGAATTGTTACTGAGTGCCAGAGAATTGTTACTCAGGGACAGACAGAATTGTTACTGAGTGCCAGAGAATTGTTACTTAGGGCCACAGAAACTTTACTTAGGGCCACAGAATTGTTACTCGCACAGACACAGAATTGTTACTCGCACAGACACAGAATTGTTACTGAAGGCCACAGAACTGTTACTTAGGGCCACAGAATTGTTACTCGCACAGACACAGAATTGTTACTCGCACAGACACAGAACTGTTACTGAGGGCCACAGAACTGTTACTTAGGGACAAAGAAACGCTAGTTAGGGCCACAGAATTCATACTCAGGGACAGACAGAATTGTTACGGAGTGCCAGAGAATTGTTACTCAGGGACAGACAGAATTGTTACGGAGTGCCAGAGAATTGTTACTCAGGGACAGACAGAATTGTTACTGAGTGCCAGAGAATTGTTACTTAGGGCCACAGAAACTTTAATTAGGGCCACAGAATTTTTACTCAGGGACAGACAGAATTGTTACTGAGTGCCAGAGAATTGTTACTCAGGGACAGACAGAATTGTTACCGAGTGCCAGAGAATTGTTACTCAGGGACAGACAGAATTGTTAATGAGTGCCAGAGAATTGTTACTTAGGGCCACAGAAACTTTAATTAGGGCCACAGAATTTTTACTCAGGGACAGACAGAATTGTTACTGAGTGCCAGAGAATTGTTACTCAGGGACAGACAGAATTGTTACCGAGTGCCAGAGAATTGTTACTCAGGGACAGACAGAATTGTTACTGAGTGCCAGAGAATTGTTACTTAGGGCCACAGAAACTTTCATTAGGGCCACAGAATTTTTACTCAGGGACAGACAGAATTGTTACTGAGTGCCAGAGAATTGTTACTCAGGGACAGAGAGAATTGTTACTGAGTGCCAGAGAATTGTTACTTAGGGCCACAGAAACTTTAATTAGGCCCACAGAATTTTTACTCAGGGACAGACAGAATTGTTACTGAGTGCCAGAGAATTGTTACTCAGGGACAGACAGAATTGTTACGGAGTGCCAGAGAATTGTTACTCAGGGACAGACAGAATTGTTACTGAGTGCCAGAGAATTGTTACTTAGGGCCACAGAAACTTTAATTAGGGCCACAGAATTTTTACTCAGGGACAGACAGAATTGTTACTGAGTGCCAGAGAATTGTTACTCAGGGACAGACAGAATTGTTACGGAGTGCCAGAGAATTGTTACTCAGGGCCACAGAAACTTTACTTAGGGCCACAGAATTTTTACTCAGGGACAGACAGAATTGTTACTGAGTGCCAGAGAATTGTTACTCAGGGACAGACAGAATTGTTACGGAGTGCCAGAGAATTGTTACTCAGGGACAGACAGAATTGTTACTGAGTGCCAGATAATTGTTACTCAGGGCCCCAGAAACTTTACTTAGGGCCACAGAATTTTTACTCAGGGACAGACAGAATTGTTACTGAGTGCCAGAGAATTGTTACTCAGGGACAGACAGAATTGTTACTGAGTGCCAGAGAATTGTTACTTAGGGCCACAGAAACTTGAATTAGGGCCACAGAATTTTTACTCAGGGACAGACAGAATTGTTACTGAGTGCCAGAGAATTGTTACTCAGGGACAGACAGAATTGTTACCGAGTGCCAGAGAATTGTTACTCAGGGACAGACAGAATTGTTACTGAGTGCCAGAGAATTGTTACTTAGGGCCACAGAAACTTTAATTAGGGCCACAGAATTTTTACTCAGGGACAGACAGAATTGTTACTGAGTGCCAGAGAATTGTTACTCAGGGACAGACAGAATTGTTACCGAGTGCCAGAGAATTGTTACTCAGGGACAGACAGAATTGTTACTGAGTGCCAGAGAATTGTTACTTAGGGCCACAGAAACTTTAATTAGGGCCACAGAATTTTTACTCAGGGACAGACAGAATTGTTACGGAGTGCCAGAGAATTGTTACTCAGGGACAGACAGAATTGTTACGGAGTGCCAGAGAATTGTTACTCAGGGCCACAGAAACGTTACTTAGGGCCACAGAATTTTTACTCAGGGACAGACAGAATTGTTACTGAGTGCCAGAGAATTGTTACTCAGGGACAGACAGAATTGTTACGGAGTGCCAGAGAATTGTTACTCAGGGACAGACAGAATTGTTACTGAGTGCCAGAGAATTGTTACTTAGGGCCACAGAAACTTTAATTAGGGCCACAGAATTTTTACTCAGGGACAGACAGAATTGTTACTGAGTGCCAGAGAATTGTTACTCAGGGACAGACAGAATTGTTACCGAGTGCCAGAGAATTGTTACTCAGGGACAGACAGAATTGTTACTGAGTGCCAGAGAATTGTTACTTAGGGCCACAGAAACTTTAATTAGGGCCACAGAATTTTTACTCAGGGACAGACAGAATTGTTACGGAGTGCCAGAGAATTGTTACTCAGGGACAGACAGAATTGTTACTGAGTGCCAGAGAATTGTTACTCAGGGACAGACAGAATTGTTACTGAGTGCCAGATAATTGTTACTCAGGGCCCCAGAAACTTTACTTAGGGCCACAGAATTTTTACTCAGGGACAGACAGAATTGTTACTGAGTGCCAGAGAATTGTTACTCAGGGACAGACAGAATTGTTACTGAGTGCCAGAGAATTGTTACTTAGGGCCACAGAAACTTGAATTAGGGCCACAGAATTTTTACTCAGGGACAGACAGAATTGTTACTGAGTGCCAGAGAATTGTTACTCAGGGACAGACAGAATTGTTACGGAGTGCCAGAGAATTGTTACTCAGGGACAGACAGAATTGTTACTGAGTGCCAGAGAATTGTTACTTAGGGCCACAGAAACTTTAATTAGGGCCACAGAATTTTTACTCAGGGACAGACAGAATTGTTACTGAGTGCCAGAGAATTGTTACTCAGGGACAGACAGAATTGTTACCGAGTGCCAGAGAATTGTTACTCAGGGACAGACAGAATTGTTACTGAGTGCCAGAGAATTGTTACTTAGGGCCACAGAAACTTTAATTAGGGCCACAGAATTTTTACTCAGGGACAGACAGAATTGTTACGGAGTGCCAGAGAATTGTTACTCAGGGACAGACAGAATTGTTACGGAGTGCCAGAGAATTGTTACTCAGGGCCACAGAAACTTTACTTAGGGCCACAGAATTTTTACTCAGGGACAGACAGAATTGTTACTGAGTGCCAGAGAATTGTTACTCAGGGACAGACAGAATTGTTATGGAGTGCCAGAGAATTGTTACTCAGGGACAGACAGAATTGTTACTGAGTGCCAGAGAATTGTTACTTAGGGCCACAGAAACTTTAATTAGGGCCACAGAATTTTTACTCAGGGACAGACAGAATTGTTACTGAGTGCCAGAGAATTGTTACTCAGGGACAGACAGAATTGTTACGGAGTGCCAGAGAATTGTTACTCAGGGACAGACAGAATTGTTACTGAGTGCCAGAGAATTGTTACTCAGGGACAGACAGAATTGTTACGGAGTGCCAGAGAATTGTTACTTAGGGCCACAGAAACTTTAATTAGGGCCACAGAATTTTTACTCAGGGACAGACAGAATTGTTACTGAGTGCCAGAGAATTGTTACTCAGGGACAGACAGAATTGTTACGGAGTGCCAGAGAATTGTTACTCAGGGCCACAGAAACTTTACTTAGGGCCAGAGAATTTTTACTCAGGGACAGACAGAATTGTTACTGAGTGCCAGAGAATTGTTACTCAGGGACAGACAGAATTGTTACGGAGTGCCAGATAATTGTTACTCAGGGCCCCAGAAACTTTACTTAGGGCCACAGAATTTTTACTCAGGGACAGACAGAATTGTTACTGAGTGCCAGAGAATTGTTACTCAGGGACAGACAGAATTGTTACTGAGTGCCAGAGAATTGTTACTTAGGGCCACAGAAACTTTACTTAGGGCCACAGAATTGTTTCTCGCACAGACACAGAATTGTTACTCGCACAGACACAGAATTGTTACTGAGGGCCACAGAACTGTTACTTGGGGCCACAGAAACGTTAATCAGGGACACAGAATTGTTACTGAGGGCCACAGAACTGTTACTTAGGGCCACAGAATTGTTACTCGCACAGACACAGAATTGTTACTCAGGGACACAGAATTGTTACTCAGGGACACATAATCGTTTAATTAAAGAGTATGTCAGACAACATGCAGAGGAGTGGCAGAGGAGGCAATGTTTTAGGAGCGAGCAGACGTGGCAGCAGAGGAAGGGGTCGAGGCAGCACTATTCGCAGCCAGAGGCCAGTGCTCCCGGTGTCATCCAGCGGTCGTGTCTCCACCGACAACCCTGCCGTCGTCGATTGGTTGGCTCGGTCGTCTTCCTCTTCCCAGGTCACCTCTGACACCTACAGCCAACGGTCGGTGGGTACGTCAGACACAACCGTTAGTTGGCATGGCCCGGGACCAAGCCCACTGAAATCACGTGTCCTCTACCTGCCCCTGTCCTTTGGTGTTCCCTCACCAAGCGAAGTATCGCATGCTGTGGGCTCAGCCCCACTGTACAGTGAGGAAGAGCTAACAGAGGGCGGTCAGGAACGGGGGGAGACATCCGCCTTTTCAGCAGCCAGGCGAAGAAGTAGTGGCGAGGAGAGTGGCTCGGTAGCCGGTCTAGAGACAGGTCTGTCTCCTGACCCAGACGCAGCCGAGGGGGCTAGTAGTGAGGCGGAGACCCTACTTGATGATGAGGAGGTTGATCGCACTTGGCAGCCTCGTCGTCATCAGGCAATTTCTTCCGCATCATCAGGAGAAGAGGGTGGCAGCTTGGCAGCGAGCAAAACAGTCGGTGGGTTGCCCAGGAGACAGCAGCAGGGTCGCAGCAGTGTCAGTGGAGCCAAACGGCCACGGAGTAGAGCACCAGCTCCACTGCAGCCTACCACCATGGCCAGTAGTGGTGCCGGTGTGCACGGAGGAAGCAGCAGTCAGCCAGTGAGGAGTATCGGGGGCAAAGTTTCCTACTCGGCGGTGTGGCAATTTTTCGTCAAGTCGCCCGAGGAAGTAAACGTAGCCGTATGTCGACTATGTGGCCAGAAAGTCAAGCGTGGCCAGGGGGCCCATGTTGGGACTACAGCGTTGCGGCAGCATATGCAGCGTCGCCATTTGGTGGCCTGGGAAAACCGTGATAAAGATACGGCGGTTCTGCCCGCCCCAGCCCCCGCTCCATCACCCGCTCCGTTACTTGCTCCGTCACCCGACGTCAATCGCCCTCCATCAGCCAGTCAAGGCTCCAACACCTCTGCTGAGGGGAGTTGTCGCTCGTTGGCATCTTCCGCTCGTTCAGATGCTCCTTCTCCTGCTACTCCTCTTCACGGATTCCGTCAGCAGTCTTTCTTGGAATCCGTTTCCAAGAGACAACAGTTTGCGAGCACGCACCCGACGGTGCAAAAGCTGAACGTCCTCCTGTCCAAGTTGCTGGTGCTGCAGTCCCTCCCTTTCCAAGTGGTGGACTCAGCACCTTTCAGAGAAATGATGGCTTGTGCCGCGCCGCGGTGGAGAGTGCCAAGCCGTCATTTCTTCGCCAAAAAGGCAGTGCCAGCCCTGCATTCACATGTAGAAGACATGGTGGGCCAGTCTTTGAGCATGTCGGTCTCTGCCAAAGTGCACGGCAGCGCCGACGTGTGGAGCTGTAACTACGGTCAGGGACAGTACATGTCATTTACGGCCCACTGGGTGAACGTGGTGCCGTCACAGCCGCACCAGCAACTTGGACAGGTCACGCCGCTTTTGCCTCCACGTTTGCACGTCCTTGGTCCGGCAAAGATGTCCGCCTCTACCACCTCTTCTTCTGCCGTGTCCTCAGCCGCCACCCCCGTGCCAAGTCCCATTACCCGACCGGCATATCACATGTGCAGGGCGCAACGGTGTCACGCTGTTCTGCACCTGGTATGCCTTGGCGAACGTAGTCACACAGGGGAGGAACTTCTGAGTGTAATGAACAGAGAAATCGACAGATGGCTGTCTCCGCGCAAACTGAAAATCGGAACCATGTTGACCGACAACGGAAAGAACATGGTGTCTGCTCTGCGTCAAGGAAGGTTGTGCCATGCGCCATGCATGGCTCACGTGTTCAATCTGGTTGTCAAGCGGTTCTTAAAATCCACCATCCCACTGCAAGACATCCTTAAAATGTCACGTAAACTTTGCATGCATTTCAGCCATTCCTACACCGCAAAGCACACCCTCCTTGAGCTGCAGCGGCAGAACGGAATTCCACAGCATCGCCTGATCTGCGACGTTGCAACAAGGTGGAATTCAACACTACACATGTTAGACCGCCTTTACGAACAGCGAAAGGCCATCACCGATTTCCTGATGTTACAAGCGGATAAAGGTACTCCCCTGTGTAACTTCGATGTCAGCCATTGGCAGCTCATGCGTGACACCTGCCGCTTGCTCAGGCCCTTTGAGGAGGCCACGCTATTCGTGAGTCGGCAGGACTATGGGATGAACGACGTCATTCCTCTGTTGCACGTCCTTGAACAAATGCTGTTAACAATGGCTGGTCAGGGTGCGGTAGACGTGGCGCACAGATCTCAACGCCACATGACCCCTGTGGGGGCAGGACAGGAAGAAGAGGAGGAGGTAGAGGAGGACATTTGTGCTCAGGAATTATTGAGTGAAATGGGTGGTTTTTCCACTCAGCGGACAGGAGTGGAGGAGCAGGAGCATCTGGTAGAGGAGGAGGAGGAGGAGACAGAGGACCCAGACGCACCGTGGCAGTATGCTGTGGAGATGGAGGCAGGGAGTCCCTCGCATTCCTTGGCACAAATGGCCCATAGCATGCTCGGTTGCTTGCGTAGCGACAGCCGAATAATAACCATCAGACAGAGGGATGACTTTTGGCTGTCCACCTTGTTGGACCCTCGCTACCGTTCAAAAATGGTGGCCTTTTTCACACCTGCTGAGAGGGAGGCCAAAATAACGTACTATAAAAACCACCTATGTAGTCAGTTGGTCTCTGCCTTTGTGCGCCAACGTCCATCCTCAGACACTGTGGGCCCTGTGCGCTCGCGTTCCGCTGCCATGGCAGCAGGGGAGGGGTGGGGTGGTAGGAGCAGTGGCAGCTCCACCAGCAGCAGCTGCCTCAGTCTGCAGTCGATGATGAGTAGCTTTCTTCACCAGCGCAGTGAGGAAACTACTAACCAGCCGCAGCAGCAGCAGCAGCATCAGGTGGACCTGGAGCAGGACCTCAAACAACAGGCTTGGGCCTACTTGGACAGCACCCTGCCAACCGAGGTAGACAATCCCCTTGACTACTGGGCAACGAAACTTGACCTTTGGCCCCAACTAGCTGAATTTGCCCTTGAAAGGCTGTCATGCCCAGCCAGTAGCGTGGCATCGGAGCGCGTGTTTAGTGCGGCAGGAGGTATTGTAACTCCGCGGAGGACACGACTGTCCACCCAAAGTGTGGAGAGACTCACGTTTGTGAAAATGAATCAGGCGTGGATTAGTCTGGATTTCAAACCACCAGTTCCTGACACAACTGACTAAATCCGCCATGAATCATGCCTCAAACATGTGCCACTTTGAGGTCTCCTCACACACTGCTGGTGTGTAGATTTTTTTGACATAGGGTGCTGGCAGATTATGGGCCTCCCATAGCTGCTGCCAGGCCCCTAATCTGCCATAGGCCCCTATATACCGCTTCCTCATGCTGCTGCCAGGTCCAGAGTCTCTCATGGGTCCCTGTACGGCCTCCCATTGCTGCTGTCTCCATCGCCACACTCTGCCATGTGCCACTTTCAGGTCTCCTCACACACTGCTGGTGTGTAGAATTTTTTAACATAGGGTGCTGGCAGATTATGGGCCTCCCATAGCTGCTGCCAGGCCCCTAATCTGCCATAGGCCCCTATATACCGCTTCCTCATGCTGCTGCCAGGTCCAGAGTCTCTCATGGGTCCCTGTACGGCCTCCCATTGCTGCTGTCTCCATCGCCACACTCTGCCATGTGCCACTTTCAGGTCTCCTCACACACTGCTGGTGTGTAGAATTTTTTGACATAGGGTGCTGGCAGATTATGGGCCTCCCATAGCTGCTGCCAGGCCCCTAATCTGCCATAGGCCCCTATATACCGCTTCCTCATGCTGCTGCCAGGTCCAGAGTCTCTCATGGGTCCCTGTACGGCCTCCCATTGCTGCTGTCTCCATCGCCACACTCTGCCATGTGCCACTTTCAGGTCTCCTCACACACTGCTGGTGTGTAGAATTTTTTGACATAGGGTGCTGGCAGATTATGGGCCTCCCATAGCTGCTGCCAGGCCCCTAATCTGCCATAGGCCCCTATATACCGCTTCCTCATGCTGCTGCCAGGTCCAGAGTCTCTCATGCCATGTGCCACTTTCAGGTCTCCTCACACTGCTGGTGTGTAGAATTTTTTGACATAGGGTGCTGGCAGATTAAGGGCCTCCCATAGCTGCTGCCAGGCCCCTAATCTGCCATAGGCCCCTATATACCGCCTCCTCATGCTGCTGCCAGGTCCAGAGTCTCTCATGGGTCCCTGTACGGCCTCCCATTGCTGCTGTCTCCATCGCCACACTCTGCCATGTGCCACTTTCAGGTCTCCTCACACACTGCTGGTGTGTAGAATTTTTTGACATAGGGTGCTGGCAGATTATGGGCCTCCCATAGCTGCTGCCAGGCCCCTAATCTGCCATAGGCCCCTATATACCGCTTCCTCATGCTGCTGCCAGGTCCAGAGTCTCTCATGGGTCCCTGTACGGCCTCCCATTGCTGCTGTCTCCATCGCCACACTCTGCCATGTGCCACTTTCAGGTCTCCTCACACACTGCTGGTGTGTAGAATTTTTTAACATAGGGTGCTGGCAGATTATGGGCCTCCCATAGCTGCTGCCAGGCCCCTAATCTGCCATAGGCCCCTATATACCGCTTCCTCATGCTGCTGCCAGGTCCAGAGTCTCTCATGCCATGTGCCACTTTCAGGTCTCCTCACACTGCTGGTGTGTAGAATTTTTTGACATAGGGTGCTGGCAGATTAAGGGCCTCCCATAGCTGCTGCCAGGCCCCTAATCTGCCATGGGCCCCTATATACCGCCTCCTCATGCTGCTGCCAGGTCCAGAGTCTGTCATGGGTCCCTGTACGGCCTCCCATTGCTGCTGTCTCCATCGCCACACTCTGCCATGTGCCACTTTCAGGTCTCCTCACACTGCTGGTGTGTTGAATTTTTTGACATAGGGTGCTGGCAGATTAAGGGCCTCCCATAGCTGCTGCCAGGCCCCTAATCTGCCATAGGCCCCTATATACCGCCTCCTCATGCTGCTGCCAGGTCCAGAGTCTGTCATGGGTCCCTGTACGGCCTCCCATTGCTGCTGTCTCCATCGCCACACTCTGCCATGTGCCACTTTCAGGTCTCCTCACACTGCTGGTGTGTTGAATTTTTTGACATAGGGTGCTGGCAGATTAAGAGCCTCCCATAGCTGCTGCCAGGCCCCTAATCTGCCATAGGCCCCTATATACCGCCTCCTCATGCTGCTGCCAGGTCCAGAGTCTGTCATGGGTCCCTGTACGGCCTCCCATTGCTGCTGTCTCCATCGCCACACTCTGCCATGTGCCACTTTCAGGTCTCCTCACACTGCTGGTGTGTAGAATTTTTTGACATAGGGTGCTGGCAGATTAAGGGCCTCCCATAGCTGCTGCCAGGCCCCTAATCTGCCATAGGCCCCTATATACCGCCTCCTCATGCTGCTGCCAGGTCCAGAGTCTGTCATGGGTCCCTGTACGGCCTCCCATTGCTGCTGTCTCCATCGCCACACTCTGCCATGTGCCACTTTCAGGTCTCCTCACACTGCTGGTGTGTTGAATTTTTTGACATAGGGTGCTGGCAGATTAAGGGCCTCCCATAGCTGCTGCCAGGCCCCTAATCTGCCATAGGCCCCTATATACCGCCTCCTCATGCTGCTGCCAGGTCCAGAGTCTGTCATGGGTCCCTGTACGGCCTCCCATTGCTGCTGTCTCCATCGCCACACTCTGCCATGTGCCACTTTCAGGTCTCCTCACACACTGCTGGTGTGTAGAATTTTTTGACATAGGGTGCTGGCAGATTATGGGCCTCCCATTGCTGCTGCCAGGCCCCTAATCTGCCATAGGCCCCTATATACCGCTTCCTCATGCTGCTGCCAGGTCCAGAGTCTCTCATGCCATGTGCCACTTTCAGGTCTCCTCACACTGCTGGTGTGTAGAATTTTTTTGACATAGGGTGCTGGCAGATTAAGGGCCTCCCATAGCTGCTGCCAGGCCCCTAATCTGCCATGGGCCCCTATATACCGCCTCCTCATGCTGCTGCCAGGTCCAGAGTCTGTCATGGGTCCCTGTACGGCCTCCCATTGCTGCTGTCTCCATCGCCACACTCTGCCATGTGCCACTTTCAGGTCTCCTCACACACTGCTGGTGTGTAGAATTTTTTAACATAGGGTGCTGGCAGATTATGGGCCTCCCATAGCTGCTGCCAGGCCCCTAATCTGCCATAGGCCCCTATATACCGCTTCCTCATGCTGCTGCCAGGTCCAGAGTCTCTCATGGGTCCCTGTACGGCCTCCCATTGCTGCTGTCTCCATCGCCACACTCTGCCATGTGCCACTTTCAGGTCTCCTCACACACTGCTGGTGTGTAGAATTTTTTGACATAGGGTGCTGGCAGATTATGGGCCTCCCATAGCTGCTGCCAGGCCCCTAATCTGCCATAGGCCCCTATATACCGCTTCCTCATGCTGCTGCCAGGTCCAGAGTCTCTCATGCCATGTGCCACTTTCAGGTCTCCTCACACTGCTGGTGTGTAGAATTTTTTGACATAGGGTGCTGGCAGATTAAGGGCCTCCCATAGCTGCTGCCAGGCCCCTAATCTGCCATGGGCCCCTATATACCGCCTCCTCATGCTGCTGCCAGGTCCAGAGTCTGTCATGGGTCCCTGTACGGCCTCCCATTGCTGCTGTCTCCATCGCCACACTCTGCCATGTGCCACTTTCAGGTCTCCTCACACTGCTGGTGTGTTGAATTTTTTGACATAGGGTGCTGGCAGATTAAGGGCCTCCCATAGCTGCTGCCAGGCCCCTAATCTGCCATAGGCCCCTATATACCGCCTCCTCATGCTGCTGCCAGGTCCAGAGTCTGTCATGGGTCCCTGTACGGCCTCCCATTGCTGCTGTCTCCATCGCCACACTCTGCCATGTGCCACTTTCAGGTCTCCTCACACTGCTGGTGTGTTGAATTTTTTGACATAGGGTGCTGGCAGATTAAGGGCCTCCCATAGCTGCTGCCAGGCCCCTAATCTGCCATAGGCCCCTATATACCGCCTCCTCATGCTGCTGCCAGGTCCAGAGTCTGTCATGGGTCCCTGTACGGCCTCCCATTGCTGCTGTCTCCATCGCCACACTCTGCCATGTGCCACTTTCAGGTCTCCTCACACTGCTGGTGTGTAGAATTTTTTGACATAGGGTGCTGGCAGATTAAGGGCCTCCCATAGCTGCTGCCAGGCCCCTAATCTGCCATAGGCCCCTATATACCGCCTCCTCATGCTGCTGCCAGGTCCAGAGTCTGTCATGGGTCCCTGTACGGCCTCCCATTGCTGCTGTCTCCATCGCCACACTCTGCCATGTGCCACTTTCAGGTCTCCTCACACTGCTGGTGTGTTGAATTTTTTGACATAGGGTGCTGGCAGATTAAGGGCCTCCCATAGCTGCTGCCAGGCCCCTAATCTGCCATAGGCCCCTATATACCGCCTCCTCATGCTGCTGCCAGGTCCAGAGTCTGTCATGGGTCCCTGTACGGCCTCCCATTGCTGCTGTCTCCATCGCCACACTCTGCCATGTGCCACTTTCAGGTCTCCTCACACACTGCTGGTGTGTAGAATTTTTTGACATAGGGTGCTGGCAGATTATGGGCCTCCCATTGCTGCTGCCAGGCCCCTAATCTGCCATAGGCCCCTATATACCGCTTCCTCATGCTGCTGCCAGGTCCAGAGTCTCTCATGCCATGTGCCACTTTCAGGTCTCCTCACACTGCTGGTGTGTAGAATTTTTTTGACATAGGGTGCTGGCAGATTAAGGGCCTCCCATAGCTGCTGCCAGGCCCCTAATCTGCCATGGGCCCCTATATACCGCCTCCTCATGCTGCTGCCAGGTCCAGAGTCTGTCATGGGTCCCTGTACGGCCTCCCATTGCTGCTGTCTCCATCGCCACACTCTGCCATGTGCCACTTTCAGGTCTCCTCACACACTGCTGGTGTGTAGAATTTTTTAACATAGGGTGCTGGCAGATTATGGGCCTCCCATAGCTGCTGCCAGGCCCCTAATCTGCCATAGGCCCCTATATACCGCTTCCTCATGCTGCTGCCAGGTCCAGAGTCTCTCATGGGTCCCTGTACGGCCTCCCATTGCTGCTGTCTCCATCGCCACACTCTGCCATGTGCCACTTTCAGGTCTCCTCACACACTGCTGGTGTGTAGAATTTTTTGACATAGGGTGCTGGCAGATTACGGGCCTCCCATAGCTGCTGCCAGGCCCCTAATCTGCCATGGGCCCCTATACCGACTCCTCATGCTGTGACGTTGCAACAAGGTGGAATTCAACCCTACATATGTTAGACCGCCTTTACGAACAGCAAAAGGCCATCACAGATTTCCTGATGTTAAAAGCGGATAAAGGTATTCCCTGTGTAACTTAGATGTCAGCCATTGGCAGCTCATGCGTGACACCTGCGCTTGCTCAGGCCCTTTGAGGAGGCCACGCTATTCGTGAGTCGGCAGGACTATGGGATGAACGACGTCATTCCTCTGTTGCACGTCCTGGAACAAATGCTGTTAACAATGGCTGGTCAGGGTGCGGTAGACGTGGCGCACAGATCTCAACGCCACATGACCCCTGTGGGGGCAGGACAGGAAGAAGAGGAGGAGGTAGAGGAGGACATTGGTGCTCAGGAATTATTGAGTGAAATGGGTGGTTTTTCCACTGAGCGGACAGGAGTGGAGGAGCAGGAGCATCTGGTAGAGGAGGAGGAGGAGGAGACAGAGGACCCAGACGCACCGTGGCAGTATGCTGTGGAGATGGAGGCAGGGAGTCCCTCGCATTCCTTGGCACAAATGGCCCATAGCATGCTCGGTTGCTTGCGTAGCGACAGCCGAATAATAACCATCAGACAGAGGGATGACTTTTGGCTGTCCACCTTGTTGGACCCTCGCTACCGTTCAAAAATGGTGGCCTTTTTCACACCTGCTGAGAGGGAGGCCAAAATAACGTACTATAAAAACCACCTATGTAGTCAGCTGGTCTCTGCCTGTCTGCGCCAACGTCCATCCTCAGACACTGTGGGCCCTGTGCGCTCGCGTTCCGCTGCCATGGCAGCAGGGGAGGGGTGGGGTGGTAGGAGCAGTGGCAGCTCCACCAGCAGCGGCTGCCTCAGTCTGCAGTCGATGATGAGTAGCTTTCTTCACCAGCGCAGTGAGGAAACTACTAACCAGCCGCAGCAGCAGCAGCAGCATCAGGTGGACCTGGAGCAGGACCTCAAACAACAGGCTTAGGCCTACTTGGACAGCACCCTGCCAACCGAGGTAGACAATCCCCTTGACTACTGGGCAACGAAACTTGACCTTTGGCCCCAACTAGCTGAATTTGCCCTTGAAAGGCTGTCATGCCCGGCCAGTAGCGTGGCATCGGAGCGCGTGTTTAGTGCGGCAGGAGGTATTGCAACTCCGCGGAGGACACGACTGTCCACCCAAAGTGTGGAGAGACTGACGTTTGTGAAAATGAATCAGGCGTGGATTAGTCTGGATTTCAAACCACCAGTTCCTGACACAACTGACTAAATCCGCCATGAATCATGCCCCAAACATGTGCCACTTTCAGGTCTCCTCACACTGCTGGTGTGTTCCATTTTTTGTCATAGGGTGCTGGCAGATTACGGGCCTCCCATAGCTGCTGCCAGGCCCCTAATCTGCCATGGGCCCCTATACCGCCTCCTCATGCTGCTGCCAAGTCCAGAGTCTCTCATGGGTCCCTGTACGGCCTCCCATTGCTGCTGTCTCCATCGCCACACTCTGCCATGTGCCACTTTCAGGTCTCCTCACACTGCTGGTGTATTCCATTTTTTGTCATAGGGTGCTGGCAGATTACGGGCCTCCCATAGCTGCTGCCAGGCCCCTAATCTGCCATGGGCCCCTATACCGCCTCCTCATGCTGCTGCCAGGTCCAGAGTGTGTCATGGGTCCCTGTACGGCCTCCCATTGCTGCTGTCTCCATCGCCACACTCTGCCATGTGCCACTTTCAGGTCTCCTCACACTGCTGGTGGGTTCCATTTTTTGTCATAGGGTGCTGGCAGATTACGGGCCTCCCATAGCTGCTGCCAGGCCCCTAATCTGCCATGGGCCCCCGTACCGACTCCTCATGCTGCTGCCAGGCCCGTAATCTGTCATGGGCCCCTGTTGTCGCTTGTTGGCATATTCCGCTCGTTCAGATGCTCCTTCTCCTGCTACTCCTCTTCACGGATTCCGTCAGCAGTCTTTCTTGGAATCCGTTTCCAAGAGACAACAGTTTGCGAGCACGCACCAGACGGTGCAGAAACTGAACGTCCTCCTGTCCAAGTTGCTGCTGCCAGGCTTGTAATCTGTCATGCGCCCCTGTACCGCCTCCTCATGCTGCTGCCAGGTCCAGAGTGTGTCATGGGCCCCCGTACCGACTCCAAATGCTGCTGCCAGGCCCGTAATCTGTCATGGGCCCCTGTACCACCTCCCCATGCTGCTGCCAGGTCCAGATTGTGTCATGGGTCCCTGTACGGCCTCCCATTGCTGCTGCCAGGCCTGTAATCTGCCATGGGCCCCCCTACCGACTCCTCATGCTGCTGCCAGGCCCGTAATCTGCCATGGGCCCCTGTACCGCCTCCTCATGCTGCTGCCAGGTCCAGAGTGTGTCATGGGTCCCTGTACGGCCTCCCATTGCTGCTGTCTCTATCGCCACACTCTGCCATGTGCCACTTTCAGGTCTCCTCACACTGCTGGTGGTTTCCATTTTTGTCATAGGGTGCTGCATGGCCTCCCATTGCTGCTGCCTCCACCGCCACACTGTGGCTCCACACTCTGGTTTTGGCCCCGTGACTGGCCAAATGAGTGAAGTGTGCGGTGATTCTAAGATCGACGGCACTCATCTGCATGTCATACTGCCTGACAGTATTATTTCTCTTCCCCAGCAGACTCCAAGGGCATTTAAATTAAAGGTACAGTGTTCAGCACTAATATTAAGTCTCTCTGAAGCCTAGAAACACCCTTTTTTAAGTTAAATTCACAGTGAATATATTCGACTCGAATCGAATTTTTTCTACGAATTCGCCGAATCAGTCGAATCGAATTTTTGAATACTTCGCTCATCTCTAGTTAGCATGTAAAAAAGAAAAAAAAAGTTGCAAAAAAAAATGCCAAAAATAACAATAAATATCACAAAACATAATTATTTAACACATTCAGTAATTATCACATTTCTTAGTGATTTAACTACTTTTGACATAAATACCGCATGAGTTATTTTAACTAAAAAAACTCATACAGTATTTATCTCTTACCCTAGGTTCACACCTAAGCGTTTTCTGCAGCGTTTTGCAGAAACACAGTACAGTCCATTTAACATGATTTCCTATGGGACATGTTCACATCTGAGTGTTTTTACCCGGTGCATTTTTTGGAAAGGGTCAGGGACTTTTAATGAAAAAAGTTGCATTTTTGGTTCTATAGATTTCAATGGAAATGCTGCAGAAAAGCATGTATTGCGTTTTTACTGCATTTTTTATGCTTTTTGAGTTTTAAATCTGCCTAGCAACAAGAAAAATTTAAAAGATGAAAAAAAAAAATACAGAAAAAAACGCAAGTGCAAAAAATGCAAAACGCAATGCAGAAACAGCTCAAACGCAACCTGCATAGGTGTGAACCTAGCCTTAGTGAATTAACCTCTATAACTCCTCTCTTTTTTGCAGGACATGGCAGGTGTGGCACGCCTGAAGGGTCACAGTACAGCCACCTACTGCGCGGTGATTACTGGCAGCGGGGAGCTGAGCCTTGGAGTAGGTGACATGGAAATCCATCAGCAGATTACTGAGAAACATGTAAGAATTCAGTCATTGTATGTTTTACATCTGCTGTGGTTATACAGTGTATATATTTTTTTATCGTGATATGGAGGATGTTTAGGTGTGTGGCAGATATCAAGTGAGTTCACGCCAGTCAGGAATTATATTTCAGGGCTTGGTAGCCCAATTTTATTAAAAGGAAAGGCAAAAACAAAAGTCCAACATAAGGTTTCCCACACAGGGCTTCTTCTCCAGTGAAATACACACAGTCCAAATTAAATTATTAGCCCACCTGGCTACTATTAAGCAGCACTGCTGCTATAGATACTGGTCTTATTGACCACCAGCTCTTCCAGGCACACAGCTTAGAGCTTCTCAGATGCACACAGTTCCTCTGGCCTTGTCCTCGGGCCAGTAACTCAGAAGCACACAGCTCCTCTGGCCTATTTCTCGGGCTGGTAACTCAGAAGCAAACAGCTCCTCTGGCCTAGTCCTCGGGCCGATAACTCAGAAGCACACAGCTCCTCTGGCCTATTCCACGGGCTGGTAACTCAGAAGCACACAGCTCCCCTGGCCTGGTCCTCGGGCCGGTAACTCAGAAGCACACAGCTCCTCTGGCCTGGTCCTCGGGCTGGTAACTCAGAAGCACACAGCTCCTCTGGCCTGGTCCTCGGGCTGGTACCTCAGAAGCACACAGCTCCTCTGGCCTGGTCCTCGGGCTGGTAACTCAGAAGCACACAGCTCCTCTGGCCTGGTCCTCGGGCTGGTAACTCAGAAGCACACAGCTCCTCTGGCCTGGTCCTCGGGCTGGTAACTCAGAAGCACACAGCTCCTCTGGCCTAGTCCTAAGGCCATTAACTGTCTCTTGCAGACATTCATACTCCGGCTGCCACCTGCAGCCTCTCTGAGGCTCCATGTACACGTGCCTACCTTGACCACCGGCCGCGGACAAAAATGTTCCTATCCTGAATGTGATTCTTCCACATTCAGGAGAGGGAGGTTTAACCTAAACACGACAGCTCCTAAACTCTGCTAAAAGCCTATCTATACATGGACACATAGGCGTTTATGGAGATGAATTTAGGAGCTTTGGCAAAAAAATGCCAAAAGCTCCTAAACTCGAGTTTAGGAGCTGCTTGTGTACATGAAGCCTGACTCCTGTAGGAGAACTTCTGTCTCTCTTGGGTGGAGCCCTGAGGTATTCCTAAATCTCCATTATAAGGCCTGTGTGCACCTGGGCACACACCCTGCTGTTCCTCCACAAAACCTGGACACGGGGTTGGAGATTCTGTCCCGCCCAAGACACAATGGAATCTCCAAACTAGGGAGCCCCATCCAGGACTCCCAAAAACTGGAGAAATCTACAAAATAAATTTTCTCCAATTAAAACCTATGTTCCCTAGTCCTGCATTCAGCAAAGGTGCAAACCCCGTGTCCTTTTGATGACCAATTTCGCCATGACAGTCTCGTCCTATCACTATATGTATGTATGTATGTATGTATATATATATTATTATACAATATTTATATAGCTCCAACAGTTTGCTCAGTGCTTTACAGTATATATGTTATCGCTACTCCTTACATATTGCTTGTGGGTTAATGTTATTTTAGTTGATTTTAGTGTATTTGTGAAATGTTGCTTTAAATAAGTAACCTTTGTTTTACAAAATAACACGTAGGGCTCATTCACATGAGTGCACAAGCCCGCACAGTGTGCCAAAGTCATTTGTTTGTGTTTACAGAGCAGCGTGTGGCTGTATGCATGTTATTCAATGGAGACCAAGCTTTATTTTTTTTTTTCTTGTGCTTTGTTCCTGTAGTGAGAAACAGCTGGTATTACTTCCTTTATTACTTCCAAAAGTCCTGCAGAGGCAGCTTCTGGGAGGTCAGTTCCTAATCCCATGGGCTCACCCCAACACTACATCTCCCAGGAGCCTTTTCTCTAACAAGACAGTGTGTGAGCAGGCTCCTGGGAGTCAAGGCAGTAGCTTTGTTTTTCTGGAAAAAAAAAATCAATGTATGTGGAGAGGGACAGAGATGGGTGGGGAATAGATTTTTTAGGGCTGGTTCACACCATATGCATTCTGGTGCGCTTTTGATGAGTTCTGGTTAATTTTTTCCCCTCTCTTTTTCTTCAACTTAAATAAGGACATGTGTATTATAGTGTTTTTTGGTACTTTTTTATGCCTTTTACTGCATTCCAGTACAGTTTAGTGCAGACAAAATGCAGCATTGTCTACTTTTTTTTTTTTTCTGTAACTGGAACACACTGGAACTGATTGCACTGGTGTGAACTATACCATTGGAAACCATGTAACAGACTATCAATGCATCTATGATGCAGAAAAAAATGCAACGGACTGCATGTGGTGTGAACTGGTCCTACGTCCAGCAGGCTGACAACACTCCCTGAGAACACACGGTACTGATCACTGTACAGGACCCTCTGTGTGAGGTCCCAATTTATGTGATCACTGATTGGCTAATCACTTCCTGACATCATTGCTTACTACTTGTGAAATCTGTGAATGATCACAGAGGTCACATGGTACAAGCCTATTAAGAACAGCCTTGTACCATGTGACAAGCTGTGACCAATCACAGCTGTTATAGTGTTTCTCAATGGCTGCAAGAATGCAGCCAGAGAGAAGGAGAAATGATCGTCATCACCCCCCACAAGTAGTGCAGTGTCACTATGGTGACACTATACTGCTAGGGTGACCGTATGTTAAAAAAATAAAATCTATATATGTATGTATGTATGTATATGTATGCTGTCAATTTACACAGCGCTTTACATACATATATTGTACATTCACATCAGTCCCTAACCCTCATGGGGTGTACCATCTAAGGTCCCTAACTCACATTCATATACTAGGGCCAATTTGGACAGGAATCAATTCATCTACCAGCATGTCTTTGGAGTGTGGGAGGAAACCAGAGTACCCGGAGGAAACCCACGCAAGCACAGGAAGAACATGCAAACTCTATGTAGGAGGTGCCATGGTCGGGAATCGAACCCATGACCCATTTACTGCAAGGCTGAGGTGCTAACCATTATGTGTGTGTGTGTGTGTGTGTGTGTGTGTGTGTGTGTGTGTGTGTGTGTGTGTGTGTAAAAATTAAAAATTTAAATTTTTGGTTATAAACTAATTTGGGTTTTTTTTTCTTCTTTTTTTTTTTTGAATGAATGAATGAATGATGAATACATTTTGGCCAAGAAGATTATTTATTTGCAAAATTTTATAAGAAAAACACTTTTTTTTCCAAAATGTTTGGACTTTCATTTATATAGCAAAAAAAAAATAAAAATCCCAGTGGTGAATAAACACCACCAAAATAAAGTTTTATCTGTCTCAAAAAAATGCTAAAAAATTCATATGGGTACAGTGTTATATGACCACGCAATTGTCATTCAAAGTGTAGTAGCACAGAAAGCTGAAAATTGGCCTGGACAGGAAGGGGGTGAAAGTGTCCGGACTTGAAGTGGTTAAAACAAAGGGCTAAAATAATAGGAAATGTGCATGTATTGCAGAGGTGCGCTGATTTTTTAAAATTATTATTTCACTTTGACTTACACTTTAAATAAAAGTAAAAAAATAAACTGAGCAAAATAAAATTAAAATAAAACACAGATCATATGCTTTTAAATCTACAGTTAAATCAGCAGCCTGTTATGTGATGCACAGAGTCAGCTCACTGTACAGCTGTCAAATATTGTCAGAAGGAGATTAGAGGAGCACCTTATTAGATTTGGAAAGATTAAGCCGTTTGCGGGTTCTAGAGAATGCAGACAACTCCACCCCCCACATGACACATGTTGCTAAGACTCCGCTGAGCCTGTTGATGACAGGGAGATTGGAGGGGGATTGTAAGTGAGACATGGAACATGGAAAAAGTGAGGTGAGAGATCAGGGCAGGTCAAGAGATCAGAAAAGATGAATCCTGGATTAAGATACTTTGTGGAGCAGGCTGATGTTCCTCTGCCACTCAGAGACAGATTCTATTGTGTGCTTCCTGGAGTGTTTACCTGAGCCCAGACATTGACATGTATAACTGCTGGAAACTGCCTGATACCGCTGCCAGCTATTTACAACAATCTACTTTGAAATCTTTACTTGGATATAAAGGACATAATCACATATACACATAGGTTGAACTGTCTTTTTTTAAACCTAATCTACAATGTAACTATGTAAGGCATGAACAAATGCAGTTCTGCATTCATTCGTCATTAAATGTATGAAATTTATTTATTTTTTTAACTCAAGCAGTGTGTGTACTTTAATTTGACCTGGTATCAGTCTCTCGCAATCTCTAGCAGAACTCAGACTGAGAGAGGGAGAATCGGCCCTAGAAGCCAGTCAGTTTTGCTGCAGTGCAAAGAGCATGCTGATAGGAGGCACAAGCAGAGTGACAGAGAGATGAGCTCATCAGTCTGCTTTTGCCATCCAGTCACAGGCTGGGGCAGAGATAAGACCTGAAACTTACCTAAATGCATCAGATATTCTGTCTTTTGTGACCGCTTGTCTCTGTTACTATTTACAACATGAATGAAAAACCTTTACGTCTCTAAATAAAATCTGATTTAACAATGCATCAGATAAAAATCAGATCTCCTGCTCTGTCTGACAGAAATGGATAGAAATACAAATCTTTTTGCTGGTACAACAGCTACTGTATTTGTATTTCATATTTGTATTTTGCTCTTTGCCTGAAGTTCATATTTTACACTTTCAAATGTTTTCACATTTTTGATAAGGTATTAATGCAGTTACATTCCCTGTATCATTAGTCTGCCTTGCCTTTTTAAAGGATGGGCTCAAATGTGGTAGCTACAGTTTGCAGTGTCATGGCTGAACGATTCCCCCATGTCCATATATTCATTCACCTAGTTTGTCCCTATTCGCTAAAGGGACAAGTAACTTCTTGTTTTGGTTACACAGTGTCCAGTCAATCCCCACTTCCTCTGTGTTGCATCGCAAATGTGGAAGTGCTAATGTGATGAAACTCTGCATGGGAACTTCTCTGATAATTTCTTTGCCTGTTTGTGGCTGTGTCAGGTCTAATTACTATTTAGTTCACACCTGCAGAACACTAAACTGAGAAACCCAGGCTTTGCGTTATATATAGTTCCTTCACATGACGTGTCAGTACAGGCAGGGATCATGCATTAACCATTGCAGTGCCATGATGTATATATTCATGTTTGAACACAAATTGAAATGCTGACACCGGAATGTGAAGATTTACTCTGCTATAGGATGTGCCAGGGGTGGACTGACCATTCGGACATTGCCCGGTGTCAGTAGGGGGCAGGGGTGGACTGACCTTTCGGACATTGCCCGGTGTCAGTAGGGGGCAGGGGTGGACTGACCATTCGGACATTGCCCGGTGTCAGTAGGGGGCAGGGGTGGACTGACCATTCGGACATTGCCCAGTGTCAGTAGGGGGCAGGGGTGGACTGACCATTTGGACATTGCTCAGTGTCAGTAGGGGGCAGGGGTGGACTGACCATTCGGACATTGCCCAGTGTCAGTAGGGGGCAGGGGTGGACTGACCATTCAGGCATTCCCCGAGAGGCTCACTGGGCACAATTCACTAAGAGGTATCTTACTGCATCCAAAAATGCGGGAGGATACTGCACAGCATTTAAAAAAAACAAAAACGTTTGAATTCACAAAACAAACCTACTAAAATACTGCATGAATGATTTTATCAAGTCATGCGGTACTTTAGTAGTGAAAACCATGCAGTAATGTTTCAGCTGTCAGCGGGGTTCCCCACTGACAGCTGAATGTAAACGAAAGAATTGCCGGTATGGATTTTGAGTGGAACCCCCACGCCAAAATGTAAAAAAAAATGGCGTGGGGGTCCCCCCAAAATCTATACCAGACACTTATCCGAGCATGCAGTTCAGGAAAGGGGGGGGACAAGTGAGCGCCCCCTCCTGAACCATACCAGGCCACATGCACTCAAAATGGGGGGGTTCTTTGGGGAGGAGGGGGCTCCCCCTCCCAAAGCAACTTGTCACGTTGATGGGGACAAGGTCCTCATCCCCACAACCCTGGCCGGTGGGTAGTGGTACCATGTACCCCATACTCATTCACATAAGAGGGGGGTGGTATCTGGGGGCCCCCTCGCTAAAGGGGGCTTCCAGATTCCGATAAGCCCCCCACCCGCAGGCCCCCACAACCACTGGCCAGGGTTGTGGGGAAGAGGCCCTTGTCCCCATCAACATGCTTTGGGGGGGTGGGGGGAGGGAGACCCCTCCACTTCAGATCACCCCCCCATGTTGAGGGCATGTGGCCTGGTATGGTTCGGGATGGGGGTGCTTGCTCGTAACCCCCCCCCCTTTCCGGACTTGCCAGGCTGCATGCTTGTATAAGGGTCTGGTATGGATCTTGGGGGGGACCCCACGCCATTTTTTTTTTTCTGGCATGGTGGTTCCCCTTTAAAATCCATACCAGACCCGAAGGGCTTGGTATGAATGGAGGGGGGACCCCGCAATGTTGTTTTATTAATATTTTATTATTTTTAATGCCCTTTCTATGCAGCTGATATGCAATATGTAGGCTGAGTGTTGTGTGGGTGAGGCTTTGGCTTTAGTGTAGGCGAAGACACGGGGCCCCATTATCTCTTATTGTCCGGGGGTCCCATGAGTTGTCAGTCCACCCCTGGGCTGTGTATAGAAGGCAGCAAATGACACTATGAAACTACATGATCAGCACACATCTTATGCAGGTGAAAAACACAAGGTGTAGGTAGGAAAGTTTTTAATGCATTTTTACTTCCTTTTTTTTAACAAAGTTTATATTTTCAAATTTTTTTTAGATATATGTGTGAAATCAGATATACATAAAGATAGAGTGTGGAAGAGTTAAATTAACTGTTGTTTTTTTGTCAGACATTCTAACCGTCCTCACTTTACTAACAAGGCGTGTCTGTTTTTGTCTGTGTCCCCATTGGGGTGATTTCCCATCACTTCCTGTTCTCACTGCAAGTGAAGGGAAATTCTTCAATAAGGACACAGACAATGATAAATCCTTGACATATGCTCTATCCCTTCCTTGCATTATTCAAAGCCTAAATTAAAGGAGCTTGACTCTAACAGTTCACTTGTTTTCCTTTTCCTTTTTGTCTGGAATTACAATTTAGACCATAAATCCATCTCTTTTGCCAGGTATCTCAGTTTGCAGACAGTTTACGCCAGTCCTGCCTGGTGTGTCTAGATGGGAATGTACCTGTATCCACTATCCAGTACGTGTGTGAGATTGCACGGCAGAACAGAGTGCCAGGTCAGTGTGCCAGCAAAGTGTTGGCTTCATGTTAATGCTGCCAGCAGGGAAGGACTGACCATTTGGAAACTTGGGCACTGCCCGAGGGCCCAGGGTCAGTAGGGGGCCCCATGAGATGCCCCTGGTACCTTTCTCATAGGCTTTTTTGAGTTTGGGCAAGGACACAGGGGTCCCATGATCCCCTACTGCCCGGGTGCCCCATGAGTTGTCAGTCCGCCCCTGGCTGCCAGTCGCCACTTTGAACATTTCAGCTGTATGGATCCACCATTGTTGCTTTGCACCACTTTATTCTATTCTTAACCACTTCAGCTTTTGTACCTGTTTACTTTTTACGGACCAAAGCAATGTTTACATTGCCACTATAGGCCATTTTATTTGGTGATAACTTCTTCGTTAGGTAACAGCAATAGATAACAATGTGATAATGAAAACGCATGCTTTGTTTTTTTGAGGGTTTATTTTTTGTTTTTTATTTTAGAAAAAAATTGGCTTACTTTTGAAAATATTGCTTTGCAAAAATTTTATTTTCCGTGGAATCTATAGACAAAAGTTAAAAAAAATAAATATTGCTTTTTTCTGGATCAGTGTCCACTAAAAAAAAAGTAATTTTCCTGTTTAAAAAAAAAAAAAAAAAAAATAGGTTACATTTTATTCTATAAATTGAAAAATTTAAAATGACAGTAAAATTTTATTTTGACACGTTATTTACAAATGGAAAAATAATGCAGATTTGCACATTTTCTTTTAAAGCCTAAATGCAACCAAATCCACAAACAGAAAAATCAGTACAAAGGACATAACTTGTATGCCCTTGTAGGATGTGTCCCTCGTCCTGGTGATTCCTTTTCTGTTAGTGAAAGTCTTCCTCCAGCCATGCTGTCCCTCACCACCCCTGCCGCCCCAGCCACCATAATCTTTTGGTGTGGTGGGGATTAATACAACTAAGGCTGGCCATACATTATACAATTTGCTTGAGAATTTTGCTTTAGGCTACGTTCACACTAGCGTTGTGTGCAGACGGCGAGAGGCGTTTGGGAAGTGTTTTTACTGCTTCCCAAACGCCTCTGCCAATTTTGCACATTACAGCACATGGTGCTGTTCTAACGGGAGCGTTTGCGTCGCGTTGCGTCACGGCAAAACGGACGCCTCTGGTCAAGTCAGGAGGCGTTGAAGCCTACTATTCTCGTCTATGGTGCTGCTGGGCCGGCGTTTGCGGTGCGGTTATGACGCAGTTGCGGGGCGTTTGCGGAGCGGTAACACCACTCAAACTGCATTATAGGCGTTTGTGGGGCGTTATTAACGCTCGGCAAACGCCTAGCAACCGGGTATATGTAAGGATTTGCAACCACTTTAAAGCTGGCCATACAGTGGTTCGGTCGATCGGGGTGTGGCAGCCCCCAATTGTTTGGGACATATTGGAAAATTTTTATAGATCAGCTAGTGCTGCTATCAGAATACAATGTCCCAGGCAGGGAATCCTCCATCCACCTTGTTTGTGTGTATGGAGGAATCTGTTAAACACAAACTAATAGTGTATGGCCAGCTTTAGATACAATTTGCAGATAGGCCTCTACTAAATCTGGCCATGCAAATTTTTTTTTTTGTTCAGCCTGCAGGCTGAACAAGAAAAATCTGAAAAGATTATTCCATCCATGCTAAACAGTATGGACTAAGGAATCTTCACTGCAGCTGTTGGACTCAGATAGCAGAGGCACCTGTGGTTTTCTGAATACCCAAACATTGGCTGCATCTGGTTGGATGCAGTCTCTGTTCAGCCAATAATTTTCCACTGGTCTCCTTAGATTTTTTTCAATCAACGTTTGTTGGGCTAGGCAGTGCTGTCAGTGCCGGCTACCCATGGCATAAAGCAGAAGTATAGCCATGGCTATACTGCTGCTATGGATCACAGGAGTGCAGTTACTTCTACACACGTGTGACCTGTTTTCATCCAACAGCGGGCTGAAGCTGTCAGTTGACGTCACAGAGCTGGTTCAGGCTCTGAAAAGATCCCAACCATATCATCATGATCCACCTAAAACCCTGTACCGATGCCTGGCTCAGCCTCTCAACGAGCTGCTGAGAGCCTGAGCCAGCCCATTCCGCCTCCTTGCAAAGCTTCGTGCTCCACATCGCGTTGGAGGGGCAGAGCGAGGTGGGAGAACCGATCGATCGTGGTGTTTGATTGCTCAGTTCTCTGTGCAGAGCCGGTAGGGGACAGATATAGCATCGGATCACTGCTGCATCCACCTAGGTGAGTAGAATGATTTTTTTTTTTCTACAACCCATACTTCTCTTTTAAATTCTGTCAATTTCAACAGAAATTGGACAAAATTTTAGCTATAAGGCATTATTTAGACAAAAAGATGCATTTAGACACACTTTACAGAGGGTTCTATACTTGGACAACAAGGTAAAAAAATAAAAAAAAAATGTATAAATAAAAATCCAAATGTTAAAAACATAAAGGGGCAGACATGATGGACTACTTGGTCTTTTTCTGCCATCATTCTTCTATGTTTTGTGAATCAGCCTTTTATGGATAACTAAAGGAACATTATAGTCACCTGATCTCCACCATCTCCAGTTGGAAAGGGCATATTCTGCATTGTGTTACAGTACGAGATCTGCACTGCGGGTTTGACAGCTGCTAGGGGGACAACTATAAATCTGTATACAGTACATGTATTTTCGCACATATTTACAGTACATGTATTTTTGCTCATATACAGTTTGACAATATTTTTCTATAACAATAATTCTATGCCTCCCCAAAGCCATAGGGGAGTATAAATATGAAAGTAACATCAAAATGAGCTCAGGGCAAATAACACAAAACGTGCACTCACAAAAATACACTCAAAGCAGGAGGATAGCAAGGAAGTTAATAAAGGAGTAATAAACGTAGCTCTGTAATCCTTAGTGCTCCTCTGCAAGTACTGTAATTAACCGAATTTGACTTTGTATCAGCTTCTTGCAGTGCAAGGAGCATGCTGATATGAGGAGAGAGCTAAGTTTAAGTCATCTTCCCTGCTGGACAGGGTTGTACTCTGGGCCAGAGCTGTCTAAACCTCAAGACTGGATGGACAGAAATACGCCTTCTGGAGTGGCCCAGTCAGAGTCCTGACCTCAACCCAATTGAAATGCTGTGGCATGACCTTAAGAGAGCGATTCACACCACACATCCCAAGAATATTGCTACACTGAAACAGTTTTGTGAAGAGGAGTGGTCCAAAATGACTCCAGATCGTTGTGCAGGTCTGATCTGCAACTACAGGAAACATTTGGTTGAGGTTATTGCTGCCAAAGGAGGGTCAACCAGTTAAGTCCAAAGGTTCACATACTTTTTCCTCCCTGCACTATGAATGTTTACATGTTATGTGCAATTAAACCATGGTAACATCTAATGTTTGTGTAGTATTATGTTCAGCAGACTGTGTTCTTCTATTGTTGTGACTTAGATGACGTTCAGAGCACATTTTATGCCCAATTCATGCAAAACTCCACGTAATCCCAAGGGGTTCACATACTTTTTCTTGCAACTGTATATGTATTTAATCCATGCAGTATATATAGTTGTTTGCCTGAAGTTTAGCTTCAAATGTTTAAATGTGAATCAAGCACCATTCATTTGTTCTCAATTCTTTGGCAGTTTGCTATGAGCCTACAGATATAGACAAGGCATCTAAACCCTTCACATCTGACAGCTGGACGGCCTTAACCTACATCTCACCGAACCTTAAGGAGCTCATCTCCATCAACCGGACGTTAGGTTATTCGGTGAACTTCGGTAAATTCACAGATAAAGGTGACACATCTAACTAACCCTTATTCTTCTCAAATGCAAGCAGAACAGATCTCTCCATAAAATGAAAACAAAGGTCTACTGCATTGTACAGTACTGTCAGTCAAGTGAAATCAGTGTTTTAATTCTTCTTCATTGTCCAGTCAAAAGTGGCCTGGCAACAGATCATTGACCAAGCAATATTTTTGTCATTAGCATGTCATGCTGTCTGTTCCCTATCACGTATTTTAAAAAGGTACATAACTGTTTGCCTGGAGTTCAGCTTTAAAGAGACCCTGTCACCAAGTTAAAGTGGAATTCCGGGATAAACCTAACTAATTTAAAAAATGCTCCCTCCCCCCTCCTAACACCAATTCTGACTAACCTGTGTAAGAAAGATATAGGTCAAGAATCAGCAGCAGGCATGGCCAGATCTGTGTGGCTACACTCAGGAAACTGGGAGCAGACTGTGTATGAGTTAAATGAGATTTATTTATAGTGATACAAAATCCATCCAAACACCAAAACACAGCAAACATAAAAATATAAGTGAGCCAAAAACCCAGGATACCTAACTAATCAACGTACCAAACAGCCTAGCTAACAACTAACTATATACAATACTGTATATACAAAATGGGGAACACAGAAAAGCAAGGGAAAACTGGAGGTGCAGGGAGCAGATGAGAAGAGGGAACAAACACTGGAATCAGGAACAAGCGGGTGCAGGTTCAAGGCAGCAGGGTACAGGGCAGGAGCAAGATCAGGATCTACAGCAAACAGAATCTGGCAGCAGCAAAACACTGGAGAGAGAAGCAGTTGTAGGAGAAGACCTAAATACCCTCCCAGCAGATTCCACTAGTCAGTTTCCACCTGATGCTGGCTACTGGGAGAGTTTTATTTGGGAGACACCCGCTGGTGGACACTGGAACTACAACCTTCTATTCTGGGAAGCACAGTGCCACCAGCAGGGGATGCAGGTCCTGACAATGTATATACTTACCTATTCTTGGTCCAGTCATGTGATCTGGCTTCTCTGTGTCAGCCAGTGGCAGCTGCAGGGCAAAGGAGGGCATGGCGACAACAGATGGGTCAAAGGAGTCTATGGGTGACATTACCACTTCAGGCTTTACTAGCCATTGTCAGAATGCTCTCTCCTCTCCCTGCTCCGCTGCTGGATGACCCAGGGGAGATCATGTGACCAGACCAGAGTGGCCTGAAAATAGGTAAGTATATACATCTTTTTCTACATAGGTTAGTCAGCATAGGTGTTAGAGGTTAGGGATCATTTTTAAGATTAGTTAGATTTATCCAGGAATTCAAATTAAAAAAAGAGTGAAGGTAAGAGGACAGATAAAATAAGTATTTTAGATGATTACTTGCAGTGTTTTTTTCCTTTCCATAAATTATTTTCATCACTTGCAGTGTGCTTTTGTACATGCTAGAAAATTTGACAACTCTAGGAAGAGTCAAGTCCCTATTACAGCCCCCTCCCTTCTTGCATGTTATAATCCTATCCTCTGTTGGGAGTGTCTAACTACTGTCTGCTGACCCAGCTCCTCCACCCTTCCCCTCATCTCCTTACATAACCTTTTATGTAGCTACTGTGGGAGAAGTGAAGGGGAATACTATAGAGTGGCGCTTGAGTGACAGCTCTGACTCTGCTGGGGCTGCTGTCCTTCAAGATAGAGGCATCAAGCAGCAGTCTCAAGGTCAAATGTCCACACAAGGGAGGATTTTAAAAGTAAATAACATGCATAACCTACATAAAATTGCATCCAGGAGCTAGACAACACTAGCTTAGGTGCAACCTGGAACTCTCTTTACTGTTAATTCACACAGAATTAATATGAAACAAAATCAGGTAAGAGCTTTATCACATTATCCTAAACAATGCAAACTGTAAACAATAATATCATCAGTACATCTAATGAGCAGCTAACAGCTGTGCAGTAATCTAATAAAACAGTAATTTAATTAACAGCTAGCAGCTAACAGCAATCTAATTAACAGCTTATCAACAGCCAGGCACTCAGGTCAGCCAGGACCCCACCCCAGACAGCCCTGCAACAAGCCCACACCCCTGGAATACAAAGTATATTACAACTGTTGTCTTTCACATGTTTGCCTTTCACTTGTCCACTAGAAAAGTCATCCTAAGACAAAACTCCTGCAATGTTTCAGCAGTCTGAAAGAGTGGAATTAACTTATCTTCATAGATTTCTTGAGGGAGATTGTTGATAAATATTTCTGTCCCAAGTGGAGGGGCTTCTCCAACCCAGTCTGCAGGAGGGTCACCATATTTCCTCTCACCATAAACCTGTACAGTATTAACAAGAATAATATCCTTATTCAGACAATTAATCGAAGCCTCACTCTCAGTATTCATCGCATTATTATCCATCATCACATACTGACACGTTCTCTCCATATGATCAGAGGCTGAACTGAGTTCTTTTCCATGCTCTGCCCAGGAGATACAGACTAAATTCCCATTTCCTCCATGGGCCATAATCAATGGGTAGAAAGCTAGTACCTAGTCCCCTCCAAAAGCCCCTGTTCCGGTTTGGGTCTGTCACAGTCTTATGCAAAAATGTTTGTAGAAATGAATGGAACAGCAACAGTGTCACCTAAACATGTGAAACTTCCAATTACCAAATCATTATCATGATGGTAATTGTATCAATGGAAAGGGTGTACTGTGTCTCTTACCTCCCAGAGTATCTAAAAGTCATCATATTGACCTTTTAAGTGATTGACAGAGTGAAACCTCTATTCTCAATGTCTTTCAGTACTTCAGTATTCATAAAAAGGATTCTTAATGAATAAAAAGACAGATGTAATGACAGACAGTCCTCAAAGTTCAAATCATTTCTTAGAGACTAGATATTTCATTATTCTCCTGTTTAAGGCAGATTTCCATTCCAGGTCAGCACTGAATATCTCTTCTGTTGTTCCCTTGTCTCAGATGTTCCATATGAATTGGATGATGTCATTGATATGGCAATCACCCTGTCATTGCCCCTTCTGGAGAACCTGCACTGTGTCATTGTAACCCTGGGAGCTCATGGGGTCCTCCTGTGTGGTCACAGCTACAATGGGGTATTGTCTCTGCATCCTAAAGTCAAGGTGGGTCCAAATCCAGGACAAATCAACTGATTATTCCAGTGCATGCCTTTTGAACTTTTAAAGGATAACTCCACTTTTGTGGGAAAAATATAGAAACAACTCCCATTGCATATACAACTGCTACACAAGCCATGTTCTAATGTAATGTTATTTAAAAGATTACCTTTCCTTTTCAATCCTTTTCAATGCAACATGGCAGCCTGGAGGCTTTCTGTACATAGCTGGTGTACAAAACCTCTGCAGAAATGTAATTTCCTGCTTGTGTGATCGGCTCAGTAATATTCCCAGAAGTCATATTTTAGGCATCCTCTGCAATAAAAATGTTATTTTCTGTGAAATACTCCCAAAGGGGTAACTACATCTAAAAGGATGCTGACACTTCAACTTTCCTTATTTGAACACAGCAAGTGCATTAGTTGATTAGTAAGGAAAAGTCACTACTCCCATTCAGATTTGCTCCAAATACTCCAATTCATATTTGCTCTGCACATTGACATAACCAAACAAAAGGTTTTTTTTCTTCAGAGCAGAAACTGGTAGGAATCTGTAACAGTTTGTAAAAATCCCCTTATACTTACCTGAGCCCTCATTCGATCCAGCACTGTGCCCATCTGCAGCAGCTCTCTCCCCTTACTTGCTGGTCTCAGAGGCTGTGCTGAGGCATCTGTAGTCACTGGACCCACACTGCTGTCAATCAAAGCCGGCGATGAGGGGGTGGGGCTGAGTCCCATTGTCTGTGTCCTTAGACACAGGCAGCATGGCTTGGGAGCAAACCCACACGAGTGTGCCCATAGGAAGTGGCTTCCTATGGGGGCACTCACCGGAGAGGAGGAGCCAGAAGTGCCAGTGGAGGACTTGAGAAGAGGAGGTTTGGGGCCACTCTGTGCAATTCCATGGCACAGAGCAGGTAAGTCTAAACCTGCTTTTTATTTATGAATTTTTTGCACTTAGTCACATTAATGTATGTAAACTTTTGTTATTTGCTCCGGTTGTTTTATTGCAGTCAAAGTTGAATTATATCTTTTTGTGGCTTTTGAGGAATATGTTTAAATTACAGTTTTTTTTGTGTTTTGTTTTTTTTTTTTTTTGTTTGGAGATCAGCTTTAAGAATCCAGGTGGATGACCAGAAATATGGTCAAACCCAAAGATGTACCTAAATTATTCATTTTGTGTAAATACTGTATAACCCTATATTTACATTTGGTTTTCTTCACCATCAGACATCATTTGGAGACCTGTGTGCTGTACATTATCCTGCAGCCCCCATCTCTACTGAAGAAATTGTTAATGTCTCAGGAGCTGGAGACAGGTCTGTTGTACTTTTCACTATTATTACTTTTTTATGTAATGCAAATGTTTGACTTGCAGAAATAGCTATAACAAGAGGACTGTATTTAATGTATTATATTGAGTCACAGGCCAACACATAGGACAGCAGGTTCAAGAGGGAGGAACAGGAACCTGAAAACTTTCAAACTGCAAAACTAATATTATTTATTATTACTATTAATTATTGGTATACTTCCCTCTTTTAGCTCTTCTAGACACCTATGGATGTTTGTTGCTAATTTCAGCAAAAGAACAGTAGGGAAAAGTGTGCAGGGGATGTTGAGAGAAGTCAGGAGGCTCTTTATACTTCAGGAAACAAAACCAATTCTCTGTTTTCTTCTTTGTTGATCTGTACTGTTGTGTGTCTGATTCAGCCACAGTTCAGTGTGACCTATGATAATACTCGATTATTTTTGTCCTTCTGTCCCTGCAGTCTTATGGCTGGTCTCCTGTCTGGGGTCCTGGCAAAACTGGACACTGCTACCTGCGTCCGAATGGGACTCCTGGCAGCCCGCTTGTCCCTCCGTTCCCGCGGGCCCATCTGTCAGCTCATCTCTCCTATCAGCGTCAGTGTGCAGCAGGTAGCAGAGGAGACATGGCCTGAGCCTAGAGTCTGGACCATCTCTCCAACCAATGGGAAGTCCTTCCTCAGAACCAGCCATTAACAGACATCATGGAGAAGTCAATCATTGGACGCAACAAATTTTAACTCATTTTATAAACCCTTTTGCCTTACAGTACTGGAGCCCTTCCAGTCAGAGACATTATCTCCAGGTTCTTCTTGTAATTTGTCAGCTCAGGAGTTGGAAACTGATAGTGGTAAACTCTGGGAAAGCTTCAGACAAAATAATGGGAATGTTATTTATTAAATTAATGTATTAATTACAAGTATTTACAGTATATAGTGCTGACAGTTTAGGCATAGCTTTTTGTATTAGATACTTAGGTCGAAATTTATAATCATTTTGTAGAATGAAGTCACGCTGCTTGTATTTAGAAAATACATTTAATGACATGCACTGGTGTTCAGCTCAGTGAACATTCAATAGCAGATTGCCAACAGGCAGATAAGGTTGTTTTATTGCAGTAGAGACATAGCAAGTCCCTTCTGCAATTTAAAGCTGCTTGCTCATAATTTATCTTTGTCATACATTACAGGACACAGGGTTTCTTCATGTTCATGACTACATGGGTTATGCTGCCACTGGCCAAGAATAAAAGCTGGCTTCCCTGCCCAGACATAACCCTTCCCAGCACAGCCTGTTTCCGTACACCGCTTTTGGGGTGGCTACGGTGCCATGGCATGTGTGTGATGATATCATCCGTGCATGTGTGGCCACCTTATTGGATTCCCTTGGTGCCAACTGCACACATGGGAAGCACTCTCCAGGACACCTCCCTCCACAAGATCAGTGGCGCTGGTGTCAAGTGTTCTTTTCTAGGTGCAATCCTTGTAAGTATTTGGGGCAGTCTGTACTCTGGGCACTAGATGAATTGCAGCAAGCAGACATTCCTCTCAGCTGGCTGGTCATCCTACCTGTTCAGGGATAAAGGCTTGTTTACCTTTTGCAAGCCATGGCAGAATGCTGGCAGATAGGTTGTGGGAAGGATGAACAGATGGGTTTGCCAAATTCCTTACTCAGGTTGAGACACCTGCATAGTTCACCCTCTAAAACCCCAGCTAAGGATCAGATCAGTTCTGAATTCCTGTCCTCATCTGGTTTTTCAACTGCTTTGGAGACATTCCTCCAGTTCATTTGTATTCAGAGAGAAATTCCCAGTAGCCAGTTATGGCCTGCTGAGCAACTGTCAGGAGTTCTCATTGGGTTGGAATGCCTGGGTTGCAAATGTGAGAGCTCTCCCTCCTTTCCTCACCTGTTGCAGGAAGATGAGGTGTCAGATTATCATCCTTTTGGATAAGGATGTAGAAGAGGAGGAGGCCAGTGAGGACTGAGCTGATTCTCTTAGAGGGTGAGTGCTTGTTTGGGCCATCATTGGGTGTGTTTATCCAGAAGGTGGCTTTGGGGAAAAAAAGCTTGCTTTTTACCCTGAAGAAGGAAAAAAGCTGGGATTTTCTTTAAGTGCAAAAAAAGCAGCCCTTGCATGCAAAAGTCTACCTCTTAGTTCCACAAGAAGAACTCAAACTCGAAGACCACCAGGACCGAAACCAAATCCTCTTCCCAGTGAAGGGGCGCCTCCACTCTTGCAGGTGGGGTGACGTTTGTCGGCTTTAAAGCTGTCCAGACTTGGGATATCACAGAAAAATGGATCCAAGGTTTGGTGCCAGGAGTTTACATACTGGAGTTCTGAAGCTTTTCCCTCCATGCCATATGAGTTCACATTCCTCTTTGGATCCTCAAAAAAGAACAAGTTTATTTGCAGCACTGGAACGATTGGTGTCCCAGGCTGTAATCACATGTACCAGAAAGGGGCTGGGGGATGAGTCCCTGTTTCTACAGGGAGGAGGACTGTGTTTGGCCTTTGCTAAGGCCAATCACAGTCCTGCTAACCCTGTCTATTGGACCCAGGGAATTGAGGAAGATAGTCTGCACTGAGAACAGAAAGAACACCATGAGTCCAGGTGGTAAGCTGAACTCTGAACTTGACATCACTTGCTACAAACCCCTTAACTCTGTGTCACTTACTCCTGACCTCTGAGCTGTTCATCACTTACTCCTGACCTCTGAACTCTGTTATTTACTCCTGACCCCTGAACTTTGCATCACTTACTCCTCTCCTCTGAACTCTGCATCATGTACTCCTGACCCCTGAACTCTGCATCATTTACTCCTGACCCCTGAATTCTGCATCATGTACTCCTGACCCTAAACTGTGTCACTTACACCTGACCTATGAACTCTGTGTTACCTACTCCTGACCTCCGAACTTTGTGTCACTCACTCCTGACCTCTGAATTCTGCATCACTTACCGACCTCTGAATTCTGCATCACTTACCAACCCCTGAACTTTGTGTTACTCCTGATCCCTAAACTCTGCATCCTTTACTTCTGACCTTTGAACTCTGCATCACTTACTTCTAATGCCTAAACTCTGAATCACTTTTTACGAACTTCTGGACTCTGTGTTGCTTACTAGTTAACCTTTGTGTCATTTACTACTGAACACCTGCACTCTGTGCCCCTTTAAACCACTGTCAATATTCAGTGCAATGGAAACCACACCCAATTTTTGTTACACACACCACATTTTTTTTTACTCTGACAAGAGGGCCAAATTTATGATTTTGCACACAGGCCCACTGCTTTCAGACTTGGATGACCCGCTTTTCCCACAGCTGTTCTTGCCACTGCTGATGCTAGTTTTGTGATGAAGGTTCTGACGGCTCTTTACCCTGCTCTGTTTCTGAGTTTTGTGTTTGGTACCATTGTGCTGTGTTGCCCACCCCTCACGTTCAGTGCTTTGGGATATTCCAATTAGTTATGAATATGAAGAAACCTTGTTTCATATGATAAAGAAATGAGGAATTTTGATTTACCTGTACATTTTTCTTGGAGCACTTATCAGGACAGATGAATCCCACTGCTTTTTGAATTTGCTATAAAACTAAGGCTGTGCTGTTAGGGGTTAGGTGTGGGCAACCTGCCTTTTTTCTTGTTCATTAACTTGTAGGTGGCAGCATAACCCAAGTAGTTTATGAACGCGAAGAAACCATGTGTCCAATGATGTCCTCCAGGAAATGGATTTTGCAGTTTTTTTTATAACTTTAGTTCCACTTTGCTAACTACAGATCTGTATTAATTGTGTCTTTTATAACTGCCTAAAGTTCAGATTTAAAATATAACGTTATCCAAAACTTTGATAGGTAGTGTGGAAGGGTTAGAATGTCTGTCAGGTTTTTATTGCTTTGTGCCCAATGGGGAGAGTCACCCTCCCAATCTGTCCTGGTGACCATCCTCTACCCTATCCAATGCTATAGAAATGGTTTTAGATATACTTTAAAGAATATGTAAACCTAACATTTTGTATTCCTGATATGTGCCTGCTGTACCATGTACTTGTATGAAAAATTATCCTGTTCTTTTTGTATTGCTTCCTTTGTGTGAAATCCCTGCTGTTCCTGCAAGTCCCTCTGCTTTCTCTAGCTGTACTGGGAATTCGGCCTGCTTTCCTCCAATGCTCAGGCTTGTCCTTACACTCCCCCCACCTTACAGCCTTTCACTTGGAAGTTCAGTGTACTGTTGTTTCTCCTCCCCCAGCTCTTAAGCAGCTGAGAACAGAGGGTATGTGGAAGGGGCAAAAAAGGTATTTCTAATGTGTGTGTATATATACACTATATTGCCAAAAGTTTTGGTACACCCCTCCAAATCATTGGATTCAATAACCTCCATGGCCACAGGTGTATAAAACTAAGCACCTAGGCATGCAGACTGCTTCTACAAACATTTGTGAAAGAATGGGTCGCTCTCAGGAGCTCAGTGAATTCAAGCATGGTACTGTGATAGGTTGTCACCTGTCCATCCGTGAAATTTCCTTGCAACTAAATATTCCACAGTCAACTGTTAGTGGTATTATAACAAAGTGGAAGCAACTGGGAACAACAGCAACTCAGCCATGAAGTGACATGACAGAGCATGGGTTAGCGCATGCTGAAGTGTGCAGAAGTCACCAACTGTCTGCAGAGTCAATACCTAAAGGCCTCCAAACTTCATGTGGCCTTCAGATTATCACAACAACTGTGTGTAGAGAGCTTCATGGAATGGGTTTCCATGGCCGAGCAGCTGCATCCAAGCCTTACACCACCAAGTGCAATGCAAAGCACCGGATGCAGTGGTGTAAAGCATGCCGCCACTAGACTCTAGAGCAGTGGAGACTTGTTCTCTGGAGTGAGGAATCATGCTTCTCTCTCTGGCAATCTGTCATGTCTGGGTTTGGCAGTTGCCAGGAGAATGGTACTTGCCTGACTGCATTGTGCCAAGTGTAAAGTTTGGTGGAGGGGGGATTATGGTGTGGGGTTGTTTTTCAAGGGTTGGGCTTGGACCCTTAGTTCAACATACCAAGACATTTTGGACAATTTCATGCTCCCAACAGTTTGGGTATGGCCCTTTCCTGTTTTAACATGACTGCGCACCAGTGCACAAAGCAAGGTCCATAAAGACATGGATGAATGAGTTTGAGGTGGAGAAATGTGATTGGCCTGCACAGAGTCCTGACCTCAATTTGTGTCACGTACCTGATTGGAGACTGAAATGACGAGGTCGGCCTCACTTGTGTCACTAGCCCTGACCCCACTGGAAGTGGAACAGAAGGTGTCTAGGGACCAGGGGGACAAGAGTGCCAGCAGATGTTGTTTGCAGCACTTGCAGCTGGAGTCCTTAAAAGACTGATGAACCGCCAATTCAGGAACAGTAGCGATATGTAGAGCTGGTATGGTAGATCGGCAGGTGTGCACCAGATCAAGGCAGGAAGCTGGGATGGGAACAGGAGCAATGTCATAGGAATAGCCGGGGTCATCAACGGGCGGACAGCGAGGTACCAAATCATAAGCAAGCCAAAGTCAAGAGCAGAGCCGAGGTCAGGAACAAGTATCAAGCAGGAGAGTAATCAAGAGTCAGGTCAGGAACAAGCTGGGTCAGCAACAAGGGAATCACACAGGAACGAGCAGGAAACGGGGAACAGCTGAAGACCAGTCAGCACTCAGCACAGGCAGAGGCACCTTTTAAATAGTCCGTCTGGCGCCAATCTTTGCCATGCGTGTTCGCAATCGCACATTTCTGTGCGCATATGCACGTCTATTCACCAGCCGTCTCACGGGAATTCCCTTACAATCCGATAGAACTCCTTTGGGATGAATTATAGCGGAGACTGTGAGCCAGGCCTTCTCGTCCAACATCAGTGCCTGACCTCACAAATGCTCTTCTGGAAGAATGGTCAAACCTTCCCATAGGCACTCTCCTAAACCTTGTGGACAGCCTTCCCAGAAGAGTTGAAGCTGTTATAGCTGCAAAGGGTGGGCCAACTCAATATTGAACCCTACAGACTAAGACTGGGGGGCCATTAAAGTTCATGTGTGTGTAAAGGCAGGCATCCCAATACTTTTGGCTGTGTGTGTATATATATGTGTGTGTGTGTGTGTGTATATGTATATATATGTGTATATATATATATATATATATATATATATATATATATTACACACACAGTTAGGTCCATATATATTTGGACACTGGCACAGTTTTAGTTTTTTTCAGGTGTTTACCAAAACATATTCAAGCTATAGTTATATAATTGATATGGGCTGAAAGTGCACACTCTCAGGTTTAATTTTTGAGGGTATGTACATCCAAACTGGAGGAAGGGTTTAGGAATTACAGCTCTTAAGAGTAGGCTTCCCCCCTTTTTCAAGGGACCAAAAGTAATTAAAATGTTCCTTTTTTTTTTAACCTCCCTGGAGGTATTCCTGAGTGTAGCTCGGGGTAAAGTTTCAGCACCACAAGCGGTAACCCCGAGCTACACTCGGGAATACCTTGCAGCGTTGTTCCGGGATCTTTTCTTCACTTACCTTGTCCTTCGCTCCTGCGATGTCCCTCCTGCAGTGTCCCTGGCAATGTCCTCCAGCTGATGCCGGCATCTGTCTTCTGGGTTCCGTTCCCTGCGATGTCAGGACATATGGGGACGGAATGGCGGGAAATTTAAAAATGTGAAAAAGTGACATTCACTAAAATCACATAGTATAACATTACTGTATCAAACCATTTCACATACATTTTGTCCCTAGTGCTTTGTCCTGTGCCCTGCCTGCATTTTTTCCGTTCTTTCTGCCTTGAAACTGAGAAACGTCCATGGTGTCCAAAAAGCGTCCCTTTAGGTCAAAAGCGGTTTTAGACCAGCTAGAGAACATCGATTAGTAAATTAGAACCACTTGCAGAATTGAGTGATAATGATTTGTGGGGAAATTCGTCATCAGACACTGAAAATGATTTTGCGACTTTTCTCAGTGATGTGCGAACGGGGCGCTATATTTCAAATTTCAGTGTTTTTGGTTTGATTATATTATTGAATTACATTTATTATATTATTTTTATGATTATTTAATAAATTATAATTTATGATTTTGTGTTTCAAATTTTAACATACCCGGGATGTTTATTAGACTCTTGTTCGGACAGATTTCAGTGAGTTATTCCTAAAAATTACAGGCCTACAATAAAAAAATACATATTTCCATGCAAAAAAATTTACCGCTCTGAGCTCAGAAATACTGATTTAATCAGACTTTAATCAGAGAATCCTTTACTGGCAATGACTGCCTGAAGTCTGGAACCCATGGACATTACCAAAGACTGGGTTTGCTCCTTTCTGATGCTTTGCCAGGCTCTAACTGCAGCTTGTTCTTCAGTTGTTCTTTGTTTGTGGGTCTTTCTGCCTTTAGTTTTGCATTCAGCAAGTGAAATGCATGCTCAATTGGGTTGAGATCAGGTGATTGACTCGGCCATTGCAGAATATTCCACTTCTTGTTCTTCAAAAGCTCCTGGATTGCTTTTGCAGTGTGTTTTGGATCATTGTCCAATTGTACTGTGAAGCGCCTTCCAATCAACTTTGCTGCATTTGGCTGAATCTGGGCTGACAGTATATCTCTAAACACTGCAGAATTAATCCAGCAGCTTCTGTCTTCTGTCACATCATCAATAACCACCAATGACTCAGTGCCGCTGGAAGCCATGCATGCCCATGCCATCACACTGCCTCCACCATGTTTTACAGATGATGTTGTGTGCTTGGATTATGCGCTGTTCCAAGCCTTCTGGTACAGATTAATCTTGGTTTCATCTGTCCAAAGAATACTTTTCCAGAACTGGTCTGGCTTTTTTAGTCTAATCTGGCTTTTCTATTCTTCTGAATAGTTTGCACCTTGTGGTGAACCCTCTGTATTTGCTCTCGTGAAGTCTTGTCTTAATTGTAGACTGACAATGATACGCCCACCTCCTGGAGTGTCCTTCATTTGTCTGGATGTTGTGAATAGGTTTTTCTTTACCATAGAAAGGATCCTGCGATCTTCTACCACTGTTGTCTTCCCTGGACGTCCATGCCTTTTTATGTTGCTGAGCTCACCAGTGCATTTTAATAAAATGTACCAAACTGTTGATTTGGCCACTCCCAATGTTGCTGCTATCTCTCTGATGGATTTGTTTAGTTTTTGAAGCCTTACAATGGCCTGTTTCACTTTCATGGACAGCTCCTTTGAATTCATGATGTAAGTTCACAGCAATAGATTCCAAATGCAAATACCCCACTTATGCAGGCCATAGATGGGGAGAAAACCGGCTGATTTTTCTTTAAAAAAACGAAAAATTGGTCGTTCAATCGGCTGATGTTACCAGGAACGGTAAACAAAATCGGCCGATTTTCATCCCGTCTACAGCCAGCAAAAAGTGTCTCTGCAGAGAGCTCCGCTATTTCTTTGACAGTTCTTTGACATTTATAGCGGCTGCAACATTGTATCTATTTGTATCCATTTGGAATACAGATGTTTTTATTCAGAAACAAATAGATACATTGTTGCAGCCGCTATAAATGTGAAAGAACTGTAAAAGAAATAGCCGAGCTCTCTGCAGGGACACTTTTTGCCGGACTGGAATTCTTCTTCTTCTTCTTCATCCTCTTCTTCTTCATCCTCTTCTTCTTAATCCTCTTCTTCTTCTTCATCTTCTTCTTCATCCTCTTCTTCTTCTTCATCCTCTTCTTCTTCTTCATCCTCCTCCTCCTTCTTCATCCTTCTCCTCCTTCTTCATCCTCCTCCTCCTCCATCTTCTCCATCTCCTCCTCCTCCATCATCTCCTCCTCCTCCATCTTTTCCTCCTCCTCCATCATCTCCTCCTCCTCCTCCATTTTTTATCAGTTAAAAGATCGGCCGATTTGCCCATCATTGCCGCGAAAATCGGCCGATGTTATTTTAGGCTGATTTTCGACCCATCTATGGCCTGCATTAGAATCAACGCCAGACCTTTTACCTGCTTAATTGATGAAGAAATAACGAAGGAGTAGCTCACACCTGGCTGTGTAACAGCTTTTGATTCAATTGTCCAATTACTTTTGGTCCCTTGAAAAAAAGGGGGAGTGGCTACTCTTAAGAGCTGTGATTCCTAAACCCTTCCTCCAATTTGGATGTACATACTCTCAAATGAGAGTGTGCACTTTCAGCCCATATCCATTATATAACTATAGCTTGAATATGTTTTGGTAAATACCTGAAAAAAACTTAAAACCTAAAAATTGTGCCTGTGTCCAAATATATATGGACCTAACTGTATGTATGTGTATATATATGTGTGTGTGTATGTATATGTGTGTGTGTGTATATGTATATATGTGTGTGTGTGTGTGTGTGTGTGTGTATGTGTGTGTGTATGTATATATATATATATATATATATATATATATACACACATACACACACACAAATGTTTTGCCTTCCATTTCTATTTTAAACTAAGTAATTCAGCTAACATAATTTTTTAATGCAGTGTTTGACAGAATGATAGATCCTGCTGCTCTTGCATCTTCCACCAGGGGGTGCTGCAATACTCAAACAGCTCATACTTGTTTTATCAGAACATTTCAATTGATTATTATTATACAGGATTTATATAGCGCCAACAGTTTGCTCAGTGCTTTACAATATCAATTGCTGAAGATTCTGGTTCTAAAACTAAAATAAAATCTGAGTTGTTTTAAAATTGCAGTATTTTATGAAAGAACAATTTACAGCTTAAAAAATACATTGTACATATAAAGTATTTTTTTTCCCACAAATGATTTTAATGCTGTATATCATCATTTCAATGTTAACAATATAATTTTTACAATGTATTCATTAAAATATTGTTTTTACAGCACAGGATTCCTTCATGTTCATTTTGGCGGATTCAGTTCTTTTTGTTACTTTTTGTAAAATGTATAAAAATATTTCATTTAGCACAGTGGCTAAATGGTTAGCACTTCCACCCGGCAGTACTAGGATCAAATCCTAACCACGGCACCACCTGCCTGGAGTTTGCATGTTCTCCCCGTGCCAGTGTGGGTTTCCTCCTACACTCCAAAGACATGCCAGGGTAATTGGATCCTGTCTAAATTGGCCCTAGTATGTGTATGTACGAATGGAAGTTAGGGACTTCAGATTGTACGCCCCTTGAGGGTTAGGGACTGATGGGAATGTACAATATATATGTAAAGCGCTGTAGAAATGGATGGCGCCATATAAGTACCTGTCTGTACTAAATTAATTATCAAGAAGTATGACGATCAGCTGATTAAAATATGCAAAAAGCAGCAAAAAAAATGTATACTGCATTACCTATACTTAAAGAACTATAGTGAAAAATATTGCATTCTGGTAACTCTATGTGCCCAATATCGGTAATGATAGCATTCAGGGTATGACCCCCTTTAAAGCTGATCTCCAGGTACAAAACAAATTTAAATCTACTCCTCCTTATCCACAAAAGACATAAAAAACACTGTGTGCATCAAATGCCATTTTCAAACCCAGTTATTATATTTTAAAAGTAGTGGTGACATCAACAATGTGCTGATCATAGCCCACACATTATGTTCACCAGGTTCCACCCACTACAGGCTGCCTGGAGTTAACTGCAGGAGAGGGCGGAGACCAGACCAGTCACTGTGCACGAAGACAGAAAGCAGCAGTAACTGGTCCTAATGAGAAACCCCTGCACAAAAGCATTTCACACTGAACGACGGCATAATTCTGGAAGAAATACACAAAGCACACCAAGATCTAAGCAAGAATACACATGCTTCTTGTATTTGCTTATTCTGGAGTTCAGTTTTAAAAAGCCATTGGGTGACTTAGGCAGCCCATACATTCATAATTTTTTTGTTCATCCAATGGGTTGAACAAATAAAAGATCCAATTCCCCCATCTGCACACTTGATGTGGATGGAGGAATCACTGTTGCTTTGCCATTCTGTTCTGATGGCAGGGAGACTTCCCTACCTTCACAATACAATGATCAAAGATGCCTGCTATAGGCAGCAGTGCTGATTGATCGAAGAAAAACCTGACAGTGTGCTTGTACAGAGGTTGAATGGTAGACTGACTTCTGTGCAGCACAAACAAAGAATTTCCCAGCACACGTACCAGCCAGCCTGCAGAACAACCAAATTGGCCCTGTATAACACTTTGTGTTAAAAGCAGAGGGTTTTGTTTGTACATATTTGAAAATAAATGTGTAACTCGCAGTCCCTTGTCAAGGGGCCTCTGTATTCTGTGGTCCTAACTCTAACATTTCCAGAGCCTGGGAACACATACAGTCAGGTCCATAAATATTGGGACATCGACACAATTCTAACATTTTTGGCTCTATACACCACCGCAATGGATTTGAAATGAAACAAACAAGATGTGCTTTAACTACAGACTGTCAGCTTTAATTTTGAGGGTATTTACATCCAAATCAGGTGAACGGTGTAGGAATTACAACAGTTTGCATATATGCCTCCCACTTGTTAAGGGACCAAAAGTAATGGGACAGAATAATCATAAATCAAACTTTCACTTTTTAATACTTGGTTGCAAATCCTTTGCAGTGAATTACAGCCTGAAGTCTGGAATGCATAGACATGACCAGACGCTGGGTTTCATCCCTGGTGATGCTCTGCCAGGCCTCTACTGCAACTGTCTTCAGTTCCTGCTTGTTCTTGGGGCATTTTCCCTTCAGTTTTGTCTTCAGCGAGTGAAATGCATGCTCAATCGGATTCAGGTCAAGTGATTGACTTGGCCATTGCATAACATTCCACTTCTTTCCCTTAAAAAACTCTTTGGTTGCTTTTGCAGTATGCTTTGGGTCATTGTCCATCTGCACTGTGAAGCGGCGTCCAATGAGTTCTGAAGCATTTGGCTGAATATGAGCAGATAATATTGCCCGAAACACTTCAGAATTCATCCTGCTGCTTTTGTCAGCAGTCACAGCATCAATAAATACAAGAGAACCAGTTCCATTGGCAGCCATACATGCCCACGCCATGACACTACCACCACCATGCTTCACTGATGAGGTGGTATGCTTAGGATCATGAGCAGTTCCTTTCCTTCTCCATACTCTTCTCTTCCCATCACTCTGGTACAAGTTGATCTTGGTCTCATCTGTCCATAGGATGTTGTTCCAGAACTGTGAAGGCTTTTTTAGATGTCGATTGGCAAACTCTAATCTGGCCTTCCTGTTATTGAGGCTCACCAATGGTTTACATCTTGTGGTGAACCCTCTGTATTCACTCTGGTGAAGTCTTCTCTTGATTGTTGACTTTGACACACATACACCTCCCTCCTGGAGAGTGTTCTTGATCTGGCCAGCTGTTGTGAAGGGTGTTTTCTTCACCAGGGAAAGAATTCTTTGGTCATCCACCACAGTTGTTTTCCGTGGTCTGCTGAGCTCACCGGTGCGTTCCTTCTTTTTTAGAATGTTCCAAACAGTTGTTTTGGCCACGCCTAATGTTTTTGCCATCTCTCTGATGGGTTTGTTTTGTTTTTTCAGCCTAATGATGGCTTGCTTCACTGATAGTGACAGCTCTTTGGATCTCATCTTTAGAGTTGACAGCAACAGATTCCAAATGCAAATAGCACACTTGAAATTAACTCTGGACCTTTTATCTGCTCATTGTAATTGGGATAATGAGGGAATAACACACACCTGGCCATGGAACAGTTGAGAAGCCAATTGTCCCATTACATTTGGTCCCTTAACAAGTGGGAGGCACATATGCAAACTGTTGTAATTCCTACACTGTTCACCTGCTTTGGATATAAATACCCTCAAATTAAAGCTGACAGTCTGCAGTTAAAGCACATCTTGTTTGTTTCATTTCAAATCCATTGTGGTGGTGTATAGAGCCAAAAGTGTTAGAAATGTGTCGATGTTCCAATATTTATGGACCTGACTGTATATCAGTGAATGACTTCTGTACAACCAGGGTGACCATACATGGATCAAAATTTTGATCTGTGTATGGCCAGCTTTAACCACTTACCCTCCTGAGCATTTACCCCCCCCCCCCCTTCCTGACCAGGTAATTTTTTCCGTTATGGTGCTGCGTTACTTTAACTGACAATTGTGCGGTCATGCAACACTGCACCCAAATTAAATTTACGTTTTTTTTTTTTTACCCACAAATTGAGGTTTCTTTTGGTGGTATTTGATTGCCTGTGCGTTTTTATTTTTTGCACTATAAAAAAAAAAAATCGACAATTTTGAGAAAAAAACAATATTTTTGACTTTTTGATATTAAACATGTCCAGTAAAAAATTTTTAAAAATCTAATTTCGTCATAAATTTAGGCCAAAATGTATTCTGCGACATGTCTTTGCTAAAAAAAAATCCCAATACGTGTAAATTAATTGGTTTACGTGAAAATTATAGCATTTACAAATGGTGGTGTATATATATACTGAGATTTTTATTAGTAATGGCGGCGATCAGTAACTTATAGCAGGACGGCGGTAGGCGTTTTGAAGCTGGGGGGAACTGACTTGGTGTCACTGACATCCCCAGTGACACCAATACAGTGATCAGTGCTAAAAAAAAGCACTGACACTGTACCAATGGCACTGGGGAGGAAGGGGTCAACATGAGGAGTGATCAAAGGGTTAACTGTGTGCTGGGTGTGTTTTTTACTTGGTGGCAGTGTCTGTGTGCGTCACTGTAAGCACACTGCTTTGGATGGCTGTGCTGTGCACAGCCATCCAAAGCAGTGTGCCCGAGCTAACAGGGAGGAGAACTGATAGTAAACAAAACAGTTCTCCTTCCCATCGGCGATCCTCGGTAATCACCGGGTGCCAGCGAGTAATCACCGGCTGGGATCTGGTGATTGATAGTTGTGGCCGCGAATGGCGGCACGGGTAGGGCATGTGCGCACCACATGCGTGCCCCCTACCTGGAAATGCAAACTCTCATATATATATATATATATATATATATATATATATATATATGTGATTTTACACACCCGAGCCGCCCTGTAGCAGTATTTCTGCCATAGGATGGTCGGGAAGTGGTTAACTTGCCAGCATCCATCCAAAACCAAAAAAAGTACACTGCTCATAAAAATAAAAGGAACACTTTTTAATCCGAGTATAGTATCAAGTCAATTAAACTCTTGGGATATTGATCTGGTCAGTTAAGTAGCAGAGGGGGTTGGTAATCAGTTTGCTTTGTGTTAATATAATTAACAGGTGCACTAGATAGGCAACAATGAGATGAGCCCCAAAACAGGAATGTTTTACAGGTGGAGGCCACTGCCATTTCTTTCCCTACTCCTCTTTCCTAACTGTTCTTCACTAGTTTTGCATTTGGCTAGGGTCAGTGTCAGTACTGGTAGCATGAGGTGATACCAGGACCCTACAGAGGTTGCACAGGCAGTCCAACTGCTCCAGGATGGCACATCAATACGTGCCATTGCAACGTACTTAGCATTGTTTGCTGTGTCTCCCAGCACAGTCTCAATAGTATGGAGGAGATTCCAGGAGACAGTCAGTTACTCTAGGAGAGCTGGACAGTGCTGTAGAAGGTTCTTAACCCATCAGCAGGACTGGTATCTGCTCCTTTGTGCAAGGAGGAACAGGATGAGCACTGCTAGAGCCCTACAGAATGGCCAGCTAACAGGCCACTTGTGTGAATGTCTCTGACCAAACAATCAGAAACAGACTTCATGAGGGTGGCCTGAGGACTCGACATCCTCTAGTGGGCCCTTTGCTCACTGCCCGGCACCATAGAGCTCGATTGGCATTTGCCAATGAACACCAGAATTGGCATGTCCACCACTGGCGCCCTGTGCTTTTCACAGATGAGAGCAGGTTCACCCTGAGCACATGTGACAGACATGAAAGGGTCTGGAGAAGCCATGGAGAATGTTATGCTGCCTGTAACAGCATGACCGTTTTGGTGGTGGGTCAGTGATGGTCTGGGGAGGCATATCCATGGAGGGACACACAGACCTCTACAGGCTAGACAATGGCACCCTGACTGCCATTAGTTATCTTCAGTCCATCCGATGCTGCCAGGTTGCACCTCAGACTGTCCAGTGATGTGATGCCCTGGTCCAGATCTGGGAGGAAATACCCCAGGAGACCATCCGTCGTCTCATTAGGAGCATGCCCCGACGTTTCCAGGCATGCATACAAGCATGTGGGGTCCATACAAACTACTAAGTACCAAATGGACTAGCCTGCTGCATAATTTTTTCACTTTTTGGGGTGTCTTTGAATTCAGTCCTCTGTAGGTGGATACTTTTTTCAACAGTGTATTTAGGTGAAATGACCCTTTAATTGTATGTTCATGAAGAACATATTGGCCCCACAACAGAACTGTCATAATCTGCTGACCCTAACTGTCCTGAATCCTATTGATGGCTGAGCCCCTGCCTTAGTGTAGGAACAAAAGAATGTCAGGTATGGAAATATACCAGCAACAGTATCCAGAACAAATAAGATTCTTTTTTTTCTAATGGCAGATAATTGCCACCATGCTGTCATCCATGCTTTGTTTACACACATTTTTGATGCATTGTTATCAAATGACTCCAAGAATCCCCTCCATCTTCTTTATCCCACAGGAGGTGACTAACACAAATTGGTGTCCGCAAGGGAGGATTAGACCTCACCTCCTCCTTTATGGAATGTCGGAAAAATAGGCATGTTTGGGGATGTATACATTGTGCTTTTGGAAAGGTGATGTCATGGGTGGGAAGTTTCCACTAAAAGGACTACACGTCCGCAGGTGCATCAAAGGGTAAACAAGAGCCTGGCAGAAAGTTGAAGCATATTTAAGGGTGAAGAGAGATGATAAAGACAGTAGACCCTCAAGTAGCAAAAATCTTGAGCGTGTTCAAGAAACCAAAGCAGACGATGACCTCCTTCACATTTGTGTGGGTGGTTGTTTTATTCACCGAGCTAACATTCTATGGAAATGCCAATGGGTTGTTGTGGAAAAGCAAGAGGACACCAAGCCAATCAGAAACTGGGGATGTGGGATCAGCTGAGAACTCATTAGTTATGAGGCCAGCTTTGAGGAAACGAGGGCTCGGACATGTGTTTGGGGTGAATTTATTACGCAGAGAGAGACGTCACTATTTACAGAGACCTGTCAATGATCAGAACCTTCTATCAATTAACCATCTAAGTGATCATGGAACTTTCAACCAGGACACGGTAAGGCAATAAGGCAGCACAGTGGCTAAATGGCTAGCACTTCCACTTAGCAGCACTAGGGTCATTGATTTAAATCCTAACCACTGCACCACCTGCATGGTGTTTGCATGTTCTCCCTGTGCCTGTGTGGGTTTCTTCCCATGCTCCAAAGACATATTGATAGGTTAATTGGCTCCTGTCTAAATGGGCCCTAGTATGTATGAATGTGAGTTAGGGACTTTTGATTGTAAGCTCCTTGAGGGTTAGGGACTGATGTGAATGTACAATATATATGTAAAGTACTGCGCATATTGACAGTGCTATATAAGTACCTATAATAAATAATGTATGTGTGCACAACGACGGATGACCACAATTTGAATTTAGCATTTGTTCATGATATGTGTGAATATGCACAGAATTTTTTAACAAGTGTGGTTTGCTATGGAATGTGCACTGCAGTGTTCAAACTAACCAAGATATGGCCTAAAAAAATAATAATGTGATTTTCTCCAATCTTTTATGGCATAACTTAGTGCTGTTAGGATATTTAAATACACACTTCCAATGGGAATAAAACCAAAGCAAGACAATAGTTAGAAAAGACTGTAAAAAAGAAAAACCTTATTAAAAAGCACTAGTGAACTGTCATAGATCACATGGTGATGCTTGGATTACAGATTCCAATGACAAAAACTGCCATTAGTGTATGGGTGATTTCTAGCTTGGTATGTGCTCATTTCATTGCTTAGTGAGGCAATCCCAATTTTTTTTACATTTCAGTTTTTCTCACTGTTATTTTGCCTAATACGTTAATTTCCCATGATCCTCAGCTCCATCTATTGGTTATAAGGTGGTATTTTTCAGTCAGGAAAACACTGCATTATGGCCACTGGATGGCGCTAACAATCATCGGAATTAAATGTATTAGACAAAATATGTGATATTCATGACAGCTATGCGAATGCTTGAGATATTTACACAACACTTTTTTTTTATATAACTAGACCCCTATGTATTATTATTATACAGGATTTATATAGCGCCAACAGTTTGCTCAGCGCTTTACAATACAACGGGAGACAATACAGCAACAATACAGTTCAATACAAGAGGGTTAGGAGGGCCCTGCTCCTTGGAGCTTACAATCTAAGAGGGAGGGGCTAGTGGTACAAAAGGTAATAACTGTGGGAGATGGACTGGTAGGAGGAGTAGCAGATTCCATTATTAGCTGAGGGCACGATAAGTTTCCCTGAAGAGAGATCATCTAAAAATGAGCAGAGTAGGCGATAGTCTGATAAATTGGGGTAGAGAGTTCCAGAGGATGGGGGAAGCTCTGGAGAAGTCCTGGAGACAAGCATGGGAGGAGGAGACAAGCGAGCTAGAGATTATGAGTTCCTGCGAGGAGCAGAGCATACGATTTGGGTAATATTTGGTGACAAGATTGGTGATGTAATTTGGGGCAGAGTTATAAATGGCTTTATATGTTATTGTTAATGTTTTGAATTTTATCCGTTGTGTATCACAATAATATCTCTAAAAACCATTACTGTCTGATACAGTGAGACATTTTTCATGCAAAATATTATAAAAATAAATATTCCAACAACACAAAAGATGAAAAAACAGTGGGACAATTTCTTTCACTAAATGCTCCCACAAAATAGCAAGTTTAATAATGTCTCCCATGAACCATGCACTTTCCTCCTTCACCGCCGAGAACAATCACCAGATGTAATTTGACCTTTAATGTGATAGGAGGTCTGACAGAGCATGTATATATCCTACATCGATCATCACATTTCCTCTCCTCTTCCTCCAATTTTCATATTTCTCATTACTTTGTGAGTAACCTCATGACAAACACTCACATAGTTTAACACCAAATGTATTGAAAAACATTAAATTGCAATCAATAATACACTGACAAAAACAGTGCTACAAACATGGTCAATATCTTGTATGGGGCAAATAAGTTGTCAAAAACGTTCTCAAGTCCCTGGGCCTTTTCTCCTTAAAGCAGAGTTCCACTCATCCTGTCAAAAAATAAAAGTCAGCATCTACAAAAACTGTAGCTGCTGACTTTGACTGTCTGTCCTGGATTCCTGGAGGCCGGCATCTTCAGTGTGGGCACCTGGCTGTAACTGCTTGCGGCTTCACAGCCAGGTACCCACTGCGCATGCGTGAGTAGCTCTGCGCTTCATGAATGGTCCTGTAGTTTTCTGGGACCTGTCACTTGTTCCAGAAGACTACAGGGAGGGAAGGAGGGAGGACACCTTCCGTTTCCGATCGCCTAGGCCAGTGGTGGGCAACCTTTTTTTTCTCACTGAGCCAAATCTCGCCAAAACCACGATTGAAATTTATTTTGAGAGCCACATTTTTAAAACTGAAAATACATCCCCCATATAGTAATTCATCCCCCATATAGTAATTCATCCCCCATAGTAATTCATCCCCCATATAGTAATTCATCCCCCATAGTAATTCATCCCCCATATAGTAATTCATCCCCCATAGTAATTCATCCCCCATATAGTAATTCATCCCCCATAGTAATTCATCCCCCATATAGTAATTCATCCCCCATATAGTAATTCATCCCCCATATAGTAATTCATCCCCATAGTAATTCATCCCCCATATAGTAATTCATCCCCCATAGTAATTCATCCCCCATATAGTAATTCATCCCCCATAGTAATTCATCCCCCATATAGTAATTCATCCCCCATATAGTAATTCATCCCCCATAGTAATTCATCCCCCATATAGTAATTCATCCCCCATAGTATTTCATCCCCCATATAGTAATTCATCCCCCATAGTAATTCATCCCCTATATAGTAATTCATCCCCCATATAGTAATTCATCCCCCATAGTAATTCATCCCCTATATAGTAATTCATCCCCCATATAGTAATTCATCCCCCATAGTAATTCATCCCCTATATAGTAATTCATCCCCCATATAGTAATTCATCCCCCATAGTAATTAATCCCCCATATAGTAATTCATCCCCCATAGTAATTCATCCCCCATATAGTAATTCATCCCCCATAGTAATTCATCCCCCATAGTAATTCATCCCCCATATAGTAATTCATCCCCCATAGTAATTCATCCCCCATAGTAATTCATCCCCCATAGTAATTCATCCCCCATAGTAATTCATCCCCCATATAGTAATTCATCCCCCATATAGTAATTCATCCCCTATATAGTAATTCATCCCCCATATAGTAATTCATCCCCCATATAGTAATTCATCCCCCATAGTAATTCATCCCCTATATAGTAATTCATCCCCCATATAGTAATTCATCCCCTATAGTAATTCATCCCCTATATAGTAATTCATCCCCCATATAGTAATTCATCCCCCATATAGTAATTCATCCCCCATATAGTAATTAATCTCCCATATAGTAATTAATCCCCCATAGTAATTCATCCCCCATAGTAATTCATCCCCCATATAGTAATTCATCCCCCATAGTAATTCATCCCCCATATAGTAATTCATCCCCCCTATAGTAATTCATTCCCCATATTGTGTCAATTCACTTACCTTTGCTCCGCGCGTGCCTCTCGCCGTGTTCCCGCGCCGTTCCGGTCTTCAGGGCGGACTGTGAGAGGAGAGGAGTTCGTCACGCTGCCCCGCCTACATCCTGACAGCCAATGTTTGCCACGCTCCGCGGGCCGGATTAAAAGGTCCGCCGGGCCATAGTTTGCCCATTGCTGGGCTAGCTGCAGAGTCCTGACTTTTGGGGCGGCCGACCGAGAAGAGGGAGGGGAGCGGGCGCCCGGCACACAGAAGAGCCGCATTAAAGTTTGTAAAGAGCCACATGCGGCTCTTTACAAACTTTAATGCGGCTCTTCTGTGTGCCGGGCGCCCGCTCCCCTCCCTCCTCTCGGGCGGCCGCCCCAAAAGTCAGGACTCTGCAGCTAGCCCAGCAATGGGCAAACTACGGCCCGGCGGACCTTTTAATCCGGCCCGCGGAGCGTGGCAAACATTGGCTGTCAGGATGTAGGCGGGGCAGCGTGACGAACTCCTCTCACAGTCCGCCCTGAAGACCGGAACGACGCGGGAACACGGCGAGAGGAACGTGCGGAGCAAAGGTAAGTGAATTGACACAATATGGGGAATGAATTACTATAGGGGGGATGAATTACTATAGGGGGGATGAATTACTATATGGGGGATTAATTACTATGGGGGATGAATTACTATATGGGGGATGAATTACTATGGGGGATGAATTACTATATGGGGGATGAATTACTATATGGGGGATGAATTACTATGGGGGATGAATTACTATGGGGGATGAATTACTATATGGGGGATGAATTACTATGGGGGATGAATTACTATATGGGGGATGAATTACTATGGGGGAAGAATTACTATAGGGGGTATGAATTACTATGGGGGATTAATTACTATGGGGGATGAATTACTATATGGGGGATGAATTACTATGGGGGATGAATTACTATAGGGGGGGGTGAATTACTATGGGGGATGAATTACTATGGGGGATGAATTACTATGGGGGATGAATTACTATATGGGGGATGTATTTTCAGTTTTAAAAATGTGGCTCTCAAAATAAATTTCAATCGTGGTTTTGGCGAGATTTGGCTCAGTTGAAAAAAAAGGTTGCCCACCACTGGCCTAGGCGATCAGACCGCAATTGGGAGCCAGTACCTGTCAAATTCGGGTACCCACTCCCCCCAACCTCCCCAAAGGTGCTAATTCTTAATGGGGAGCGGGGGAGCAGTCCTTAAAGCGGAACTTCCCCTTCTGGGTGGAGCTCCGCTTTAAATCCACTTCAGGCTGACAGCATTTTATCCTTCATTTTGTTAATTTCTTAATTGTTTTTTGCGACAAATAGGGCTTTAAATTGGATAGCAAGCTTTACTTATTTTAGGTACTTATATAGCACTGTCAATTTACACAGAACTTTACATATATGTACAGTTATGTTCAAAATAATAGCAGTGTGTTGAAAAAAGTGAATAAAGCTAAAAATCCTTCTAATAGCTTTTACTTCCATACACACAAATGCATTGGGAACACTACACATTCTATTCCAAATCAAAACATGAAGAAAAATATATCAAATTTGTGTTGTTCCTCTAAAAAGATTGAAGAAAAGTGAATATTAGACTGTTCAAAAAAAATAGCAGTGTTTGTATTCTTCTTTACAAATTTAGGCCAGTCAATGTGCTCTTTGGCAAATTGTATCCTCTTCAGCACATGTCTTTTTTTCAACAGTGGGACTTTGCAGGGGCTTCTTGCAGATAGCTTGGCTTCACATAGGCGTCTTCTAATTGTAACAGTACTCACAGGAAAATTTAGACCTTCTTTGATCTTCCTCGAGCTGATTGTTGGCTGAGTCCTTGCCATTTAGGCTATTCTTCTATCCATTCAAATGGTAGTTTTTCGCTTTCTTCCACATCTTTCAGGTTTTGGTTGCCATTTTAAAGAATTTGCGATCATTTTAGCTGAGCAGCCTATCTTTTTCTGCACTTCTTTATATGTTTTTTATATGTTTATTTTGAACATGCCCCTTTCAATTAATGATTCAATTACACAGAATCAGCAGCATGCATGTCATGACTGTTGGGTCTGTTGGATTTCTATTACTCTGCTACACCTGCTAGTAAATTATTTGCCATGTAGAAATATCATTTCTACCAAAAACAGTGATTGGTCAGGTTAGTGATGTCTGACTGCTATTATTTTGAACACAACTGTATATTGTACATTCACATCTGTCACTAATTCTCAAGGGGCATACAATCTAAGGTCCCTAAATCACATTCATATATACACATACTAGGGCCAATTTAGACACGAGCCAATTACCCTACCAGCATGTCTTTGAAGTGTGGGAGGAAACCAGAGTACCTGGAGGAAACACACACATACACAGGGAAAACATGCAAACTCCAGGCAGGTGGTGCCATGGCTGGGATTTAAACCAATGACCCTAGTACTAACAGGCGGAAGTGCTAACCATTTAGCCACTATGCTGTCCAATTTTGTATACATATATTTTTGTTACCTTGGTTTTATTGGGAATAAATAGAAAAATATAAAGATGCATCTTCCTTTATTTTTTTTCACTCCCATATTTTACCACAAAATATAATCAATAAAAGTCTGCTGATTAAATTGATGTCACATTAGTGGGCCATAATAATTAAAGGAAATGTAAATCTAACAGAGAATGTGGCCTCAATTCACAAAACAGTATCTACTGCTTTAAGATCAGTGGTAAAATAGCTCATAGCGTTTTTCAAAATGTTTTTTGCAGTTCACTAATAAAAATTATGCTGAAATACCACATGCACTATTTCTTGAAGTGAAGCGGTATTTTAGTAGTGAAAACTTGCAGTATTTTATTTTAACGCCAGCAGTCACCGGCATCCTTAAAGTGACACTAAAGGTACATTTTTTTCCTTGGTAAAATAACAAACATTTCTATTCTTACCTGCTCTGTGTAATGGTTTTGCACAGAGCAGCCTGGATCCTCTTCTTGGGTCCCCCGGAGGCTCTCCTGGCTCCTCTTTTCTGTCGGGTGCCCCCACAGCAAGCAGCTTACTATGGGGGCACCCACTGCTCCATGTGTCCCATGTAGCCCTTCCCCCTCTCCTCATTGGCTGATTGGCCAATGGATCCTGCTTGCTGTCTCAGCCAGTGAGGAGGCAGAAACCTGGGACAGCCAAGGCTATCGTGCACATCGCTGGATCTCAATGGGGCTCAGGTAAGCATTTAGGAGGCTGGGGGACTGCTGCACACAGGTTTTTTTACCTTCATGCATAGAATGCATGAAGGTAAAAAACCTTGAGCCTTTACAACAACTTTAACAACCAGCTATTCACTGGTTAAGGGTGCCTACAGGTTATGGCTCCTTAAAGCAGTAGTAAACCATGGGAAAAATAATTCTAAAAAATCTTATTCCTGCAAGTTAAGTGCATAATGTGCTAGTATGCATCACATACTAGCACATTATGAAAGACTAACCTAAAAACGAAGCCCTCCAGTGGAGTGTTGTCACGGCTCCCCAAGGCTTCCACCTTCACCTGGGCTTCATTCTGGATTCGTGGGCTGCGGCCATCTGATTGGCGGAGCTGTGATGTTATCACTCCTGCACATGCGCAAAGGGAGTTTCGGCCATGGCACGGCTTGCAGTCCATTGAGAGCTCAGTGTGCACGCTCCGGTGATATCACCAGCACATCTACAGTAAATATCTCCTAAATGGTGCATGTTTAGGAGATATTTACAGTAGCTATAAGCAGGGGCAAAGTGACCATTCGGGCACTGCCCGAGGTCAGTAGGGGGCCCCATGAGATGCCCCTGGTACCTTTTCATAGGCTTTTTTGGGTGTGGTTTAAGTGTGGGCGAGGACACAGGGGCCCCATGATCCCCTATTGCCCGGGGGCCCCATGAGTTGTCAGTCTGCCGCTGGCTATAAGTAAGCCTTATCAAAGGCCTACTTGTAGGTAAAAAATGCAAAATAGAGTTTATTCCACTTTAACGACCAGCTGAAAGTTCATACATTCCTTAAATTTTGCATACCTGGACCACTACTTATTTAATGCATTTTTTTTAGTTACTTTAGTGAATTGACTTTGTGTTGTATGTGGTATTTACTGAGCGTTTTTGCTTTTGGGGTAATTACAGCAAATAGTGATAGTGAATTGACATTTTCAGTATTGCATGTGATGTCCTTTAATGAACTGAGCCTTATAGGCCTTCACTTTAGGAGAGCTTGATTTCGCTTTTGATGCTATATTGCGACACAGTGAGAAATACAGTATACTGCTTAGTGTAGGTAACAGTAAAGATCAAGTTACACTGACAAGGGCACAAACTATTTATTTTAGATACTTTATGCAGCACTTTACATATATATTGTACATTCACATCATTCCCTAACCCTCAAGGGGTGTACAATCTAAGCTCCCTAACTTACATTCATACTAGGGCCAATTTAGACAGGAATCAATAAACCTACCAGCATGTCTTTAGAGTGTGGGAGGAAACCCATGCAGGCACAGGGAGAACATGCAAGCTCCAGGCAGGTGGTGCCATGGCTAGGATTTGAACCAAGGACCCTTGTACTGCCAGGCAGAAGTGCTAACCATTTAGCCACTGTGCTGCTTAGCACTATGACACCTTTTTTTCACAGGTTTGTGATTGCTATAATTTCAAAAGACATTACATTCGTGAGCATTTGATGCTTGGGCAGAGAACTCAAATGTCATCATGTCATTGTTGCAACCTTTTGGTATGCTTTTATTTATTTTTGATGAGAGACCTGATTTTATTCTCTTGCAGTTAATTAACACATCAGGTCTTGTCCCTCCCCCAACCTTTTATAAGAATGCTAAAGGAGAAACAGCAGCCTGGTGAGCTCATCTCCGTCCTTCTGCTCTCTCCTCCTATCAGTATGCTTCTTACACTGGGGCCCAACTGACTGGCTTTTTGTGCTGCTTCTTGCTCTCTGCTCTCATTAATAAGGTGTATCAATAATTATGGAGCTGCATTAATTTTGTCTTATATATCTGGATGCAGTTCAGCTTTAAACATTTTATTTTCCCATCAGTGGAGCTGTGCCCGCACTGCATGGGTTAAGTGCTCATTTTGTCTAGGGGCTCAGGGTAAAGCTATACTTACCCATTCCTCTGATTCTCTGGAAAACCATGTTCCCCCATGTCCTGCTGTGGACTGTTCCTGCCATCCTAAAATCTGGAGCCGGTCTATGGGTGTGATGATGTCAGGAACAGCCTAATCACAAGCGTGCGTGGGGGGGAGGAGCATCGGGGACAGGTCTTGCGTTCGGAGGATCAGAGGATTAGGTAAGTATATTTTTACTTTATGAACCCCTAGACAAAACAAGCATTTACCTTAGGTTCACATCTGTGTGGGTGGTGCCGCTACGGATACAGACGAAAATCCACCACCCACAGAGAGAAATGCTGACCCGCGGGTGCCATTAGTTCTAATGGCACGCCGCCCACACTGGAAAAAGCAACCGTACTGGAAACCGAGGCTCCCGTGTGGGCTGCGTTTTCCAAAGAAGTGCAGGGACTTCCTTGCGTGTTGCGGGCATGGGAGTCCATTCAAATGAATTGGTTCTCGTGCCAATGCAAAACACGGCTGCATATATGTGAACCGGGGGTTAACCCATGTAGTGCGAGCACAGCCCCACTACATGGTAAAATAAAACATTTGCCTGGATTTCTTCTTTAAGATTTAGCACAAAGCCAGTATTGTGTCAGTTCCAATATTTTGAATCAGGGGCGGACTGACCATTTGGAAACTCGGGCACTCCCCGAGGGCCCGGGGTCAGTAGGGGGCCCCATGAGATGCCCCTGGTACCTTTTTCATAGGCTTTTTTGAGTTTGGGCAAGGACACAGGGGCCCGATGATCCCCTATTGCCCAGGGGCCCCACGAGTTGTCAGTCCACCTCTGTTTTGAATTTAGCTGTACAGCTGTATTCCTCATCATCCTTGTGTAACTCCTATCATCGTGTTTTTCAGGCATTATGTGATGAAATATTATGGCGATCATGCCGGGGCCCCTCAGACTGTGAAGGTTGCCTGGGCTTATTCACATGTAACTTGTCCCAGGGAATGTGCTACTTCAAGGGTGTTTCCAGCAATACAGGTAGGTGACAAAATCATGTCAGCAAACATCTTGTGGATTTTATGGATTTTAGGACCTTCTGACCATTTTCACCAGTAAATGTAGGAGGCATATACAATACAGAGGAATGTGGCTTCCATATTCTCTTTTTCTTCATTTGTAGGTAACTTCTACCAAAGTCTGGGAGGAGATCAGGAAGATGAGGTGGACCCAAGATAAGCTGGGAGAAGAAAGGCTTCTGGGAAATGTTAGGATGTAAACGACATATGGGAAAATGGAAAAAGAACTGCTCCTGTTAATGCTATTACCTGGAAATGGTAGTTTTGAGATGGATCGATGCAATCACCCTGCCCATACATCAAATTTTGGCCGATCCCTGCTGAACCAGCTGAATTTCGATCTATGTATGGCGGGCTTTAGTTGGTTTACAACAATCCGCCCTGATGGCGGAATGCCTCTCACAGCACTGTTGTGTTCTGCCATGGGGGGGGGGGATGCTTTCTAGCTTTCCTGGCCAGGACACAATGAGGCTGCAACTGCACTCGGTGCAAAAATCGCTGCTTCTACAGGAGTTTTGTGTTTTGCCTGTAGAAGCAGCTCAATGTTTTCCTGTGTGTCCATACACATTAGGATGATTAGAGGGAGATTTTAAGCTGAACGTTTAGAAAAAAAAACCCTTCTGATTTGTGTTTTGTTTGGAGCTTTCTGGAAGAAAAAACACTAAACTCTCCTAAACTCGCCCAAACAGTGTACAAAAACGCTCTATAGCAGCATTTTTTTCTGCCTAGGGAACTGGCGTTTGTGTAAAACTAAAGTATATCTAAAGTAGAAACTTCTTTTTAGTTTTGGTTAGAATAAGAAATGTTTAAAACAGCACAGCAATGCCTAGCAGTGTGATTACAGTGTAAAGCACACAAGTAAAACAGCACACAGTTAACCCTTTGATTGCCCCTCATGTTAACCCCTTCCTGCCCAGTTCCATTAGTACAGTGTCAGTGCTTTTTAGCACTGATCACTGTATTGGTGTCACTGCGGATGTCAGTGACACCAAGTCAGTTCCCCCCAGTGTCCGAAAGCTCGCCACAGTCCCGCTATAAGTCTCTGATCACCACCATTACTAGTAAAAATAAAAAAATAAAAAAATTCCAGTATCTCTACCGCCATTTGTAAATGCAAAAACTTTTATATAAACCAATTAATTTACATGTATTGGGATTTTTAATTTTTTACATTTTTTTTTACTGGACATGTTTAATAGCAAAAAGTAAAAAATACAGTTTTTTTTCCTCAATATTGTTCGTCTTTTTTTTTCTATAGCGCAAAAAAATAAAAACCACACAAGCGATCAAATACCACTGAAATAAAGCTCAATTTGTGGGAAAAAAGGACATACGTTTCATTTGGGTACAGCCAGGGGCGGACTGACCATTTGGAAACTCGGGCACTGCCCGAGGGCCCGGGGTCAGTAGGGGGCCCCATGAGATGCCCCTGGTACCTTTTTCATAGGCTTTTTTGAGTTTGTGCAAGGACACCGGGGCCCCCATGAGTTGTCAGTCCGCCCCTGGGTACAGCGTTGCATACCCGTGCAATTGTCAGTTAAAGTAACGCAGTGCTGTAATGCAACAAATTGGCCTGGTCAGGAAGGGGGGTAAATCCTTAGGAGGGCGAGTGGTTAAACAAAATGCCATATTAACCCTCCAATGGACACAGCCTACTGCAAACCTAGTCATGTCGGCCTTTCGCTTAAGCTTCGCCTCCAGCTCAAGGCCTTCCTCTGTATTTAAATTTTTTGTTACATTGTACTTGTATTGTATTTTAAAATATGTCCTCCAAGACCTCACATGCAAAGATCATGAAAGGAAAATATTGGTGTTGTTGATAAAAGCCAATCAGATCATCCCTTTCTTTTTTTTGTTATCCCCCTAGAAAAACAAACAATAGCTAGAATCTAGCTGGACACTTCTTTAACTGCAGCCCAATGTTAAAAAAAAATAGATTTTTAAAACAAAAATTATATTGTAAATTATTTGTTTTGTTTTGCACTTTATATGCAAATAAATTTGTCTTGAATTAAGAGGGTTTTTTTTTGTTGTAAAACAGGTATCTTTATATTTTTTTTTACATTTTGAAATCTATATTATATATAGGCTGTGATAATATTTGGTAATCACTCGGTAATCCCTTCCTAGCAGTTACATAATAGGAAGTGTGTGTGAGAGAATATGATAGCACAGAAAGGAAATGGAAAAAAAAAGGGAACATTTGATGTGTTTGAAGGACCTAATTACAGCCTCTGACAGGAAAGGAGAAATGATTTTCACACATGCAATCCGGGCACCCTGGCTACAGTGTTGTATTTGTGCCCCTGATTTACCCGTCCCCTGAGGGTTGCCTGTTATCGTTGCAGGCCTGCGTGTCATAACAGCCCCGGAAGTCAAAACAAAATGGAGGCGCTTAGGCTGCTGCAAGGAATTCTCAGGCCTGATTCTGACATAGTAGATATATATTATAGGGACTGCACCACAAAACGCCCAAAATAAGTCCTCACAGCAGCTGCTATTCTCTATGGTCTAACCATCATTTACGCCATTGATTATTTTGCACTTTATATGAGTTGATGTTACAAAAACAAAACAAACAAAGTGTGGTGGTCCCCCCCCAAATCCATACCAGACCCTTATCCGAGCATGCAGCCCAGCAGATCAGGATAGGGGGGACGAGCGAGCGCCCCCCCCGAACCACACCAGGCCACATGCCCTCAACATGGGGATGAGGTGCTTTGGGGCAGAGGAGGCCCCCCCCCCCAAACACCTTGTCCCCATGTTGATGGGGACAAAGGCCTCTTCTCCACGGTCAGTGGTTGTGGGAGTCTATGGGCGGGGAACTTAACAGAATCTGGAAGCCCCCTTTAATAAGGGGGCCCCCAGATCCCGCCCACCCCCCAAATGTGAATGAGTATGGGGTACATGGTACCACTACCCATTCACAAAAAAAAGGTGTAGTGTAAAAATGACAAGAGACAGTCTTTGACAAGTCCTTTAATAAAAACAAAATATAAAAAGCCCCCTGGTGGTCAGGTGCATTGCTTTGGCCAATCACTGCATTGTGGGTTGCGGCGGGCAAATAGCCCGCTGAAGCCCTTGCCGTTTGTGTGATTGCCAAACACACGAATGGCCGATGTTCAAGTCGAACTAACGTTCCACTCGAACATACAGCCCATCTTTATACAGAGATAGTTGGATGTGTAGAGAGTGTAGGTAGCGCTGTTTTATATTCATTATCCCTGATTCTGACATAGACAACTTAGTAGGAGACCTATGATAGAAATATTCTGGGCCCATTCACACTGAAGTGTTTTGTCATGGTGCACATGCATTAATCATACCTCCCAACTTTCTGAAATGATAAAGAGGGATGCCTTTTAGCTCACAGTATGTAAGCAAAGGACACATCTCTACCATGGCCCCAATTATACAGATCACAAAGATCTAATATGCAGAAAATGACTGGCTAAACCACACAAGTGCTTTCTTGATCTCTGTAGCACCCTCCTAGTTAGCTAGGGGGAGCTAGATAATTTTCTTTAGTTAGAGGCTGAATAGCAGCTTATAGTCAGAGGGTCAAATTTTGGTCAGGGCTGAGAGGCTCTGCAGATCAGCTCTCTGAAACCACCCCCTGATGTAGAGGCTTGGATACGTCTCTAGAATCCAGTGAGCGGGGGTGAGGAGGAGCTGGTCTACATTCTCAAGCGATCCTGGCCAATCCTCAAGCAGGAGGCTTGGCATGGGGTCAGGACAGCCCTTAAAAGTGACCGAGCCTGCTCAGTAGCAGGAGAGTTCAAGTGGAAGATGGAGCAAGCAGGATGGAGGCAGACAGTCAGAGGAGCTAGAAGGGAGGCTGTCTCAGCCTCAACCGTCCCAGGAGGGAGGACGTTCTGGAATCAGGGAAGGAGCCAGCCCAGCATAAGGATTGAATGCAACCACCAACCCACAAGCTTCCAGGAGAGGACTGAATGAGTAATCCCACACATCCTGGGCCAGATATGGGGAGAGGGCATTCTGGTGGGAAACCTGACTAGCCCCCATCTGGGACTGCTGATCTTAAAGTGGCTGATTCTGGGTCCCCTTTTCCCAGGGATTCCCTCAGGCAGCTGGGTGAAGAGGAGATTTTACCTGGGGTCTGATGTGGTATTTCAGGAGAGGCTGGATAGCTCTCCAAAGAAGAGAAAACCATTCTTGTACATAGTCTCAGGAAGTTTTCCTCAGTTTAACAGTTCTTTAGGCATCCCATGTATCCCTCATCCCAATCCAAGTTTCAATCCCCTAATAAAATTAAAATGGGATGTAATGTATTGTATTTTCGGATGAACACTGTACTGATTAAATGAAAATCGTAAGATCTGGTATCGTATGAGAAAAATTTTCGTGCTTGTCCCTTCAAATAATTTCAGACGAAAGCTGCGTACAATCAGATTATTGTACGATCGCTTTGAAAATGGTATTTTTCATACGATTTTCTGATCGTGTGTACTAGGTTTAAGACAGATCACAAGTGTGCATGCCAGTGCATTCAGCAGACAAGTCCAAGTACAAAGACCAGTGCCATGTAGATTTGACTGTTGTACTATATATATATAGAGCACATTTTTGAAATTTTAAGTTTTTGCTGGAAAGACATTTTTGAAGTTTATATTTTTATTTTTTACTATTTATTATTTATATTGTGAATTATTATACAGCGCTGCAGAGTGGATTTTGAATGATTTGAATAATTTATGACTTGGGGTATGTCACGGTCCACCCCCCTCCATCCTTGCCTGCTGTCCCTCTGCTCCCTCTCCCTTTGATCAACGCCTCCCTCCCCACTTGCAGATTCGTCATGTCCTGCACAGCCTTCATCAAAGGCTGTGCAGGATGGGAGGAAAGGCCCCCTGTGGTGCGGGTAACACCTCTCGGCCCCCCCCACCAGGAATCCCCAGCGCAGGGCGCCGAGGTGTCTCCGCGCATCCCCCCGGTGGCATGAGGATTCCCGCGCTCTGCACCCGCCAGAGACAAAGGTCGCGCTCCTGAAAGTGTGGCCAGAGTCAGGGGCGTGCCTCGTTGCCCTGGCAACACGACGCTGGGCCGGCCGTTGCCAAGGCAACCGGGAAGCGTCCTGCGCCAGCTTAAGAAGGCTGGCGAGGGACCCAGTTTTGTGTGTGTGCTCGTTCCCTTCTCGGGATAGGGTACTGTGTGAGGTCCGAGCTGAGGTCAGACCTCACAGCCAAGACCCAGCTGAGTCCCCGTGAGCCTGCTGTTGTCCCTGGAAAGCTGTGTGAGGTCTGAGCTGAGGTCAGACCCCACAGCCAGGACCTCGCTGAGTCCCCGTGAGGCTGCTGTTGTCCCTGGAAAGCTGTGTGTGGTCTGAGCTGAGGTCAGACCCCACAGCCAAGACCCCGCTGAGTCCCCGTGAGCCTGCTGTTGTCCCTGGAAAGCTGTGTGTGGTCTGAGCTGAGGTCAGACCCCACAGCCAAGATCCCGCTGAGTCCCCGTGAGCATGCAGTTGTCCCTGGAAAGCTGAACCCTATCTGCTGACCGCTTTGTCCCTGGAAAGCTGTGTGAGGTCCAAGCTGAGGTTGGACCCCACAGCCAAGACCCCACTGAGTCCCCGTGAGCCTGCTGTTGTCCCTGGAAAGCTGAGTCCCCGTGAGCCTGCTGTTGTCCCTGGAAAGCTGAACCCTGTCTGCTGACCGCTTTGTCCCTGGAAAGCTGTGCGAGGTCCGAGCTGAGGTCGGACCCCACAGCCAAGACCCTGCTGAGTCCCTGTGAGCCTGCTGTTGTCCCTGGAAAGCTGAGCCCTGTGAGGATCCCTGTCTGCTGACCTTGTTGTCCCTGGAAAGCTGTCCCTGTCTGCTAACCTTGTTGTCCCTGGAAAGCTGTCCCTGTCTGCTGACCGCTTTGTCCCTGGAAAGCTGAGCCCCGCGGAGATCTCTGTCTGCTGACCGCTTTGTCCCTGAAAAGCTACCCCCTGTCTGCTGATCGAGTGTCCCTGGAAGCCGCCTGCTGCTGAGCGTCTGCAAGCCGCCTACCGTGAGTGCCCAGATTACCCTTGCCTGAACTGCCCCTATTGTGTGCCGGGATTAATACTTGCTCGGACTGCCTATTACGTGCCTGGAGTATCGTAGCTACCTGGACTGCCCCCCTGAGTGCTTGGGCCATCGATACCTAGATTGCCCTATCGTGAGCTGGATTACAATTATTCTGGGCTCCTCCCCTCTCTTCCCCTTTTTGGGTACCTGGACGCTACCTTCCGACCCTCATTGAGTGCCTTCCATAGTTCAGTAAAGCTTTGTGTGTTTACCATCTTCTTTGTGTGTTCTGTCCTGCCTACGCTTCTGTCACAGGGTATATACTGCAGCAGCAGGTGTCGTTATTAAGGGTTTATTACTAATAAGAAATTTAATGCCAAGAGGCTGCATAAATGCCTAAATAAATAAAGATAAACAGAACTGTGACCAGAGCACATGCCGTCCATGCTCCCAGTACAGTTACCAGTGGCTATCTGAAAGCTTCTGATCTCTACTTGCGATTGGGAGCTTTCTGATCATGTGACTGCCAATTACGATGGTCACATGATCAGAAACTCCACCCCCTGATATCTGAAACCCCTTAAAGGGCTGGGAGGCATCGGCACCAAGGGGTAAAGCATTACTAAAGGCAAAACATTTTTTTTTTTTACATTTCAGACAGAGTGGTGAGGGATTATAACCCCTGTCAGTTTTTATTGTTGTGTCCCCATTAAGGAGATTCGCCCTCTCTGTTTGTCCTGTTTACCATTGAAAGTAAAAGAAAATCCCAAATGTTGGGTTGTCCACAGAAAGGTAAAAGAGGGGAAATCTTCCAATGGGGACACTAGATCTGGTGACCTTGGCATTCCTAATAAATTCCCTAAATTTACGGATATTTCCTCTCACTTCTTGTTTGGCCGTGGGACAGAAAGTGAAGGGAAATCTCCACAATGGGACACAGATGGCGAAAAAAAAACCTGACGGGTTAAAATTTTCCCTTTTCTCTATCCAAAATAATAAAAAAAAGTTTTGCCTATAGTTCTACTTTAATGTGCACTTGTGAATAGGCCTGAGAGTGCCTCTGCATCTGAAAATGCTAGTTGTCTGGCTGTCATTGTGATCCTTTTGCTGCAATACTTTCTGTATTTCTGACCCCCCAAAAAGAGAACAGATATTTGTTATTTCAAAACTGTAGGCTGTTACCTGCTAATGCAATAAAGTAAGCAATGCCTGATAGTAATTGGTAGGTTTGGTAAAAAGTGTTTAGCCAAAACTTTTTTTTTTTGACTAGAGTCTGTCAGCTGTTCGCTGCCTGTAGAACAGGATAAATATGAGGATGTAAAGAGACTGACATGGAAGTAAACATTCCTATGCAACCACAAGTGTCCTGTTAACACAGAAAGCTGTCATTACATGAGATTCCCACTCTGGGAACCTGGGGCTGATATCTTTCAATGCAGGAAAAGGTCTTCAGCACAGAAGATTTTGGCACTAGAGATGATTATACAAACAAAAGGAGGGCTAGTGTAAATGTTAGGCTTTATGGATATTTTGAGGGATATTGTTAAGCCCTGTACGCACAATGAAAATATCAGATGAATGATTGTCTGTGGTTTTTTTTTGCATGCTAGTCTCCATATCGAAAATTAAGAGGGTACCAAAGTCATGAAAGTTCTCGTTTGAAAATTCAGAAGTGATGTAATGTATATTATTTTCGGTCAAAAACTGTACTGTTTAAATTAAAATTTTACTGTATTGTACATAAAAAAAAAAAATTGTGCTTTTCCCTTCAAATAATTTTGGACAAAAGCTGTGTACTAACGATTAGATTATTGTACGATCGCTTTGAAAGCAGTATTTTTCGTACAATTTGCTGACCGTGTGTACTAGGCTTTATGGTTGGGATGGGACTATAGGTAAGGTTAGATCTTTGGGTACAGTGGGGAAAACTATTTTTTGATCCCCTGCAGATTTTGTAAGTTTACCCACTTGCAAAGTAATGAAGGGTCTATCATTTTTATCATAGGTGTATTTAAATGATGGAGACAGAATATCAACCAAAAATCCTGAAAAAACACAATACAATTGTTATCATTTGAGTTGCAGCTTAGTGCAGTGATGTTTATGTCCCACCCAGGGGCGGACTGACCAATTGGAAACTTGGGCACTGCCCGAGGGCCCAGGGTCAGTAGGGGGCCCTATGAGATGCCCCTGGTACCCTTTTCATATGGTTTTTTGCAGTTTGGGCAATGACACAGGGGCCCCATGATCCCCTATTGCCCAGGGGCCCCATGAGTTGTCAGTCCGCCCCTGGTCCCACCCATTCCACTTTACACCGCCTTCTCTCATGGCAGCCTGTAAAATGCAGGGCACCACATGCAGGAAAAATGACATCATGCACCCTGTATTTTCTTTGCATCTCTGGAATAGAAATCTCAGATATGTAGCTATTCTGCTAATGACCTGGTAACTGATGCTCAATTCCAGATTTTGCAGGGTCAAGTAACTTCCCAGATATGGTTATATGGACGCTTGATGTGAGGATTACTGGTAGTGTTGGGGATGAAGTTACAGAGGGGGTAAATTTGAAGACTAGTGTTAGGATTCAGTTACAGGGATGGTTAATGTTGGGTGTCAGAGAGGGTAAAAGAAGACAAGTGTTGTATTCCTGCATTTGAAATACACGTCAAGAGCAGATCAACAGAGTCCTATGATCTCATTTGAGTAGTGTAGATTTTGTAGATGTAGATTTGAAGGCAACCACAGCTTTTTTGAGTTTTATAAATCAACACACCTGTGACTGTTATCAAAGGGTCGAGTACCACTTTGATTAGAGAAAACCATTGCAATGTAAGAATACCTGTGACTGTTCTTATAGGGTCATATTTCTCGAACTGGTATAACATGTCCAGCTATTACCAAGAGGCTGTCACTAACAGGCCAACTGCTATCAGAATACCGGTCCTATTTTGTGTATCCTGTACCCAAAACCCTTTTCTAGGAGTTCAGTAATAAACTGTTAAAAGGCTGAAGTGACTGGTGCCCAAATAAATTTTTCTCCCCAGCATGCACCAAAAACCCAACCATGAGATGAAACTCAGTCTGCTACACTACTCAACGGTTTATTCCACAACACCACAAGGGGAAAGGGCTACACTTGGCAACCGCTGCAGTAGCATTCAAAACCTTACATTTGAGGTTAAAAAGAAAAGGTTGGAACACTTGTCTGCATGAGCCCATAATAAGAGGGTTACCGATAGGATCAAGTTGTATGAAAGCAGGTGTGGACTGACCATTTGGAAACTTGGGCACTGCCCAAGGGCCCAGGGTCAGTAGGAGGCCCCATGAGATGCTCCTGGTACCTTTTTCATAGGCTTTTTGGAGTTTGGGCAAGGACACAGGGACCCCTTGATCCCCTATTGCCTGGGGGCCCCATGAGTTGTCAGTCCACCCCTGTATGAAAGGTTAGAGTTAGATTTTAGGCAGGGTTAGTGTTAGGTTTATGTTGTATGGAAGTGCTGGGTGTTAGGCAGGGTAAGTGTTAGATTGTATGAAAGGTTACAGTTTGGTGTTAGGTGGGTGAGTGTTAGTTTGTATGGAAGGTTAATGCTGGGCGTTAGGCTGGGTCTACACTTTAGTATTGTGGCAATATGCCAGATTCATTCCCTTCCTGTCCCCGTGACTCCCATCCATTACAAGAAATGGGGTGTGTCATGATTAATAAAGAAGAAACAAAAAACCACTTAAATCCTGACACTTCCTCACTCTACTAAATATATGTTTTTGTCTGTATCTCAGATTTCCTGTCTGACTGGAAGTGAGAGAAAATCTCCCCAACAGCAATATACACTGCTCAAAAAAAATTAAAGGAACACTTTGAAAACACATCAGTTCTCAATGGGGAAAAATATCACGCTGGATATCTATACTGACATGGACTGGGTAATGTGTTAGGAACGTAAGGATGCCCCATCATTTGATGGAAATGAAAATCTTCAACCTACAGAGGACTGAATTCAAAGACACCCTGAAAATCAAAGTGAAAAAATGGTGCAGCAGGCTAGTCCATTTTGCTGAAATTTCATTGCAGCAACTCAAAATGGTACTCAGTAGTTTGTATGGCTCCCAGATGCTTGTATGCATGCCTGAGAATGTCAGAGAATGCCCCTAATGAGACGATGGATGGTGTCCTGGGGTATTTCCTCCCAGATCAGGACCAGGGCATCACTGAGCTCCTGGACAGTCTGAGGTGCAACCAGGCATCGATTTAGGTCAGGTGAGCGTAGGGGCCATTCAATGGTAAAAATTCCTTCATCCTCCAGGAACTGCCTGCTTACTCTCACCACATGAGGCCAGGCATTGTCGTGCACCAGGATGAACCCCAGACCCGCTGCACCAGCGTAGGGTCTGACAATGGGTCCAAGGATTTCATCCTGATACCTAATGGCAGTCAGGGAGCCATTATCTAGCCTGTAGAGGTCTGTGCGTCCCTTTGTGGATATATGCCTTCTCAAACCATCACTGATCCACCACCAAAACGGTCATGTTAAAGGATATTACTGGCAGCAGAACATTCTCCACGACTTCTCCAGACCCTTTCACGTCTGTCACATGTGCTCAGGGTGAACCTGCTCTTATCTGTGAAAAGCACAGGGCGCCAATGGCAGGCTTGCCAATTCTGGTGTTCAATGGCAAATGTCAATCGAGCTCTATGGTGCCAGGCAGTGAGGTCAGGGCGCACTAGAGGACGTCAGGCCCTCAGGCCACCCTCATGAAGTCTGTTTCTGATTGTTTGGTCAGAGACATTCACACCAGTGGCCTGCTGGAGGTCATTTTGTAGGGCTCTGTCAGTGCTCATCTGGTTCTTCCTTGCACAAAGAAGCAGATAACCCATCAGCAGGACTGCAAAGGACCTTCTAGGACCCTGTCCAGCTCTCCTAGAGTAACTGCCTGTCTCCTGGAATCTCCTCCATGCACTTGAGACTGTGCTGGGAGACACAGAAAGCCTTCTGGCAATGGCACATATTGATGTGCCATCCTGGAGGAGTTGGACTGCCTGTGCAGCCTTTGTAGTGTCCAGGTATCGCCTCATGCTACCAGTACTTACACTGACCCTAGCTAAATGCAAAACTAGTGAAAAACAGTCAGAAAAGATGAGAAGGGAAAAAAATGTCAGTAGCCTCCACCTGTAAAAACCTATATTGCACCTGTTCATTTCATTAACACCAAAGCAGCTAAAACTGATTAACAACCCCCTCTGGTACTTAACTGAGCAGATCAATATCCCAGGAGTTTAACTGACTTAATGCTATACTCTGATTAAAAAGTGTTCCTTTAATTTTTTTGAGCAGTGTAAATAGATCTCCAACTCCACTGTGTAAAAAAAAAAAAAAGTTTGGGCTGGTAAAAAATACAACTGTTTTTAAAAAGTGCCAGTCCTTGAATATGCGAGCTGTTATTTATTTCAGGATTTTCCCCCTTTATTTTCACCTGGTAATCCTGCCAGTAACACATTTTCTGTCAAAAAAGGTACACTCACTGTGCTGTATCTATGGAGGAGTAGCATTGTAAATATAAAAGACCACAAACATTCCCCTCTTTCCTTTTCTCTAGAACAGTGTTTCTCAACCTTTTTCAGTCAAGGCACCCTTTAAAATTTTGGAGTCTTGAGGCGATCCATTCTACAATGTGAAAAACTATTCCAATAGTATAAACACAGCAACACCCACACATGTAAGGCACCCAACATTAGAGGTGATTTATTCTTCCAAAGCAAATACACTTTTGCACACTGGCAGTGAGTATTATTCCAGCGTTTCTCTTCTCCCTCTAATGTGACCCCAGAATTGATGGAGAAGAGCAGGGGAGGGTCAAACTAGGATGCTGTGCAGGCAGCTGACATCCTCCTTATCAACTGATGATGTAACTGATTGTCAGGACGCAGGCGGCTAGAAGGTTGTAATGGTGCACAATGGAAACCTGTGGCTTTGTGTAATTAAAAAGGCAGGCTTGTTCCACCCGCTGGCTTGTATAGAAGTTTTGGGCAATTTTTAGACATTTTTCCAAGGCACCCCTGAAGAAACCTCAAGGTACCCCAGGACTGCTCTACCATAGATGGGTTTCTGTAGTCCTCAGTGATAGAAGAAATCGAAAAGCTAAAAAAGGACAATAAAACACAGACAGAGCTCTCAACAATTCTGGCAGGATCAACAGGTAGTTTTGCACTTCTATAACAAAAGGTTTTTAAAAGGTGTATTTCTTTTAACAGACCAAAAGTTAGCAAACAAGATAAGTTCATTGTCAGGGTTTACACACTTTTAAATGACATGATCAAAAAGACAATGCTCAATAAGTCAAATAATTAACATAAAATTTATTTCTACAATAGGTAAAATCTCAAAAGAACCATACAAACAATCTTTATATAAACCACAGGCTCAATTTTATTGGTATTTATATATAGAATTATATTATACTTTAAACACATGTGCACAGCGTGTCCAACAAAGGACGCTGTCTAGCTTGGGCCTAGGCACCCAGCAGATTCACATTCAGCTGCTGGTGAAATACAAGTCCCAGCACTCCCTGTGAGAATGTGCTGGGGCCCGTTCCTTGCAAGCTGGAGAGTTGCTGGTGACCCAGCCCTAGTCTAACTGATCACAGGATTCTCCATTAGTGGTTTCAACATTCTGCCAACCCACTGACATATACATGCATCAAAAACCAATATTCCTTATGAAGGGATGCATTGGTACTGTGATGTAGAAAGGGTCATTTCCACCCCCAAAAAATATAAATGATATTTTAGTTCTAAGTGGCACCTAATGATCTGGTTGACATCTCTCAAGGGCTAAAGTGGTGAGATTCAATTCCTTAATTAGTCTTACTCCTCCTGCTGTATAAGGGAATCTAAAAATTCTACTGCTCCATTCACCATACATAAAATCAGAAAAAAAAAGCACTAACGTGCACTACCAAAAAGGTACCCATGGTAATGTATTGCTGCACATTCCACTACAATGCACGTCTATTGCATATTTTGGGGTACCAATCAGAATGATTAGCACTGCATTGCGCCAACCCAGTTAATGTGTGTTACAATAAGGCATAGCAATGGGCGGTGTGAACTGGTGTCAAGTGCTTCTTTAATAAAGTTTCCTGAAGTCCAAGATGGCTCCCTTTTTGCATCTGGCTGAATACTTCCCCCCCCACTTTAAATCTTGAAAACAAACCTTTTCCATCTTTGGCATTTCCTATAAGCAGACATACTCATTACAAAACAGACGGAAAGAACAGGCGGAGATGAACTGCTTGCAGTGGGCTGGGACTGACACGTGAACTATCCCTCCCCATCATGTACAGGACACATTACAACATGGCTTGTTTATCGGACAAAATCTACATTTTAGGACTCATATGGTTACAATAAACGACAGCATGGCTTGCAGCTTTTGATCCCTACAGGAAATACAGCTTGCTCGTTGTAACTCCCAAATAGCCATTTACCATGGAAACAAAACACATGTTTTACAATACAGCACAAAAGAAATCAGTGTTTAGCAGTAGCTTGTAACAACCAGAGGTAAGCTTTCATAGGCATAATGCATGATTAAAGTCAAACAAAAAATAATGGTCCATCCAATAAGAAAGGCAGCTTTTGCTGCAAAAATCACCTATAACCAGCAGATGTCTCCTGTAGTACTTTTTTCTGCCACCTGATGTCCTCATTCTTCCAGGTTAAATGATGGCCAGCATCATTCAACTGCAATGGGGACATGTGATGTTAAGGTGGCACTGTGATGGGAACACCTGATGTAAAAGGACACATATAGGGGGCCACAGTGATGGGGACATCTGATATTAAGCAGCTCTGTGAGTGACACCTGATGTAAGGGGACCTTGTAAAGTGAACACCTGATATGGGGCACTATGATGAGGACATCTAACATAACACACGATATCCAGAGCTCTTTTGGAGGAAAATTTTACTGACAGAACCTTCTGAATTTGAACTCAATACTCATATACTATGGGACAATCAAGCTTTTTTACTGTGTGCAGACTGCCAATTTAATGTTTCACTGCTGGCCCATGTGAATCCTGCTATGCAGGATATTACAGGAAGCCAGTATGAAAGTAGTTAAATCTATTGCTAAAAATGTCACTGTTTTAAAATGTACCTGGATATTTTTTTTGCCCATTGTTCAGGTAGTAAGGGCACTAATTAAATCAGATTTCTGATTCATTGATTACAGGAAACTGGAGTGCACTGCCCTTGGCACTTCTGTTGAATATGTCCAAATGGTACACTGTGCAAGTCCAAGGAAGTGCTGACTAATCAGGGAATACCTTGTCACAAATATAAGCAGATTCATGAAAATTGATTTGTGATAGATTGCTCCTTTAGCAAAGTTACTATATGAAGGTCAGAGAAAGCTGGCTGTTGGCCGAATGGACACTGAACAATGTAAAGTGTTAAATATGGCTAAACAGATAGCGGAGTCCCCAGTTTTACTAGGCCACACCCCCTTCAGCATATGTTTTTTTGCCTGGACCCATGGTATAGGATAAATAAACCTCAAAAATGACTTCTAACAAAGCTAACCAAGCATTAAGGGCTGATTCACACTGGAACGCCTGCATTTCCATGCAGTCCCACGCATTCCAGTTTTGACAACCCTTTCAAATGAATGGGCTGCAAAACGCACTGGAACGTGGAAAAAGTACTGCAAGTACTACTTTTGCAAATTGCACTGCTCCAAACCACATGGTACTGCAGTACTATGCAGTTTGGTGGCCATGCCATGGTGAGATATGATTGGGTGCCATTGACAATTGGCAGCTGCACACATCTCACAAGAGCAGCGTGTTCATGTGCTGTGAAAGCGCATGGAACATTCCGTGTTACAGTGTGAACCAGCCCTAAAAAATGTCAGCTAATCTATCAGCCTCTACTCAGCCAGAAATGGGAGACAAAACAAAACAGTTGTTTCGGGTGGGTGTACAGGCATTATCAGATATTATTGGGTGGCATGTCAGCGATTCCCACCATGGCAAAAATGGTACAAAATGACGAATCAAAATCAAATGAATGCTACCTCTCAGATACAAAAATCACAACAGACAAAAGTTTTCAGCAAGCCACACAATCATAATGTGCGCTGCCTTGTGACATAATCAGTACCACAGACATTTACACACCACGGAACGCAAAAAGCATTTGATTATCAATATACTCACTCAACAGAGTACGTCAAAAGAAGACGTGTCTAATTGTTAGCACACAGGGATAGCCAAAGAAGGAGTGGAAGCTTTCAGGCGCATTTCACATTTATATGACTTACTGCCAATGGAGAGGTCACAAAAGAACTTTGAGTGGTCACATGATCTATTACATGTACACATGGACAGCTCCCAGGCACATGACTGATTACACGTGGCAGTTGATGGGTCACATGATGAATCACTACAAGTTAAAAGGCCACATGACCTATTCCTTGGCTTTCTATGCTTCCCATCAACTGCAAGCTAACAGTTCATATGGCTCATTAAAAGTGGAAATTGTGAGATCACGCAACAGTGGAAACTGAACTGTCATGTAACCCATGTCACTCTTCTTTACATCACTCAGCTTTTGTGAGTTAGCCACTAGCTATAGATGGATATCAGAGGACCGATTTCAGCATGGTAACACATATTTGTTCTATCTTGTGAAAAACACCTAAAAATGATCTCCAGAGCACTCTTGACAATGTGCTGGGCACTACCACAGTTTAAGCAGTAGTGAAGCTCATTACACCAATGACCGATCCACAATATGGTCCTCAGCTTTAAAGACTTTAAGATTACGTTATCGTCTCCTTGTATCCAAATATCTCCTCCAGATTTGTTGCACCCCAGTATACTGATTTAATGGAAAGCGAAATATACCCATATCAAAAAGGTCATATCAGTCCGTCTTCTTGCAGAGATTGTTTTTAATTCTAATATAAATAAAGTTCTGAAAAAATATCCCTAAAAGAACAAAAGATAGAGGCCACAGATGCGGTGTGAATGGTGAGCTTATCAGGTCTGTCCAGTGCATGAAACAGCAGAGGGAGCCCAAACACGTTCAAGGGTCACGTAGAAGGTCCACTCTCAAGGGAAAGAGATTGGCCCCTTGCTTCTGTCATCTTCTTCCCTCATTTTTCTGGAGCCTCCCAACAGTAAGAGATCCGGTTAAGTGGAGACAACTTGTTAATAACTTAAAGTCCTTCGTCTTCTATCCTTGGTTTCTTATTTCTTGTGACGAAACCACATTTTGCTTCCTATAGAAAGGAGGAATATATTAGAACTCAACAAGTTACAATAGAGAAAAGGCAATTAGACTGAGAATGACAAGCATAACCCGAGTCCACACAACCTAACCCCCAACAGTCTCAATCCAACACCTGACTTTCTTTACTTCTCTTTACTTTTTTTTTTTTTTTTAAAGCAAACTGGGTCACCAATAGGCATTTGTAATCTAAATTTCCACCTTACAAAGTGTAGTCTCACCTCTCAGGGATTACCTAAAAGTAGATGTAGCCCAATCACTAAAATCTCATAAGCTATAACACAATAACAACATAAGACAAGTTATTTCCAATATTTGTATATCTGCAGCTCTCAATAAAAAAATAATACCTGGTGATCCTGCCATGAAACCTTGTTAGGCACTTCCTGTTACAGGGTGCCAACACTCTGTCCCTGTCTCCTAATTGTGCTCCTGCATGGTCACCATGTCACACAGGCTTCTGATGGGGACTACAAGTGGCTGATTCAACACATAAATATGCAGTTGTATATGATGCAAGGTGGGGTTGATTTACTAAAGCTGTGCATGGTAGCCAATCAGCTTCTAACCTCACCTTGTTCAATTAACCTTTGGCAAAAAAAATAAATAAATAAAAAGGTGTCCTTCCTCCAGCAGCCCAGATAGAGAATCAGTTATAACAATCCTAAAATCAGACTGAAGACAGGACAGTCAAAATACATAGCACCCTATACAGCCTGACACTTCTACTCAAGACGGGGGGAGAATACAACTAAATAACAGCACACACATACACTATATTGCCAAAAGTATTAGGACACCCTCCCAAATCATTGGATTCAGGTGTTCCAATCACCTCCATGGCCACAGGTGTATAAAATCAAGCACCTAGGCATGCAGACTGCTTCTATAAACATTTGTGAAAGAATGGGTCACTCTCAGGAGCTCAGTGAATTTGAGCGTGGTACCGTGATAGGTTGCCACCTGTACAATAAGTCCATCCATGAAATTTCCTTGCTACTAAAAAACAGTCAACGGTCAACTGTTAGTGGTATTGTAAACAAAGTGGGAGCAACTGGGAACAGCAACTCCGTCACAATGTAGAAGGTCACGTAAAATGAGAGAGCAAGATCAACGCATGCTGAAGCGCACAGTGCGCAGAAGTCGCCAACTGTCTGAGTCAATAGCTAAAGACCTCCAAAATTCATGTGGCCTTCACATTAGCACAAGAACAGTGTGTAGAGCGCTTCATGGAATGGGTTTCCACGGCAGAGCAACTGCATCCAAGCCTTACATCACCAAGTGCAATGCAAAGCATTGGATGCAGTGGTCTAAAGCACGCCACCACTGGACTCGAGTAGTGGAGACATGTTCTCTGGAGTGATGAATCACACTTCTGTCTGGCAATCAGATGGACGTGTCTGGGTTTGGCAATTGCAAGGAGAATGATACGAACTTGTCTGCATTATGCCAAGTGTAAAGTTTGGCGATTGAGGGGGGATTATGGTGTGGGGTTGTTTTTCAGGGGATGGACTTGGCCCCTTAGTTCCAGTGAAGAGAACTCTTAAGACATCATCATACCAAGACATTTTGGACAATTTCATGCTCTCAACTTTGTGGGAACACTTTGGGGATGGCCCCTTCCTGTTCCAATATGACTGCACACCAGTACACAAAGCAAGGTCCATAAAGACATGGATGAGCGAGTTTGGGGTGGAGGAACTTGACTGGCCTACACAGGGTCCTGACCTCAACCCGATAGAACACCTTTGGGATGAATTAGAGACTGTGAGCCAGGCCTTCTCGTCTGACATCAGTGCCTGACCTCACAAATGCGCTTCTGGTAGAATGGTGAAATATTCCCATAGACACACTCCTAAACCTTGCAGACAGCCTTCCCAGAATAGTTGAAGCTGTTATAGCTGCAAAGGGTGGGACAACTCAATATGGAACCCTACAGACTAAGACTGGGATGTCATTAAAGTTCATGTGTGTGTAAAGGCAGGAGTCCCAATATTTTTGGTGATAATAGTGTATATCCCTGAGAGGTGAAGGCTACCCTAGTATAGCAAATGAAGAGTGGAAATTCAGAAACGTAATGTTTTAATTCTTTTTTAATGCCCACCCACCTTAAATAAATTATGCTATAATGTGCATGACAAAAACACCAAGATACAGTAAGCTAGGCAATCACATATGTGCAGTGAGAGCCATTTAGCAGGTAGACATGATCTCTTTTATATATCCAAAATAATAAATGCGTGGGTTTTCCAACTTACCTATCCTATTGAAAAACTTGTTGACTCCACTCTGCTCGCCTCCTGGTAGAGTCTCCAGATATTCCTGGGCCCTGACCTCAAATAGACCTGTAAATGCAAACAAATAGTGGGTGAGTTCAGCATCTTCCGTACACACCCAGAATCCTTTGTGCTCACAGCTGTGTCGGCATCTGCGGGGGCTGCACAGCAATCTCCCAGGATGTCAGAAAAACAACAAATACAACAGGAAAGGAGGATGGGTAAAAAACACTGACAATGCTTCTGTTTAATAATGGAGTCTGCCATTTTAGTAATTTGTAGATTGTTACACAGAAGGAAAAAAAAAAAAGCTAAAAAAAAAATGCTAAAAAAAAAGTGCTAAAAAAAATAATAGATATTAGATATCCACCAATTTTTATTATTTTTTTTTTAAGGTTAAGAACATTTTTTAGCAAGTACAGAAATATACCTGTTGGTCTTCTATGCATAGGAACTTACAAGGACACTGGATTTCTGGAACGGTTATCTCAAACAATGCTATTCCAGCTATCTTCCGTGAACTACACAACACCTCCCCCTATGTAGCCATGCAGAGGTGTAGCTAGGATATTTTGCGCCCGGGGACGAACTATAAAATTGGCTCCCCAGCCCCCCTCCCCGTTAATCACATCAGTGACACCAATGATGGGGCACTATTCCTCCCACTGACACCAATGACACTTACCTTGCTGACCCCTGCTCCACCCTAGGCTCCTTCCCTCTCCCATCCACAGCCAGCATACCTGGTTGCAGCAGCAGCACCATCTGCATGGCACACTTACCGGTCAGCTGTCTTCTTCACTTGCTCCGGATGCTCCATCACTCGATCTTCGTGCTGCCGCTCGGCTCCTCCTCTCCAAGCTCCGCCTGTGTGCCTTTCCTGAGCTACAGTTCTGGCGTCCAATCACCGGTGAGGAGGCGGAGCTTGCAGAGGGAGGTACAAGCTGCCATAGGCTGTCCAGTGATCCCGAGGGTGTGGCCAGATGACAGGGGGGCATGTCATCCCGCCCACACATCGCGTCCAGGGAAAAGAAGACACCGGACCTCTCTACCCCTCCTCCAGCAGCGCCCCCTGGACTGGATCGTCGTGGGACTGGTAAGACACAGCAGCCCGCTGCCCGCCCCTGTACTAAGTGTCCCTTCCGTTGGAAGGGGGGGGAGGGGGGCCCCACGCCGCCCCCCTAAAAAGTGCTGCCCTAGGCAAACGCCTTGTTTGCCTCACGGCAAATACACCCCTGGTTGTAAGCCTCATTTTGGCACCCCTGTACCTTGGCGCCCGGGTACATATGTACCCCCCTGCCCCCCCCTAGCGACGCCTCTGTAGTCATGCTTAGGAGAAAGGGATGTGATCTGTAGTGCTGTCCAAGGATGACAATGCGGCTTCATCACAGATACAGTATAGTGAGCGAGTGTTGTCACCCTAGGATAGGAAGCATGTTACTGGTAGGATCTTCAGGTGAAAATAAATGAAAAAGCCTGAAAAAAGAAACAAATGAAGCCACCATATCTAAGGATTGATAAGATCCAATAGATTATATTTTTTTTCTCCTGGGTCTAGATACACTTTAATCTGCATCCCTGCATAGATGAAAGAAAACCATTACAAAATGAAGCACCTTAAACAAATTGCTTTGATGGGTTTATAAAGAAGGAATCGCTTCAAAAACGCATCCCTGTATTTTGGGGTACACAGCAGTGACAACAGGAGGTTTCAGCTCTTGGACTCCAGACCTTGAAGCAGCACCATTCATCTCTGCCAGCAGTGTCATTTCCACTTCAGCCCCCATGCTTTCCCCAGCCAGTGGCCAAGGCAGGGATCTGGGATAACTCATATACTGACTCTGGACTTATCCTCGTAGCCAGTGTTTCTCAACCTTTTTTTAGGCTAGGCACTCTTTAAAATTATGGATAGCCCCGAGGCACCCTCTAAAATTATGGACAGTCTTAAGGCACCCCATTCTAAAATGTAAAAAACTATTCTAACAGTTTTACTGTATATAAAGCCGCAACTTCCACACATGTAGGATAGAGGTAATTTACTCTTCCAAAGAAAGTACACTTTTGCATGCTGGTACTGACTAGTATTCCAATGTTTTTCTCCTCCCTCAGTTTTTCTCCATCACTGCGCTGATGTGAACCCAGCACTGTTGGCGAGAGGCAAGGGAATGTCAAACAAGAATGCTGTGCAGGGAACAGACATCCTCCTCATCAACTGATGCTGTCATTGGTTGTTAGGACGTTGGTGGCTAGAATGTGTGCAAAGAAAACATGTGGCTTTGTGTTATTAAGGCAGGCTTTTTCCACCCACTGGCTTGTATACAAGTTTTGGGCAATTTTTGGACATTTTACCAAGGCACCCTGGTTGAAAAAGGCTATTCTAAGCCACATGACAAGCCTCTATACCCCACAGTTGTTCGTGAGTGCAACTATTGATTTTATTTTGTAAATTAAACTTCCTTATGCATGCTACACTATGGGGTGTGCACTCCTCGCTCCTTTCTTGTTAAAGACAAAGCAATTGCTTTACAAGTCAGCAGACTTAGGTAGACTACGGGAGAAACGCAGGAAACTGTGAAGAACTTTAAATTGGACCCACTAACCTTTGGTTCCCTGTTTCCGCATCTCTCTCTCTTGGGTAAAGCCTCCAAACATTTGAGTCTCCATGAAGACCTCCAGGAATCGCCGGACACTCTTGGAGGAGACAGATTTGCGAAAGGCATCGCGGAGGAACGTCCTCTCCTCCTGCTCTCCAGGAACCATGAACAAAGAGTAATGACCAACTATTTCCACAAAGAAGCGGACAAAGGCCTCAGATACTACGTCATTGAGAGCGCTGGAATCTGGAAAACAAAATTTGTTTTCGGAAAAATTAGATTTTGCCACCCCAATGAAAATTATATTGATATTTCTGATGCCCTGTTATATTATAATGTGTAACATGTGACTTCCTTGGCTTAGTAATTTAAATCATTTGCAGGTTCCGCCAACTCTACTGAATTGTAGGTCAGAGTCCACCAGAAGGCCAGGCTTAGATTGGCCTGTCAAAGGATGAACGGAGAGCACATTCTTAAAATTAAAAAATTCAGTGGGGATTTTTTGCAGAACAGTGCCCTATAACAGACCTTTTCCTAGCCAGAAAGTGTATTGCTTAGTCTTAGCTAGAACACGGATGGCGAATTCCAGCTTCAAATCTTGGGTAAACTACATTTTTGGTGGAAAAAAAAACAAAAACAAAAAAGTTTGGGGCCCCATCATATATATGGACCAAATATCCTGGTTCTAATTGGTTCTGTAGAAAGTCAAAAGGTTTCCTGAGCCAGATGAAGAAATCAAGCCATAGGTTGGCATTTTCTTTGACCAAGCTAAAAAAGAAGCTACAAACATTCCTAATCTTAAATTAAGATAGAAAACTGCCATTTACCTTGTTGGCCATTAGCAGAAGTGTCTATTTCACTAGCCAACTCGTTTCTCTGCTCCAGGATCTGTTCCAGAGCCGCTTGCAGTTTCCGGGGGAGGATGGAGTCTTCATCATCCATCTAGAAAACATACAGCAAAATTTCATGATTGCGGTTCTAAAGGATAAATCGGTGTGCAAACATTTTTCATTGCTAGGAGGAAGGGGTATGCAAACATCAAGAAAGCATCTCCCACATCTTGGGAATGATAGAGGAGAGGAGGGAGCGGATCATTGGTTACCAGAGTGCACATTGCATTTGGCAGAAAAAGTAGGCTTAGATGTCTCACTAGGCAAGGGTAACTAAAGACAAATGACTAAATACATAGTTTAATATGCTCTGTACTAGGGATGAGGTTATACATAGAGATCTAGAGCTGAAATATTGCTGACAATATATAATGTGGAATTAAAAAATTCTTATAAAATCTGCACTGCTTGAAAACTAGGTGCCTCCTGTAAGCTCTACAAGACATAAGTGGTCTTCTTTCTAGCATCAACGTGAAGCAGATGGCAGCATTCAAGGTTCTTCACTCACCTGGCTGAGGAAGCGATCATTGCCGAGGTCCACCAGGAGAACCTGTAGAGAACAAAACAAAGGTCTTCAATTCCCTGTTTCTCGGGGGGCTTTCCAGTCCCCTCTTCCACACTTGCCCTCCTTCCTGCCTAGTTTACTGTCCGCAGCAGCTGGGTCTGAGACATTCCTGCAGCGTACATATCCTCAGCTGTGGTTTGAGGTTTCCCTACCACTGACCAGAAATGACAAATCCTTTCAACGTCCTGGAGCCAGTCCAACCACTGCCCAGCCGTTGCTTTCCACCCATACTGAACAACTGCTGAACAGGGACATTAGGAAACTCCACTGATTAAAGGAGATCTCCCATTAGAAACAGAGAATCTCTTTAAAGCAGATCTTTTATTATTTATTATTATTATACAGGATTTATATAGTGCCAACAGTTTGCTGAGCAAGTTACAATATAATGGGAGACAATACAGCAACAATACAAGAGGGATAGGAGGGCCCTGCTCCTCGGAGCTTACAATCTACGAGCTAAAACACAATCACTAAAATCTCATAGAAGCTTTAAAGAGACCCTTTCACCAACATAAAACTTTGCAAGGAATGCAGAAAAATCAAATATTTTAAAAGCTTACTTGCAGCATTTTATTATTTCCATAAACAATTATGCAATATGCTTCTGAACTTTCTAAAGAAGAAACTCCAGGAAATGTCAATTCCCCAGAAGAGCCCTCTCCTTCCTTGCATATCATATCCCTTTTCTCTTCTGGAAGTGTCTATTTACTGTCTGTGCTGGCCCAGCACCTCCGACCCTCCCCTTACCTCCCTACATAATCTTATGTAGCTGTCAGGGGAGGAGTGAAGGGGAATCACTTGGGTGACAACTCTGAGTCATTGTGTCCAAGCGGGTTGCACCCAGCAGCAGCCCCAAGGCTTTTGGATGTCTACACATGGGAGACGTTTACAGGTAAACACCATGCAAAAAATATGTTACATGCACATATAATCTCATAGGATCAATGCTGTTGAAATAAATGGTCTGGTAATAGGGCCTCTTTAAAGTGTATGTCAAGGCAAAAACTTTTTCTAGCTTTGGATAGAGGGAGGAAGAATGAAAAAAGGAAAAAAAAAAAAGTCAGTTTTTTTACTGCCATTTTTTATTCCATTAGATAGATTTTCCCTCATTTCCTGTCCTGTTGACAACAGCTCCAACAAACCGGGAATGAGGAAAAAACGTCAGCAAATGGGACACAGACAAAATTAAAATCTGACAGAGGTTCTAGCCTTCCCCTACTCTAAAGTAAAGCAATTTTATTCTGTCTTTATTACTGTCAGGTTGTGTATGGTAAAATGTCCTCAGCAAGAACTAAATTAGGGGAAATCTCTCTAATGAGCCCTTGACAGCAGAAAAATCCTGACAAGGGTTCTAACTCTTTATCAAAAACAAAACTTTTTGGCTAAACCTACACATTAAAAACATAAAATATGTGTTCCCCGTGACTCTTCCCCTCCTTTTGGACCTCTCCAGGGATTGACAGCTTATCATTTACAGCCATACACAGAATGGTGTTGTTTTTGGCATGTGAGGGTGCTTCTCGGCCTCCGGAAGCCATCAGTTAATTACGGTAATTATTTCACTCTTGTGAAAACTGGGCCGCTGACCAAGTGCCAGAATCGGCATGATACAATGTGCTCATCTGTCAGCAATGTCCATGGATGAGCATCCAGATACAAAGTAATTCTCTCTGTTAAACTGACATTGTGATCAACAGCGCTTTTTAGAAAAGTGTTATTTATAGCTAAAAAATGTGACATGGCATTTACCTCGTTATATTTACCCTGTTAACATAACTCTTTTGTTAAAACAAGCCTACTACTTAATATGGAAAGTATGGGCAAAATCAAAAATTATATACTGTATATGATGCAGCCTGTCAGTAGTATTAGACTGCTATTCACACTGATGCTTTTACCTTGCTAAAAATGCAAGGAAAAAAACAAAAAAAAAAAAAAAACAACACACACACACAAAAATATTTCCCTATCCTAATTCTATGGGACTCTTCACGCCACTGCACTACAAGTGTGATGCATCCTGCAGCTTCACATTGAAATGGACAATGCATAAATAAAAACGCATAAAAATGCATTTACAAAAATGCACCTTTTCAGTCACATGTTGACGTTTCGCATGCTAGGCGTTTGCATTAAAAACGCATGTGCGTATTTTGTGGGCGTCACTTTTTCAATGGAGGAGCATGATACTGTTGGGCACCCGTGTTTTAAAGTGTCAGGTACAGTTGGAATAAGCCAGATAACACTGCTGGGGGTGCTTACAACAGTCAGTTTTATTTTCATTTGGAAAAAAAAGTTTGAACTATTATAAATAAAACCTGCTTTGATGGCTCAAAAGGTGTTAGCTGGAGCTGGGCTTCAACTTGTTTGTCTCCTGCTCTTAACTTAAAAATACAAATACATATCTAGCCAACAGAGATTTCCCTGGCAGTATTCCCTCTTTCTGCAACTAGATGTCCTTCTAATGGCCAGCATCACTCAACCCATTTCCTCTGAGCCCAGGTCATCCTAGACCTGCCCCTCTCCTGTGACTGGACAGTGAAAAGTAATGCAGCACAGTGTAAAGTAATGCAGCACAGTGAACAGCTCATCACTCTGCTCTCTCCTCATTGCAGTGCTTCTGCTGCTCACAATCCAGCTTTGCTGTACAGCAACTGCAAGAGGCTGATACCAGATCACATTCAGGTACTTGCACTACTTGTATATAACCACTTGCCCTCCAGAGTATTTACCCCCCCTTCCTGACCAGGCCATGTTTTGCGATACGGCCAGGGGCAGACTGACAACTCATGGGGCCCCAGGGCAATAGGGGATCATGGGGCCCGTGTCCTTGCCCAAACTCAAAGCCTATGAAAAAGGAACCAGGGGCATCTCATGGGGCCCCTACTGACCCCGGGCAGTGCCCGAGTTTCCAAATGGTCAGTCCGCCCCTGGATACGGCACTACATTACTTTAACTGACAATTGCGTGGTCATGCAACACTGTACATAAATGAAAATGTATTTGTTTCCCCCCATAAATAAAGCTTTCTTTTGGTGATCACCTCTTTTTGTTTTTATTTGCCCTATAAACAAAAAAAGACCAACAATTTAAAAAATCTATCTATATATATATATATCTATATCTCTATCTATCTAGCTTTGACTTTTTGCTACAAAGCATTCGATAAAAAAAATAAAAATGTCTTCATAAAATTTAGGCCAAAATGTATTCTGCTACATGCCTTTGCTAAAAAAAAAAAAAATCCCATTAAGTGTATATTAATTACTTTACATGAAAGCTATAGCGTCTACAAATGGCGGTATATATACAAACTGGAACTTAAAAAAAAAAAATTATTTATACTAGTAATGGCGGTGATCAGCGACTTACAGCAGGACTGCAGTGGGCATTCTGACACTGGGCAGGAACTGACTGCCATTGACATCCCATTGACACAAATACAGTGATCAGTGCTAATAAAAAGCACGGACACTGTATTGACACTGGGCAGGAGGGTTAACAGTGTGCTGTGTGTGTGTTTTACATTGTGTGCTGTTTCACTTGGGAGACATGCTGCTTTGTATTTCTCTGCTGTGCAGAGAGATACAAAGCAGCGTGTCCATATGGACAGGAGAGAGATCTGTGTTTACACACAGATCTCTCCCCCCTCAGCCCTGCTGACGATCACTGAGTCCTGGCCAGGAATCACTGGCCGGGACCCAGACCCGGTGATTGACATCCCCAGCAGCCAGTAGCAGTGCGGGTAGCGCGACGCGTGCACCCCCTACACGTATATAAAATCAGTACTTCTACAGTATAGGGCAGAGGGTAAAATATACATTTGTATTCATGAATATAGAGCTGCAGTCAGTTCTGTCTTTTCTATCTGCCTAGGAGTTCAGCTTTTAACGATTTGGCTTAGATACAAGATTTCTGGCACTTGGTTTCAGGCGACAATAAGGCACTGTATTAATCAATAATACTAATTTATTGTAATGAATATGTAGCTTCATTGTGCAAATGTGTATTAAAGACCCCTTTGTAGTCCGTACTTTCCCACATCGCTGATCTCACTAAATTGGAGCTTTATCAATTTTTATCAGGCAAAACAGAACTGCTTATGTCAGAAGTGATATTTGAATAGAAAGCCAGTCTGTACTGTCCCCACTGCATAGAAAAGGCTGAATGCATGCTTAGATTTGTATTATTCTTACATAGAATTAAGTGGTCCTCCAGGTGCTTGTTTTAGATTCCAGTTTTATTTAAAGCAGAACTCCAACCTTCCCTTCAATCTTGCTCAGTTGTACAGGCTTATATCCTGTACTCAAATTGCCTAGTCTAATGTCACTGCACACTGTGAGCATCTCACATTGTGCACTAGAAGCTGCAGAAGTCAGATAGAGCCCACCTCAATTCCTGGCTAGAGGATGTCTGGCATCACATCCACCCCGTCCCTCCCCAGTCTCTGTCCCTGGCTTGCCCCTTTTATTCTTTGGATTTCAGTTCTTTCGTACTTGGAGTCTCAGCACCACATGCGGTCATTACCATAGTTTCCCTTTTTTTGGGAAGCTATGTACTGCACCCCACCAGCCCTTCCCACCAACCATGATTTGCCTGTGTTGCATAGAGAACCACAGAACATAAATAAGGTGCAATGAAAATAGAAAGATTGTATGTAATAATTTCATTAGCATGTTGATGAGGTGGGAAGGAAGTAAACATGGAAGACAAAAATATATGCAGTATAAAACTTCAGCTTTAACCACCAGCCTACAGGACACTTATACCCCCTTCCTGCTCAGGCCAATTTCCAGCTTTCAGTGCTGTTGCACTTTGAATGACAATTGCGCGGTCATGCAACACTGTACCCATATGACATTTTTATCATTTTTTTGTGACAGACAGAACTTTATTTTGGTGGTATTTAAATCACCTCTGGGTTAATTTTTTCTTAAACAAACCAAAAACCACAGAAAATTTTGAAAAAAAACCCTGTTTTTGTTATAAAATTTAGTAAATAAGTGATTTTTCTCCTTCACTGATGTGCACTAATGAGGCTGTAGTGATGGGCAATGATAGGCTGATGGACACAACAGAAAGTATCCAGAGTGCCCCTTAACATAAAAATGTGCCCATCAGCATGCCCCTTATTTTATGTTAAGGGGGCACAAACTATGGAAAGGGTCACTCTGATGGGGAACTATGATGGAAAGGGGTATTTTGAGAGTAAGGGGGCACTCTGACGGGAATATCTGATGTAAGGTAACAATGTGATAAAGATATCAATTAAGTCAACGTGCATTAAAACACACATAGAATGGATGTAAAATGTACATCCATTTCCCTGCATTTTACTGAAAATTTGTATGAATTCAGTCTTAAGCTGGCCATACATTATAGGCCATACACCATTTTTTTGTACAATCTCCGTTAGATTTACCTTCAACTATGCAGTGCAAAGGTCTTCTTAATTATATACAAATTGAAAGTGTTGTTTAGGTTTGACCTCATATTATATGGTTTTTGATATCTCCAAAAGGAAAATTGTATAATGAATGGCCAGCTTTAGTCCCATTCAGTTTGACATGCTCTATAACATGAAGACATTTTTAGCTTCTCCATGCCACTTCTACAGTACTGATCAGATCTAATCATCATGGAATGTGTCAAGGCAAGAACAAGATGGGAGGTGTGAAACATCTGCTCTGAAACATTCCATTGTGTATGGATTAATGCCTAGTACACAAAATGAGAAACTCAGGAGAAAAATAGCACTTGTGAATCGATTGTCCGATAATCTGATTGTTAGCACACAGCTTTTGAGAGCCGTGAAATTAAATTTTGGAACTTTAGCAATCTCTTAATTTTCAATACGAGACTAGCATCCAGAAAAACAAAAAAAAAAAAAAAAAACCTATGAACGATCATTCATCTTATATTCTCATCCTGTGTACAAGGCTTCAGGCTCTCTTTTGGCTTGCCGAGACTGACAAGAGTATTGACCTTTACAGATGCAGTGAGGTCTTCGATTTCGGTGACAAAACGTTTTGATTATTTAGTGGAAGTGGTGATTTGTCACCAATTTTCTCACTATATATATATATATATATATATATATATATATATATATATATATATATATATATATATATATATATATTACTGCTCAAAAAAATTAAAGGAACACTTTGAAAACACATGAGATCTCAATGAGGAAAAATATCTATACTGATATGGACTGGGTAAGGTGTTAGGAATGCAAGGATGCCCCATCGTTTGATGGAAATTAAAATTATCAACCTACAGAGAATGGAATTCAAAGACACCCCAAAAATCAAAGTGAAAAAAATGATGCAGCAGGCTAGCCAATCTGGTTGAAATTTAATTGCAGTAACTAAAAATGGTACTCAGTTTGTATGGCTCTCATGTGCATGTATAAAACGTTGGGGCATGCTCCTAAGGAGACGATGGATGGTGTCCTGGGGTATTTCCTCCCAGATCTGGACCAGGGCATCACTGAGCTCCTGGGCAGTCTGAAGTGCAACGTGGTGGCATCGGTTAGACCAAAACATAATATCCCAGAGGTGTTCTATTGGATTTAGGTCAGGCAAGCATAGGGGCCATTCAATGGTATCAATTCCTTCATCCTCCAGGAACTGCCTGCATACTCTCACCACATGAGGCCAGGCATTTTTATGCACCAGGATTAACCCAGGACCTACTGCACCAGCAGTCATGAGGGTTTGACAATGGGTCCAAGGATTTAATCCCAATACCTAATGGCAGTCAGGGTGCCATTGTCTAGCCTGTAGAGGTCTGTACGTCCCTCCATGGATATGCCTCCCCAGACCATCACTGACCCACCATCAAAACTGTCATGCTGAACGATGTTACAGGCAGCATAAATTTCTCCATGACTTCTCCAGACCCTTTCATGTCTGTCACATGTGCTCAGGGTGAACCTACTCTCATTTGTGAAAAGCACAGGGCACCAGTGGTGGACCTGCCAATTCTGGTGTTCAATGGCAAATGCCAAATCGAGCTCTATGGTGCCAGGCAGTGAGCACAGGGCCCACTAGAGGACGTCGGGCCCTCAGGCCACCCTCATGAAGACTGTTTCTGATTGTTTGGTCAGAGACCTTAAAAACCAGTGGCCTGCTGGAGGTCATTTTGTAGGGCTCTGGCAGTGCTCATCTTGTTCCACCTTGCATAAAGGAGCAGATACTGGTCCTGCTGATGGGTTAAGGACCTTGGGGGCGGACTGACCATTTGGAAAGTCAGGCACTGCCCGAGGGCCCGGGGTCAGTAGGGGGCCCCATGAGATGCCCCTGGTACCTTTTTCATAGGCTCTTTTGAGTTTGGGCAAGGACACAGGGGCCCCATGATCCCCTATTGCCCGGGGGCCCCATGAGTTGTCAGTCTACCCCTGAAGGACCTTCTACAGCCCTGTCCAGCTCTCTTAGAAGAACTGCCTGTCTCCTGAAATTTCCTCCATGCTCTTGAGACTGTGCTGGGAGACACAGCAAACGTTATGGCAATGGCACGTATTGATGTGCAATCCTGGAGGAGTTGGACTGCCTGTGCAACCTCTGTAGGGTCCAAGTATCGCCTACTAGTAGTGACACTTACCCTAGCCAAATGCAAAACTAGTGAAAAACAGTCAGAAATGATGAGCAGAATAAAAAATGTCAGTGGCCTCCACCTGTAAAACCATTCCTGTTTTGGGGGTGGTATCATTGTTGCCCCTCTAATGCACCTGTTGTTTTCATTAACACCAAAAGCAGCTAAAACAGATTAACAACCCCCTCTGCTACTTAACTGACCAGATCAATATCCCAGGAGTTTAGTTGACTTGATGCTATACTCGGATTAAAAAGTGTTTAATTTTTTTGAGCAGTGTATAAAGTAGTCATATATATCACCAAGCATTTTATGATCTTCTTGAGTGTTTGAGGTCATTGCATCCGGTGAGTAGATGCACCGGTAAGAATAAGGCAGGCCATAGATTATGCAACTCTCTTTCCATCCACCACAGGTACAATGAAAGAAAATTGCTTGATTCCCCCATCAATACAGTGTTGATGAGGGAATCCCTCCCGCAGTGCTGTTGTGCTTTGCTGGCGAGGAGCCTTCCCTGCCAGCAGAACACAATGATTGTTGCTGGCTATAGCAGGCGGCACTTTTCAGTGAAAAGTTTTTTTCACTTTTCACTTTTTCAGGGAAAACCCGATAGGCTGGTTGTACACAAGACAACTGACTAATGTACAGCCAGAATGCCCATACGTGGATAGAAATTTGGCTGATCCTTGCAGAACCGGCTGAATTTTGATCCATGTATGGTGGGTTTAAGGAGGACTACCTTTCAGGATTACCATTATGAAAAAGGTCTCACTCCCATATGACTGGATTATGGGTGTCTGGGTTACCGGTGTAGCTATAAATGCTTGGGTATGTTTCTGACCCTCAGTATCAAGAACACTTACAGTATGAGTAATAAGGAACCTTGTACAAGCTATGAACCATCTTCAACATTACAGAATGTGACCAACTACTACTAGCTATACCATGACCTAGATAAATGAGACAAGTAATAGAGGGGGAAATCTAGCTTTCTGGCTAGAGAGCTTAACAACTGTGACCACAATAGTCACCACTGGTAAGGAAACAAAGTTTAGGCTGAGATGCAGAACTTGTAAAGTTTCTACGCTGACACGTGTATGATATCTTCAAAACATGGCTGTTATTTTATAGAAATTAAGAGTTGGATGAAAAATGCTGAATGTGGATCTTCAACACGCTACCAAACATCCTTCTAGTTTAGGTTTTGTTCTGCCCTAAAATGGTGAACATAACTGACAGCCTAAAGCTCACCTCTTCCACAGGAAGCTCCTTCAAACGAGGCAGAGAACTGGACAGCAGACCAATCAGGAATGGAGTGGGTGAACAGACGATGTCAATCATTGATGGAGGAAGCACTGGAATGTAGGTGTGTTGCCAGGCAAAGGGGTATATTAAAGCAACCATGGCATGGCAGCATTTGGACAACGTGCTAAGGAAAAGCAGAAGTTCAAAACAAAGTCACACTGTGTCAAAATTAATTAGAAATATATTGCATTAAATGTCAAGAAAGAGCATATAATTATTAGACAAACCCATGCACAGAAGATTTTATTAATTTATAAGCTAGGTGACTTTGCCTAGGCAGAGATGATATTCTGCTGCAGGCAAGAGGAAGCATTTCCTCTCTCTCAAACTGTCAACTGGCATTCACTGGACAAAGTAGTATTGCAAAAGAATGCCATTGTAGTAAAACAAAACTGGTACCTTCAGCCTTGCTTATAACAAGGCCCAAAGACAGAGGTCTTTGGACATCCTTAAGGTGCAAAAGGCACAGACTACTCTTGGCATCAACAGCTTATGACAAGTGTTAAAGTGGATCTTTAATGTTACAATTCTGCATGAATAAATCGGACATCTTAATACATGACAGTGAAATTTAGAAAAAAAAAACTCAACCTTTTATCATTAAAAAGCCATCCTTGATCTCCAGTCCAATGGCTAGGTTGAGATGTGGTTTGCTTCAGACAGGTGGAAACATTTCCTCAGTCTCCTCTCCCCAATGTTTAGACTGCAACCTTATAACTTTGTAGCAAATCACAAGGTTAGAGGCTGCAGAAGGAGCTGATCTGTGTCAGACAGTTGTGAACACAGCCAAGAACTGCACAGACTGCAGGATTTACATGATTGTGTCATCTCTGAGACATAATTTTAGTTAAGAATTAAAAAGGTAGCCATGAATGACGGCTAATCAAAGATGGAGAAGAAAACAGATGAAGGCATTGCTAGGGGGAGTACAATAATAAAAATAATAAGTAGCATTCATGTACCCAATATGAAAAATATATTTGATGCTAGGTCCACTTTAGTTAGATTCTTGTATTACATAGTTCTTGGAATATTTAAAAGTGATTGTAAAATCATGTTTAAAGTATGCAGCCAGTTTAAAAAACAGCATATGATTCAACATGACAGTAACCATGTAACACTCATTTGAGTTGTTCCATTAGAGTATATCCCCATAACTAGGAAATTAACTCAAGGCTGGTAGTGAAAAGTAGTTTAAAAAACAGAAATTCCAATTGCAAGTACTATAACATGGAATCTTATACTGACTCTTAATTAGGCAATGGAAAATTTGACGTCTTTTGCAAAAACTCTCTCTCTCATTTACAGGGCTCTGCTTCTAAGCTTTAAGAAAAGTTTATGAAATCTGGGCAGTTTGTCTCACTCTTCGTGAGATTAAATAAACAGGCAAAAGCAGCTCTTTGCATATGTGCTTGACAGTATCACTAATCGCCTGGAACGCGGACATTTCTGGAAAAATGCCTAGAATCCTGCTCTGCGCACACAACACTTTATAATTATACGCAGGGTGACATCAGAGTTGAAAGCTAGAATGTTTACTTCCATCTCCATGGCAACACAACAGGAAGAGAGCGGGAAAATATGTATGGAGTTAACCCTGCAAGAACCAGGAAATTGATGGAGGGCAAAACAAGTTCACTTGTGAAAATAGACTTATCTAAGCGGAAGTGTCATGTTAAACAAAAAAAGTTCATTGTGCTTCTAACCCAGTGAACCTGGCCTGCATTGAAGGTCTTTTAGAGATACTACTGAGAGTATATAGCAGCAGGTCAGGTGTTGGAATGAGTTTGGCACTGTAAATGGCTTTATAACATCAGGGTTTCCAAGAACTTACAGGAGATATGGGGCCAAAGGAGACCATTCATTCATAAATCACATAATAGGAGTGGCATGTCAAATCCTCTCTTCTTTCCATTCCTTCCCCAATCTTTCTCCTCCTTCTGTTTCTTCTACTCCCATCATTGTTTTCCTTCTCTCCATTTCTTCTCCTCACCATTTCATATTCTTCCTCCTTCCCCTTCTTCATCCCTTCCTACTCTCCATTTCATCCCCGTCTCATTTCCTCTTCTCTCCATTCCTCCCCCCTAACTTCATTTCACTTCCTTCTGTTTCTTCTCCTCCCATCCTTTTCACCATTTCTTCCATCTTCTTCATTCCCCTTCTTCTGTCCACTCCTCCCACATCTTCCTTTTCCTTTCTTCCTTTCCTTCTCTCCACTTCATAGTCCCTTTCCTGTTTCTTCCCTTCCTACTCTCCATTTCATCCTCTCTCTCCTTTCCCCTTCTCTCCATTCCTTCCCCAACTTCCTTCTGTTTCTTCTCCTCCCATCCTTTTCACCATTTCTTCCACCTTCTTCTCTCTACTCCTCCCACATCTTCCTTCTCCTCACATTCTTCCCTTCCTTCTCTCCATCTCATAGTCTTCCTCCTTTCCCCTTATTCCTCGCTATTTCCCTCCTACTCTCCATTTCATCCTCTCTCTCTCCTTTCCCCTTCTCTCCATTCCTCCCCCAACTTACTTTCTCTTCCTTCTGTTTCTTCCCTTTTTTTCCCCCATCACTTCCCCTCTTTCCAGTCCCCTTCTTCTCTATTCCTCCCCCATCTTTCCTTTCTTCCCCTCCTATCTTTCCCTCCATTTCTTTCACCCCCTCCTTTCCCTTTCTTCTCTCCATTCCTTCCCCCTTCCCCACTCCCCATCTCTCTTCCTCCCCTTCATCTTCCTCCTTACCCTTCCCCAACTTGTTCCTCTCCTACTTGTATCACTTCCTTCCCCTCCTTACCTCTCCTTTCCTTCCATCATTTAGGACTCATTTACACAACACAGTACACATTATTGTGCACTTTTTTTTTTTGCTTTGCTTCTATGCAAGTTAAAAAAAAAACAAAAAACACAAAACAGGTCAACAGACGTCAACATGCTGATGTGCACTGAAAGAATTGTAGCATATTTACATGTTTCCACACTGCACACCAGCACAATGCATTGATGTAAAATTGGGCACATAGACCACAATAGTATTTGCAGTGTTCTTGGATTGAACATTAATCAATACAGATCAATACACATTAGATTTGAATGAGCCCCTTGGGTTACACATTACATAGTTAATAATGAAAATCCTACACCCACAGTTGATCCAGAGGAAGGCAAAAAAAACCAAAAAAAAAAAAAAAACACCACAGCAAAGCATGACCCAATTTGCTCCTGCTGGGGAAAAAATCCCTTCCTGATCCCCCTAGAGGTAAATCGGATATTCCCTGGATCAACTTTACCTATAAATGTCAGTATCCAGTTATATTCTGTGTATCTAGGAAAGAATCCAGGCCTTTTTTAAAGCAATCCACTGAGCTGGCCAGAACCAACTCTTGAGGGAGTCTATTCCACATTTTCACAGATCTTACTGTGAAGAAACCTTTCCGTATTTGGAGATTAAATTTATTTTCCTCCAGACCTAAAGAGTGCCCCCTTGTCCTCTGTGATGACCTCAGGGTGAATAGCTCTACACCGAGTTCACTATATGAACCACTGATGTAATTATACATGGAGATCATATCCCCCCGTAATCTCCTCTTCTCAAGAGAATAAGTTCAGTTCCTCGAATCTCTCTCTCTCCTTGGCATTGCATGCTATTATTAAGCTTGTGATCTTCCAGAACCCCCAGCTCCTTCTCCGCCATTGATTCCCCCAGTTGTACCCCCCTCCCCCCCAGTATGTATGATGCATGCATATTCTTAACCCCCAAGTGCATAACCTTACATTTATCAAAATTAAACCTCATTTGCCACACATAGTTGCCAATTAAACAGTGCATTGAGGTCGGCTTGTAAATTGGAGACATCCTGTAAGGATGTTATTCCATTGGACAGCTTGGTGTCATCTGCAAAGACTGAAATTAGATTTTTAATCCCAGACCCTATATACCCAATAGGGTTCTTCGAAGCACAAGTATATTTAGTAATCAGAGTTGTTCAAATGTATGTTTGTTACCTTGCTCGTGATGCAATATGGAGCAGAAACATTCATGGTTTAGGAGGTGTAAAAAGGCACACAAGTGCATTACTGTACATACCATTCATTTCAATAGGTCCATTTAAAACAGGTTAAAAAAAAACAAAAAACAAACAAAAAAAAAAAACAACACACAAAATTGCAGCATGCCCTATTTTTTAAATTGGAATTAAACTGCAGCACAAAAGATGTGAGCAACATAGGAATGGATTGGAATTCTGTGTGACATGCTCTGACTTATGGAATAGGAGATATAAGAAGGTTTCATCTCTACCTAAGGGTTTCTGCCATAAAAATTACTCTTCTTTCCAGAAGGAGAGAGGCGAAGATTTGTATGAGGTGTCGTACACTGAGTGTGGAAAATAGCGCTTCAAAATCCACATGTTCGAGCCTGGAATCCAGAGGTCGGCAAAGTTCAATCACCTAGGAAGAGAGCAGAGGTGAGGCCTACTCCCACCAATTACAGACAGAAAAACGTTTCAGTAAGTGAATAAATGCACTTGTCAAGTCAAGCTAAAGTCGACCATAGATGGATCGAATCTCAGCAGGGAGCGGACAAGATTCGATCCTTCTAGGAATGGAATTCTGGTGGAAGGAAAGAAAACTGCATAATCTATGGGATGCTTTAGACACTCTTCCATCAACTAAACAAATTCTTCTGCCAATCACAAGAACTAGAGTAATTATCCCTTCAACCATGAGCTGGAAAGATTCTCCTGCCAACCACAGGTTAGGGGAAAATGTCTCAGTCACAACCTGGTGGAAAATGTCCTCTCAGGTCACAACCTGGTGGAAAATGTCCTCTCAGGTCACAACCTGGGGGAATTCTGACAATCATAGTTAAAAGGAAATTTTTTTTGCCAGTTAAATTAGTTTGGGGGAGTTCTTCTGCCAATCACAGCTTGAGGCTATTCTCCCCCTTTTCACAGACTTCGAGAATCATTCACCAATAACAGGTGCCAAACCCAAGCAAAGGACATTCTTCTAAAAATAAGCTTAGGGGACAGTATTGCTGATCACAAGTTAAAAACCATGTTGCACCAATCACATTTCTTTGACACGGCTTCCCATACCTCATTTCCTGACCCAGGCAGGAAGTTCTTCACTGTAATCTTCTTTCCTAGAGCTGGAAATGGGGCATCTATGATGGCTCTCATGAATGGCTGCACCAGAGCCGGAGAGATGCCTCTCCTTTTCTCCACTTCATCCAGAATCTGAAAAAATTGTTATAAAATGAAGTTTTGCAGTGAATAATAAAAGCTTTAACGTTTATCCAAAACTATAAAAAAAAACGTTTTGGCATTTGAATAGAGTGTGTAAGGGACAAAACCCCTTTCAGCTTTTAATTGCCATCTGGGTCCCTGCTGGGGGGAAACACCACACAATGTTTTCACAAACAATTCACAGAACTTTTGCCCATGATTCACACATTTTCCAATGGACTCAAATTAGAAAACATATGATCTTTGTATGAAAACTGTGCTAAATATTTATTAATCTACCCTATTGGTACTGGGGAACACTGGTATTGATAGTGGCGGAAAATTTAAAATATTCTAGTGGTCACCAAAACAGGAATAAAAAAGGGGGAATCTTACAATGGGGACACCTGTTCAGATGACAATTCTCTAAGGGCTCATGTACACGGGGCGTTTGAAAAACTTTTGAATACTGGAAACTGACTGCTAGAAAACGTAGGTTAAAAACGTCAGTTTAGCCACCGCGTTTAGAAGCATTTTTAAACGATAACCTCAGGAGACCCTCCCAAATGCCCAAAATGCACTGAAAAATAGTAAATAATTAACTATTTCAGACATTTGAGAAATAGAGAGCAGAAGCAGAGACAGCACTACTTTCTTATGCGTGTTGCAACTGTAGTAAAAGTGGCTCGTGAAACATACTTGGCACTCTGGGAGGAGCTACATAGTGCTGTAATGCCTCTGGACGCATTATGGAGCGCACACAACACTCTTGCTGTGTTTTGATGTGTTCCAGTACAGTTCTGTGCAGAAAATGCAGCACATTCTACCATTTATTCCTGCATGTGAAACATGGAACTGACTGCACTGGTGTACTAGGTCCATTTGAATAGATGGAAAACGCTGTGCATGCATTTTTAATGAAGAAAAAAGGCACTGGACAGCATCTGGATATGGACCAGCCCAAAAAAACGCTTCTAAATGCAAAACACACATAAACACGTTTACACTAGCTAGACCAGCCCTTTATCATCTATGTTCCCTCAGTCAGTGCTTATACAGGGCTTATGAAAGTCAGTCTTCTTACAGTTCAAAGGGACTAGAAAAACATCCCCTATACTGCAATTAGCTGAAGTAGAATTATGTTGGATTCAACTTAAGTCTTACTGAAGAGTTAAAGTGTTACTAAACCCAGGACCCTGTATTCACTATATTTGCTCTCCCACATTATACAGAGCATGGATATGGAATTATTTTAGTAAATATAAACTGCTAAATACCTTTACTCAATAGCAGTTAGAGCAATCTTATGACTTCTATCGGTGTCCAGCTAAGCAATGGTTAAAGCTCGTAGGAGTTTTTATTCTGCTCTGACTGTCCTATGAGGCTGCATAACCCCCTGACCTTCTGTCTGGACAGTGATATTGGCCCTGTGCTGATCATATGCACCCTCCCAAAAAAAAACCCAAAAACCTCTAGCAATACACACTAAACTGAGCATGTACAGTTAGCCACCAAGGCTCTGTACCATCAGCAGATGGATTGGGGACAGTAGAAGATCAGAGATGACAGGATCAAACAGCCTTATTACACAATGTGGAGGATTAACCCTTTAGGTTCCACAGTGAGTATAACAAGCATGCTTTACTGCATATATAGACTGATTTTTGGTTGTGAGTTTAGTAACACTTTAATCTTCCTGTGGCTGTTGCCAAGTCATCACACTATACTGTCTGGACAGACTGAGTCTAAAGAGATATGTCAAAGCCTAAATTGGCACTTGAAACAGAACAACCAATACCCACATATTTTAGATGGAAGCAAGCATTGCTATGGTGGGACCAGCAAACTACTACTTTTCCCATTCTGGTTTTCATCTCTTAATTTTGCTTTCATCAAATGTAAGCAACCAATCTATCTCCGTTATCCACCACTACAATGTCCCTGCACCTTTCTGTACCTTTGAGAAGAGGTTGAAGCAGCCCAACCGGCTGACAATACAGTAAACTTCAGGAAGTCGCTTTCCCTTCCCGCTGGGCTGTGGGAACAAAATGGAAGGTTTAAAAGGCAAAGCATACTGGGAAATTTTCCCTGCAGCTGCCCACAGTCAATGCGGGTGCAGGTGTCTTTTTTCATTATTACTTTTTTTATGCTTGTGTATTAGCGAAGCACATGATGTAATCTGTACATTGTTGCCGCTACAGAAACATTAAAGTTTAATGAGGGTTCAAAGATTTTCCAAACTGTTTCCGTCACAGCTCAGTGACTTCTGTTGACTCTCCTCTCAAACATTCCTACAAAAGGAATTATTGCCTATACCAACCAGTTTTGGCAGTAGGATTCAAAGGGCAAAAGAACAAAACAGAAAGCCAGCATGACATAACATATGGCTGCTAAAGTATTATTTAAAGCCTAACTGAACGTTCAGTTTAAATCAGCCGAATCCATTCTAGGTGCATCAAAACAAAAAAGGTGCAAAGTCTTACAGTTTGTTTTGTTCAGAAAGCAGCCACATACGAAGTAGAAAAGTCTGTCCCCTGCAAGCATGCCATATAGAAGAACCCTTGCTCTATTTGTGTAAGCAGTGGTCTCTCTGCAGAGAACCTTCACAGCCTACTCAGCAAGGAGCACAAATTTAGCGAATTGTTGAGCTATGTCTGAATCTGCATGGGGGGTGGTGGTGTTGGACCTCTGCAGAAAGACTACTACTCCATCAGGAATAGCAGGGGACCTTCGGTGCAACATGACAGCAGGGGACAGAGTAAAAACAGCACTGTGGGATCTTTACAATAGATTCATTAGGAGAGCTATCACAGGGAAGGTAGTGTTTAAACATGCAATGTTTAAAGAGTAGAAATCTTTGAATCTGTGGCCATATTTATAGCCTGTATAGTTATAAAGCGACATACCCTGGACTTTGTAGTTACTACCATATCCTAAATACAATGATTTATCCGGTGAGTTTTGGCTGACAGTTGATAATCCTACCGCCTTTTTCCTGCTACAGCAATTTTGCATGGGCCTAAAATGAGGTGAGGTTTGGCTAACAGTTGATAATCCTACCTCCTTGTTCCTGCTACAGCATGGGTCTAAAATGTGACGGTGCAGTTCAATGGGCACCACATTTAGACCTTGCACTCAATAATAGATTAGGTTAAGCTGACCATGTATGTATAGATTTTTTTCAAATTCGGCCTGCCGGCTGAGCAGGAAAACAATCTAATTCCTCCATCCACGCTACAAAGCACAGATGGACGATTCTTCAGGTGCAGGACAAGCGGCCAAAATACCCAAAAAGTGCCTGCATCTGACTGGATGGATGCAGATGCTGTTTGGCCAACAGTTTTTGTGCCTAGCTCTTTTGATTTTTTAAATTAGAGGGATGTCAGGTGAGGGGGTGGCCATTTACTGAATACATTTTCTGAGCAATTCTACTACAATAAATAAACTGGAAAATTTCACACAGTATATGGCCAAGTGTCTTTTTGAGAGGATTACATAAATGAGATGTACGATTAACTGTTGGGGTACAAGTTTTAAAAGCTCATCTTGGGGTATAGGTTAACTGATAAAGGGTCCAGTCAAGGGTTTAAACTTAAGGTGACCTCTCGGTAAAATTAATTAAAAAAAAAAAAAAAAAAGACAGGTATAGGTTAAAAAAAACACAACACCTACATACTCCCCTAGATAGATGCTGCAGCTGTCTCCCTCTGGTTCAGCATTGATAACAAAGTGATCAAAGGCCACTGAGCGCTCAGTTTTCCGCCTTGGGTGAGCAGTGGCACACTTAGAGGCCGAGCTAGCTGCTGGTCAGGAATCTGAATGGATCCTGACACTTGTTGGGATCCCTGTAGAGCCTGGACCGGTTCTGTGACATCAGCCACCAGCAGGCTTTAGCCCGCTGTTGGCTGAATCAGGGACACAGGAGTGCAGAACCAAATTCACTGATCTGAGCGCCAGGAGAAGTATGGCCAAAAAACACAAAAACAAAAAAAAACAAAAAAAAAATACAAAAACCAAACACAAAAAAACCAACATCAAAAAAAAAAAAAAAAACCCCACAAAACAAACACAAAAAAACACTTTGGCCATACTTCTCCTTTAACAGGGATGTGTTATACTTACTCAAAAGCTCTATAATCAACAGGAAGCATAAGTTTTGCTGATTGCAACGCTATAAATCTGACTCAACTATATGTATATAAATTTACTACCGACTGGATAAGAATGCTATGCTGTGAAATTAAAAGCTTATCCTGAAGCTTTCAGGGTTAAAAATGATGAAAAACTTTGTTTTTGCTGGTGTGAATAGTTCAGAATTGGGTTAGAACCTCTGTTAGGTAAGAATTGCTTTTTAGGTCCCCAGTGGGTAGATGTTCAGGTGAACCCAGTTTCCCTTTTTTTGTGTGCAGTGTCACAGCGGCAGGAAGTAAAATCTTCCCAGTGGATTCCCAGACAATAAAAACCCAACAGAAGTTCTAGCAAATCCTTTATCCACAAATAAAAGTTCTGCAGTTGAAAGTGGACATTAAAACCTAGTACACGCCATTAGAAAACCGTATGAAAAATACAGCTTTCAAAGTGATTGTACAATAATCTGATCATTCGAACACAGGTTTTGCCCAAAAGGGACAAGCAAAAAAAATTTTTTTCTCGTACAATACCAAATTACTATCGATATGAGACTAGCATGCAAAAGAAAAAAAAAAAAAAAAAAAAGGAACGATCATTCTTTTGATATTCTCATCATGTGTGCGGGGCTTAAGGTTTCAGGTAGGGACAAGGGGTACATCATAGGCGTACTGTAACACAGGGAACATTTTTTAGTTTAGGAACACTAATTTTTACACTTACTGAAATATGTACACAGAATAAACTCAGAGTTAAGTTTTATTTACCAAAAGTCGTCTACAGTAACCAAATCTCCGACTACCATCTTCCCCGGTCAGCACAAACGAGAAAGTCTCACTAAAAAGAAAGAATAAAAAAGGTTTTGTAGTTCTGTGAGGAATTCTTCATACCTTCCTCTAGTTTTCCCAATGCCGTAGGCTTTAAATGTTTTCACTACATCTACTGAGTTAATTCTCACAACCTGAATGGAGCAGCTACTGGCAGATCTGGACATCAAGTGAGCAGTGTGCATGATCATGTGATCACCCCTTTCCAAGGGCAAAGTTTGACATTCTGGAGCTGACTACATATAAAAGTTATTGTCCAAGGAAAGCAGTACCATTAATAGGGTTGCCAACTCATAAAAGAACTATTGATCTGCCTTCATTGTATATAAAAGCTCAGAGAACCAGTGATGATGTCAGTGGACCTAAAATTAGGTTTGTAATGAAAATGGAAAATTTTAAAATGTCAGTAGATGAATGTGGCCAGTGCCAAGGCATTGATCCTGCAATCCCTGTAGAAGCACTTTGGGGATTAATATTCAAGCAGAACTGGCTAGTCAGCCCCAGATCCCAGATGTTTGTTCTCTACTACAGAACATTTTCCCTCTGCTCATCACTATACCAAAAAGGGGGAAGTGTGCTGAAGTCCTGCAGGGAGAACTCAGGCAGGGCTGACAAGACAGTTTAGGATTTTAGTGAAGCAGAGGCACTGTGCTGTCAGCTACAAAATAAATAAATTAGAAGCTCACTGAATTTCTGGTAGATCAACCTTGTTCGTACCACTTTGCCAGCTGTTTGTTGTCCTGTCCCAACTTTTTTGAGATGTGACGCTCCCATCAAAAAATGAATTTTTAGTTTTTTTCTTCAAATGGTACATTTTCTCAGTTTAAACATTCAATAGGTTTTCTATTATGAGTAAAATACAGGTTTATGAGATTTGCAAATCACTGCATTCTGTTTTTATGTAGAGTTTACACAGCGTCCAACTTTTTGGGAACTGGGGTTGTCTGTGTGTGAATAACTTTATTCAATGCACTGTCAGCAAATAATCTGAACCAGTTACATATAATGTCTCATAGTAGAGGTGCACTTTACCTGTCAAACTGAGTCACTGGTGTCCAGTCTTTAGCATCTGGGAAGCAGAACTGTGGAATGGCTTTGAACTGATCCCCAGCTTCCCGCATGAACTTGAATGATCGCTCCAGCTGAAATATGAACATTAAATGTTAAATCCCGCAGTGTGGGAGTCACCTGTCTCTACAAACACACCCCACCTTGCTGCCCTGTAATTAACACTTAAACCGCAGTTATGCTGGCTTGGTGACAAACAACAAGTCTGTTCATTTTGTGAGCAGAGATACAAATTACACAATTGCTGATGCTGTAGATTGTACAAGCAGGTGTACATAGAAAGATTTCTCCAACCAGTTGTATGCAAGCCGTCTCTTGAAACATTTAGAGGCCGTTTATAAGTATCTCTATGTTGTAACTGTCAGAAGTCCCCTCCTCCTTACTTTTTGGGACTGAGAAGCAGCCAATAACACAGTAAGAAGGCGAAGAAAATAGTCCCATCAGCTACACTATCTGCTGAAAGTAATTGTACCCTTTTCAAGATACATTTCTTTTGCTCGCAATGACGTTAAGAGTGGAAAAACCGATTTACAGATATAGGTAACAAACACACGCACAACTTGAATTTCTTTGACTTGAAGGCAAAGCCCTGCCAACTGCCACCACCTGCCAAATGAGAGTGTCGGATTGGTGGCACTCATTGGATAGCTGATGGCATGTAATGGAACTTATCCAAGAAAGTCAAGTCCCAGTAACAATGTGATACTAACTTAACGTATAACTAAAGGCAAAACATTTTTTTTTTTTAGTTTTCAATAAAGTGGAGAGGGATTAGAGTGGAGAGGGATTAGTCTTGTCAGTTTTTATTGCGGTCTGTCCCCATTAGGGAGATTCACCCTCTCAATTTGTCTTGTTTGCCATTATCATTGAAAGAAAAAGTAAAAGAAAATACCAAATTTTGGGTTGTCCCTAGAAAAGTAATAGAGGGAAAATCTTCCAATGGAGACATTAGTTCTGGTGACCTGGGAGTCCCCAAGGAATTCCCTTACTTTTCAGGAATTTCCTCCTACTTCCTATTTGACTATGGGACAGGAAGTGAAGGGAAATCTCTGCAATGGAACACAGATGGAAAAAAAAAAAAAAAAAAAAAAAAAAGGTTTTGCTTATAGTCCTACTTCAAAACAAAAGAACAATATCTTTTGATGTCTGATCTCAAGCAGATTGACAAATAGCATGGCTCCTCCAGACACTAACATTTACAAGCTAGCATGGTGTGACACATTCTCTGAGAACGAAGAATTTTCTGACACTCTTACCTTGAGCGGGAATTGCTGGGTGATCTCCGGAACATACACAGTACCAGATGGCTTCTTCTGCAGTGACACCACAACAAAGTACTCAAACAGCTGCCGCTCCTGATACTCTATAAGATCTCGTTCCAAAGTTTGGTACCGCGGGGTGAGGCTCATTCTCGACTTGACATGCACCAGTCGCTGGCTGTGCGCTAGAAGACAAGGCAATACAATAAAAACAAAGTACAACTTTGAAACGTTTTCTACAAAGGGTTAGCTTGTGTCATCTGTGTGGTTACAGATCCCAGAGTTTTCCCTTAAAGGATTGAATAAAGGCAGAGTGCTTATTTTATGATTATATACCTATTACCCCAGTGCCGTTATGGATGGACATTAAAAGATCTACAGTCACAGCAAACCCTTTCAATTTTGTAACATCAGCATTGTAATAGCACTGCAAATGATAGTATGACAAACCAATGTAAGCTTACTTGAAAACTTCCCTTTCATGTTGTGAGTGCTGCCTGTCTGCTGGCCATCTCTTTCCACAACTTCCTAGATTCCCTGCATGTTTTGCATCTTGCTGCCTGCAAGCAATGATTCCTTTACTTACTCTCCCTCCCGAAACTCCTCCTCTTAGCACCACTATAGGCTCTGTGAAATGTGTGACACAGCAGTGCCTACTCACAGGGTATAGTGAATATCTGTCACTACATTAAAGGAAGTAAAATGTGTGGGACTGTTCAAAAATTAAGTTTCAAACAAAGATTGTTTAGGAGTAGGCCATCAATAATGGAAATTAGCATATGACTTTGAAAGTTGACCATATATACACCTTAAAGCGGAGCTCCACCCAAAAGGGGAAGTTCGGCTTTAAGGACTGCTCCCCTGCTTCCCATTAAGGATTGGCACCTTTGGGGGGCAGGGGGGAGTGGGTACCCGAATTTAACACTTACCTGCCCCCACTTCCGGTCTGATCGCCTAGGCAACCGGAAGGTGTCCTCCCTCCCTGTAGTCGTTTGGGACACGTGACAGGTCCCAGAAGACTACAGAACCATTCATGAAGCGCAGCGCTACTCGCACATGCGCAGTGGGTACCCGGCTGTGAAGCCCCAAGCGGTCACAGCCGGGTGCCCACACTGAAGAAGCTGGCCTCCTGGAACACAGGACAGCCAGTGAAAAGAGCTGCGAGGGACACACCACGGGACCGAGGGACAGGGAAGTGGCTGTTTTTTAAAAGTCAGTAGCTACAGTTTTTGTAGCTGTTCACTTTTATTTTTTGACAGGGTGAGTGGAACTCTTCTTTAATATCCCCTGTGAAGGGCATGAGTATTCAGATGTTGGTAAAAATTAACATTAAAAAAGGAGAAGTACAGTCAAAGCTCTTTTCATTCTGCACTCCTGTGACCCGTTTTCAGCTAACAGTGGGCTGAAGCCCGCTGTTGACTGATGTCACTCAGCCGGTGCAGGTTAGGGAAAGATCCAGTTATAGATTGGGGCAGTGGCCATTTGTTTGTACTGTTGATATACTGGTAAGGCACTGGACACCTTGGCTGCCATTGTGCTATATGCTGGGTATTCAGTGCACCCCTGTACCTTTAAGGAAGGGTAGGCTCCCTCCAGACTCACCTGCCCTCAGTCTATCCATTATGATACATGTGCTTCTACTATGGAGGCTCTCAAAATTTATAGAGTTAGAAACTGCAAAATATTGGGGTGCCATGAAGAGGCTATGCAGCGAATGCATATATTTGCAAAATGTGTGCAAACTAAACCCGTTTTTAACCACAAATTGTTAGACAAGACAATTTGATTGGTTGCAGGCTGGTCGGTAAGTTGAGCTGGAAATTTATCTCTTATTGTTTGGGGAAAGATCCCGACTTTAAAGTTGGGATCCATCCCAGAGTCTGGAGCGGCACAGGCAATCTCTGTATTATTATGGAAGAACCAGCTATTACCAGCAGCCCCTTTGGGGGTAGTGCTACACTGACATGGGTTTCAATCGCCTGGGGTGGACCATGGGAAAGCCCATGCGGGCTGTTCAGATAAAAAAAAAAAAAAAAAATCTGTAAAAACTCCAAGTGGAATTATCAAGTTCTTTATTGTTGCTAGCCACAGATCTGTAGTTAGATCTCTGAATTTTGTACTCTATCCAAAACTAGGATAAGAAGATTTTGCTTTAGATATACTTTAAGGAGAATAGTGTCAAGTGAATACTCTCGGATGCTGTTAAGGACGACATAAATCAACAGTTCATTTATACATATGTAGATAATCTGAGAACCTGAAAAGGTAGTTGAGACAAAATACTTTCCGCTGCACGACATAATTTTGTTATAAAAGTGGCTGTGTACAACAATGCCATCTGACTATTGGGACACACATAGGATTAAAAAAAAAAAAAAAAAAAAAAAAAAAAAAAAAAAAATGGACCAGATGTTCGGTACTGTTACATAATCAAAACAGCTGTGGTTCTATTACACTAGGACTCCTGACTTCCCAATATACTTAAAAGTAACCCAAGCCATTCCTCTTCCTATACTAACAGGACCAGTACATAAAAGCTGCTGTAATCTGTAATGATGAGATCGCTTGTCTCTCATCTGGCTGGATTTGTTTTGTTTTATAGGCTTATGTCAACCAAACAGAAAAAAATATACTTGCAGCCATTTGGGAAAGGTGGGCTGAAGGAGGAAGAAGTGAGTGACAGTGTTACCCAGTGGATTTTTACAGTGAGTTTTCACAGCTGCTATGTAGATTGTTAGAAAGGGAGCAATACAGAGCTTACAGCAGCCTTAATGTACAGGTAATGTTGGATGGGATAGAAAGAAATATAATTGGTCACGGAAATAGATTTAAAGTTGAATTCCAGGCAGATCTAAAAAGACACAAAATATTGTAATTCTGTAATCATTAAAGTGGTTAACGTTTTAAATGAAAAAGTGAATAAAGCACATTCCTCTATAGTGTGTACTTTACTCAATCCAAAGCACCTGGTAGGATTTCTGGTCTGCTGTCTTCCCCCTGCATGAGTCAATTCTGGCTATGCCAACACCACAGAATCTGGGGGATGAAGTAGCCCTCCTCAAGCACACACAGAAGGTGATGGATAGTCCCAACTGTGCATGTTTCTCTATGAAACTGTGTGGAGGGGTATGTGTCCATTCCCTCCATTCAGGTCACAGATTACACTCCCTGTTCTATGTTGTGCAGTGTGTGACATCAGTGTGTGCCCACTGAAGCTGAGAGAATAGCCTTTTATCTGTGTACTTTGAATGACTGTACAGAAGAGAGGGTTTCAGATAAACAAGTACGGAAGAGAGGGTAAAAAGGTACAACTTATGTAGGAGGATTTGTTTCATCTCCGTATCACCTGAGGCTTGTCACTTCAGTGGGTATATGTAAGGGTTTGAATCCAAAGAACAGAGGTATACCACTCAGGCAAACAATCCAGATCAATCCACAACAGGTGCAGGCTCTGGCTCACCATCACACACACGATGCATTAGGAAGAAGGGTCAATGTTATGATTAAGCACAAGATCGTGTGAAACGCGTTAACGGGTCCTGTCTTCATGTCCTGGTGTTTTGTGTCCTATGGATCAATAAATAGACACTATATTCATCTATCCTCCGGTGTGCGGCTGACCCTTCTTCCTATTGCATATATGTATGGGTTTAAAACCAATTTAACACATCATAAATGTACTTTTTGAATGCAAGCACTACAAGTATCTGAATTTGACCCGGTATCAGCCCCTTGCCATCCCTGTATATAGGTATAAGGAGACAATTCGTTCATGTGCTGACAAGCAGCATAGTTACAGAGAGATGAAAATATAGAATACAGCAAAAGATGCATTTTTATTTTATTTTTTTAATGAGCTATTCAATTTTAGATTATATTTGACTGGAGTTTTTCTGTTAACAGAATACATGTACAGGTGTAAAACTATAATGGCAAGCTCAGTAACAGTTAAAAAAAAAACGAAAAAGAAAAATTTAATGCATCTCCCACAACCAATGCTATCTACAGCAATAATTACTATAAGATGTTCTCGTAATGTTTGCATTTACAATATAGAAATATTTTCTTTTGGGAGGTCAGGAAAGGATCTTCTCCAGGTCATTAAAAATTGACCAGAGCAGCCCAGGGGTTTGGCCCTCCTCTGGGTCCTTGAAGTTTGTGAAAGATTGATCCTGACAAAAGGCCTGTTAGAGTGAATGATGACATGCTGGGAGATAAAAGATACCAAGTTAATGTTTTACCTTTCAGCTTCTCTTCTGTGTCACTGTCAGATTCACTGTTGTCATCTGTCACTAGGAAGAGAGGAAAATGTATTATTACCACTGACAAGAACTGGAGCACAACAGGAATTACCGTACTTATGTCTATTATCTAAGCTGTAATGCCAGGGTCTAACTCCAGCTTTTTTTGTTCGGTTTTGAATGGTGTGGGAAAGATTAGAAAGTTTTAATTACAGTCTTTGCCCCCACTTTGATAGATTTCATCTCACTTCCTGTCTGTGTCACATGTCTCAGCCAGAAAAGATGGGTAATCTATGCAATAAGAGCACTGACGGCAATTAATTTTTCTCGTAAAATTAGAAGAATTCATTGTTTTTATTGTGGAGATTTTTCTGCACTTCCAGTCCAGTTGGCAGACTGCAAACAAATCATTAGTTCTACACTGCAGAGAGCAAAGCAGTGAATGTGACTTTCAAACATTCTATGGTTGTCATTTAAAACATGCACATCAAAGATTCACCTGCAGTGAATGTTTGCTTACTAAGGGGTAGATTTATAATACAGTAATGGTGACATTTAGCAGAGATAGAATAGAAAAATATCAGTGGGGACACAGATACTATTCGTAACCGGATGAATAATAGAATGACTGGAGTTCTACACTGAAGTATTAGGCCCTTTTCACATGGGTCAGATTCTGGTGTGATCAGCAGGGGATCTGATAGGAGCAGAGTGGGCGGATGACACATCTGTGTCCGCACAACATCTGCAGAGCAGACACGGGCCTGATTGGACCCAGAGGTAGGCGGGTGTAAACAGAAACAAGTATGTTTACACCCGCATGTCCATAGGGATGAATGGACCTTTCGATCAGATCCACCTGAAAAACTGACGCTGGACCTGATTGAAATGCCCATCTCATAGGGGCCACAAAGTCCAAAACATAATTTAGAAATGGGGTACACCTTAATCTTATTACATTTTGTATCAATTGCAGCCCTGATCAAGAGGCATGTTTGAACTCTGAAACATGTTGGCTATTTATACAACCACCTTTTACCCTCCCAGTATTTGATAATTGACAGATGTTCTGATCCTTTTCCCCTCCGTACAAAGCTAAAAAACAACTTATGTAACATAAAACCATTATTTAATTACCTCTCCCAGAGTTATTGTCTGTAGACTGCGTCAACCTCTTCACCCTTTTTTTTCCCCGTCGTACCTCGTAAATAGAATTAATTCTCATCACCAGCTATATGAAAGTAGAATGTTTACACACAGAAAAGAAAAAGGAAACAGAGGAAGGTTTAGTTAAAAAATAGCAAATGAAAATTAATACAGTTCTTTGTGACAGAATTATGATTCCAAAGATTACCTTTGGGATTTTCCTCCTCCGTCTCCCGTTCTGTTGATCTCCAGTGCTGAAGAAATTGTCATCCGGGCTGCTAGGAGATGACGGAGGGCTGAGCTTACTGGGAGAAGCCCCGCCATCCCTTCCCAGTTTCCTTATGTCCAACAGTTTGAAGCTGCGGCGTTCCGAGTTTTGCCTGAAGAAAGGCGGCTTCTGCTGCGCCTGATGACAACACAGAGAAAGCAAGAGAAAGGTATTGGTCATTAACAGCTATTTCATAACCAAAGCTGGCTTGATTTTGCCGCCTCTCCTTTCACTATCCAATCATAGGCTGGGGGTGGCACAAGACCTTTAGGTGTTTCTTAAAGTGGTTGTAAAGGCTCAAGGTTTTTTGCCTTCATGAATTCTATATATGAAGGTAAAAGCCTTCTGTTGCAGCAGCCCCCCAATACTTACCTGAGCCCCCTTTGGATCCAGCGATGTGCACAATAGCAGGGGCTCTCCCGGGACTCTCCCTACTCATTGGCTGAGACAGCAGCGGGAGCTACTGTCAATCACAGCGAGTAAACCAATGTGGAGAAGATGGCAGGGCTGAGCCACACAGTGTGTGAATGGACATGCAGAGCAGTGGCTCAAGAGCGAACCTGCTCAGGTGCCCCCATAGCAAGCAGCACTAGGTAGAAGGGAGGGGCCAGGAGCGTCAGAGGGGTACCCAAGAAGAGAAGGGCTGGGGGCTGCTCTGTGCAAAAACACTGCACAGAGCAGGTAAATATGACATGTTTGTTATTTTTAAAAAATGACTTTACTATCACTTCAACTGCTGCAGAAAAAAAAATAGGGTTTCCTGCCCTGCCAGACAGTGCTGTGCGTCAGAGCTTTGTAGATCTCAGGACTGGATGCAGAGAAATACAAACGTTTTGACAGGTAACAACTCCCATACCTGTATTTCACCTGTGTAGTTAGTGGTTTGCCTGGAGTTCAGCTTTCAGAAACTCATCTGACCACCCTCAAAGGTCTAAGGTCTTGCTTTGGTCATATGGATTATATAAAGCTTTGGGTGAGACTCCTATTACATAACTGCAACCCTAACGTTATGTCACCAGTCTAAGAAAGGCCAGTTCTGCAATTCACTGCATTTACCTTGCTTAGCGTTCCAGGAACAGGGGCCACAGGTCCCGGAACACACTTTTTCCCCAGACACCGGCTGTCCGTCTCAATGTCTTCATATGGATTTTCTTTTGATGGGGGATCTACAATGACAGAAACATTTAAAATATAATCCATTTTGAAAATAAAGCCCAAGTCTATCTAAAGCTTGAGATTTAAAATAACCAGTTAGCTGGATGGTAGCCCATGCCAATTTTCTTTTCTTGCATACTGTAGGTATTTAAGTCCATTCTTTCTTCTAAAGTGGATATATTTAGGAGTATTATAAATGATACTTGGTAATGATATTACTTACTATAAGCTAACTCCCCTCTTCCTGTCTGGAGTGTATTTTGTGACACAAAGCATACAAACTACTTTCTAAAACCAGATAGAGTCTTTTGGTTGCCGTACCCTTCTTTATTACATATTGCATGCTAAAGTATCAATGAGCACACTCTCAGATACTTTATACCCCTTTTTGTACTGTTATGTACCACAGCTGTACTCATTTCCTTTTGTAAAAAATCAATTAAAAACAATTGAAATAGAATATAACCAATCAACAAATGCACCTCCTTTCCTTTCAAACCCAGGGAATCAAATTGATCCTTAGTACCAAACACCCACAAAAGCTATTCTGTTCTTTCATTGCCCTCCACGCTGACATTGGGTTCACATGTGCTTGGAGCTGGTGTTGGACTGGCAAACATCACTCTTCTGAAGTCCTACCTACCCTATGTCTCATGGTCTGGTTGTATAGTCCTCCATATAACCTATAGCACCTGTTTTATGGACCGAGTACAGCGAGTGGTGTCATCAGGGCTTTTTTTCCCCTCAAAGACCAGGTCCAGGGACTCCCCTTTTCTGAGTCCCCCCTGATCACCACCCTCTACTCTCCTCTGAGTACCATCCCTTGGTTCAACCCCCTACTCACCTTCCAGTACTGCCCTTTTTAGAGAATACAGAAGTATAAATTTTCTGATGCTAAATATTTATACAGAATTTGTCAATTTGTAGAAGAAAAGCAGTAAAATAGATCCCCTGCAGCCAGCAACAAGAGATTCCCAGCAACAATAGATCCCCCACCCCAGCAACAATAGCTCCCCCCAATAATAGACCTCACTCCAGCAACAATAGATCCCCTGCAGAAACAATAGACACCCCTCCCCACACACACACAGCAACAATATACCACCCACAACAAAATTTCACTTCCAGAAACAAAAGATCCACCCCCAACAGCAACGATATATCTCCCAGCAGCCAGCAGCCTCTCCATCAACAGTAGATCCCTAACAGCAACATAATACCCCCACCAGCAACAATAGACCTTCTCACAAAAACATATCCCCACCAGTGACAATAGATCCCCCAGCAGCTAGCATCAAAAAATCCTCCAGATGAGACATTAAAAAATATTAATACTGTGCAGGGCTACACATCAAATACAAATAAACTAGTGAATACCGTGACAATAATCACACAAAAAGTCCCAATATACTGCTTCTGAATAAAATATCCTTCCTCCTATGACCACCGGTGCTCCAAAAACACAAAGAGTGCACAATTCCTCCACCAAATGTCTGCTCACCTCCAGCAGTGTGACCTCACATAATAGAATGCTTGGTCTAACCGCACTTTTGGTCCCAAAGTGGACTCTGAAGAGCAACTTGATGAACGATGGATCCCAATGAATTACTCCAAAGAACCCCCTTCACTGGTAGTAATCCTGCGTTGCTGTTCAGCCCATAGACTTCTGCGAGCTAAACAAAGCTGAACACCAACACAGTATTCACTAGTTTATTTATATTTGATGTGTAGCGCTGCACAGTTTTAATATTTTTTATTTTCTCATCTTGATTCTGCCCACATATCAGACAGGGTTTTTGTGTTTTAGCAGCTACTTATATAGTTTTGGCGGTGATATTGTATACACTTTAGATGCATAGTAGCGCGTAAGGTTTTTTCATTACATTTAATAAATCCTCCAGCACACCCTACACCCCTTGCCATTACATATATTCAGTGCTGGAGGTGCTGGAACTGGGTTCCCCCATGTTTCTGCTGAAAAAAATCCCTGGGTGTCACCCTAGGACAGGAAATGTGTAGCTTCAAAAAAATTTTCAAATGTTTTAAGCCTTATGCACATGGGCAGAAAAAAAAAAAAAATGCAGCCGTTAGGTGTATGTGTTTTTTCTCCTAATACACTCTAAATGTCTATGTTAAGCCTACTTGGCCATGCACATCAGGCATTTAGGTCAGCATTTTAAGAGCAGCGTTTAGATGCAAAACACAAAAAAAACCAAAAACATTAAAAAAACAAAAAAAAAACTAAAATGTACCAAAGCTGCATTCAGAGAAGCTTGTGAGAAACACGTGCATATGAACATAAATGTATTACAATGGGCAGAATAAACTGATATTCTGGCCAGTAGAATGCATGTACACACAATATATATGGGACCTTATAGGCATTTTTTTTGCCAAGTTCTGGCAGAAATGAAAAAAAAACAAAAAAAAAAAAAACAAAAACCCAGTGGTATATTTGGGGTATAAATTCATACACCCATGTGCATGAAGCCTTAAAAATGGCCTGCCACTGCTGACCCCTTCTGTATATGCTAGTTGCCTGGATGCCTCTGGCTTCAACATTTTTTGAAACACTGGCGCAGAACAAGTGTGCAAATCATAAGCATCAAAGATCCAAATCTACAAATGTGTTCTGGGTCCAGGACTCCAAAAGTATGGAAGCCACTGGATCAGCCTGACAGCCAGCATCTTCAGAGAAATAGGTCAGCAATGACAACTTTTTTCTTCTCCTCTGTACAGACCTACATTAACAAAAATGGTCGGCCTCATAAGAAAAAAAAAAACAAAAAAAATAAAAAACAAAAAAAAACACACGGTCATTTGGTTCACTATTTGCTAGTTCTTGCTTTGAAGCCGCAGTGTTCTGGATCAGTCCTAATTTGAATAAACACAAATGGGTACCAGACCATAAGATGAATGAGTTCAAGGAGAATTTTAGATTCATAATTCAAATCATAAAAACACAGCCAACATGTTTTGGGGCCTGCACTTCATCAGGGCTTAGAAGATGCTAAACACACTTGGAAGGACTCAAGTAGATCTATACCCATGTGGATCTGTATTCAATCTGATAAAAGGTGCTGCTTTAGGGCTGCAGGCAACACCATGTGGTCAGTGGCAGTCGCACAGCACAGATTAAATTATGCACATGAGGAAAGAGGGGAAAGCAAACTAGAAGATGTTTTGGGGTAAGGAATGATTTGAATGAATGGGTGCTTTCTGTAAAGCGATGCCATGCATGTCACTGCTTTATCACTTAGTAAAATATATGCATTGAAAGTTCACTGGTTCAGCAGGAACCAACCAAATTTCGATCCATATGTATCTGTGTCTGTTCAACAGACTTCGACTTCAGTCAAAAATGGGCTTGTTAGAACATTTTTCTCAGTCCAGCAAGCTGCAGCCAATCAGTTGCAGCTGCTAATCGGTGTATTCTGACAGCAGAGAGTCTGTGCTGTCAGAATACAATGTCCAAGCAGTGAGGATTCCTTCCATCCACCTCTCTTGTTGGATGGAGGAATGCGTTAGTTTTTTCTGTTATGCCCGATGGCTAATCAAAATAAATCATTTTTTTTTTTTTTTTTTTAACAGTACTGTTGAAAAAAAAAAAAAAAATAAAAAAAATAAAAAAAATGCAGAAGCAAGGAAGGCTCCCTCAGTATTACACCCAAGGAGGGCTTTTGCCACTGTCAAACCTTTAAAGGATAAGGTTACTTTCACACTGATCCACTGCAAAACCTCATAGGCGCTTTTACCACGCAGTCTGAGCGATGTTTTAAAAGGACAGGACTTAAAAATTGCACCAAAAACACTTCTCAGAAGCATTTTTGAGGAGCTTTTCATGTGTTTTCCATTGATTTCCATGGGAAGAGGCATTTTTTGGGTTGTTTTTTTTAACTCAACAAAACATGCCCCAAAGATGCTGCAAGCAGGAGTTTTTACACATACCTAGATATACATTCACATACATAGGGACGCATTTTTCTTGAACTTTTCAGGTGCTTTTTTTTTTAAACGCAAAAACGCATTAGTGTAAAAGCAGCCCAAGTTCACCTTTTGATGAAAAATAAAAAAATGTGTATTTATTATTTTTTGCTACAGGAGCCTGGAAAGCATTGCACAAGTGATCGTTGGGGTCATGCAGGTCTCCTGCAGATCTGTCAGCATATATATACTGACAGGAAGGATCAATGAACTACCATGGTGCTCCACAGTGCCATAGTAGTTCATTGAGAACTACAATCTATGTGCAGCAGGGGTGGACTGACAACTCATGGGGCCCCTGTGTCCTTGCCCAAACTCAAAAAAGCCTATGAAAAAGGTACCAGGGGCATCTCATGGGGCCCCCTACTGACCCCAGGCCCTCAGACAGTGCCCGAGTTTCCAAATGGTCAGTCCGCCCCTGATGTGCAGTTAACTTTAGATCTACCAAAACTAATTAATATAAAGACCTACCTAAAACTATCCTACCAATTTGCCACCAATTACCAGGCTTTTGCACTACATACGTGGTGGATCTGAAAGACATTTTACAATCAGATTTGAGTTCAGAAGCCAATTTGCATTTAACATGTTCCAGCCAAATTCTGGATGTGACATGTTATGAATGGACTGCCCCCACACTTCCCAAATCTCTGTTGTGACAGTTAGTAGGGGATCTTCTCCTCCTGCTAGCTGTCACAATTTAAAAACTGTGGCCATGTGGGGCTCCGCCCACGTCATTCATTCACAGTATTCTGTGAATGAAAACACCACAAGTTCTGACAGCCTTTGTGGCTGTTGTAGTTCTCAATGAACTACCATGGCACTGTGCAGCTCTGTGGTAGTTCATTGAGTCTTCCTGTCAGTATCTGCTTCCCCATATGGTGTACAGGCACGCAGATACACAGACAGGTCTGCAAGAGTCCTGCATGGCACCAGCAATCTGATGATCGCTGGTGCAATGCTTTAGAGCAGTGGTCTCCAAACTGCGGCCCGGGGGCCAGATGTGGCCATCTGCTTGCCTTTATCTGGCCCTCAGGTCACAGTTCCATCAGCTAACACCAATGATGGAGCACCATTCCCCCTACTGACACCATCAATGGGGCACTATTCTCCTCATTGATACTAATGGGGCACTATTCTCATTGATATCAACAATGGGGCAATATTCTTCCCATTAAAACCAATGCTGGGACATTTTCTACTCCTGCTGGCAACAGTCTGGCCCCCTAAAGCCTGAAGATCAGTAAACTGGCCATTTGCTTAGAATGTTTGGCGACCCATGCTTTAGAGGCTCCAGAAACGAAAATAAATGCATATTTTTGTACCTGCAAAAGAAAAAGTGCATTTATTTTTTGTTAAAAGGTAAACTTATCCTTTAAAGGAGTAAGAAATCATTTAATTGTAGACAAGTTAACAAATTTAGCCCTGATTACCGATATCAGAAAATCTGTTTTAAATAAGTCCTTTCATGAGACATTACATTACAGCTGTGATTACTGACCTCCTCTCCAAATGCTAATTTGCTGGCTGTCATAATGAACCAAGGCTTAAATGTACTCTGATCAGAGACTAGTATGAAGATAAGGTGTTCTGTATCTTTGCTGTTTAATCTGTTTGTAGTTCCAGGTCAGTGACTCATAGGTCCTGATTCATCAAGCACTTAAGGCATGCTATGACATACAATAATATTGACCACAAGACCATTTCAGCAACCCTTAAGTGTATATAAACCCCAATAATGAAATGGTTTTTTTTACTCTTTAGTTAGTCAAATATATAATTTAAAGTGTTTTGTTATATCTGTTTGATAATTGAGAAACACACACACACATATATATCAGTTACATGATTTCTAGCTATACAAGGACTACAGAACCCCTGCCCCTATATTATGGAGATGAAGGGGGCAGGATGTTCTGTAGCCATGTTTCAGGGTGGCATTGCTGTTACTTCATAGATACAGTACAACGAGCGCCATCACCCAAGGGCATTAATGTTGTTACTGGCAGGATCACCAGATAAAAAAAAAAAAAAAAAAAAGAACGAACACAAATAGAGCCATTTAATTTTTTGTGGGTTTAAATATAGAAGTGATATTTAAGGCGGAGCTCCACCCAAAAGGGGAAGTTCTGCTTTAAGAACTGGTCCCCTGCTCCCTGTTAAGGATTGGCACCTTTGGGAAGCGGGTACCCAAAATTAACAGGTACCCGCTCTTACGTCTACTGCGATCGCCTAGGCGATCGGAAACAGAAGTTGTCCCCACCTCCCCATAATCTTCTGCGACATGTGACAGGTCCCAGAAGACAACGGGACCATTCAGAAAGCCCCACTCGCAAGCTGTTAAAGTCAGGTGCTCACAGTGAAGATGCTGGCACCAGGAACACCGGACAGCTGGTGAAACGGGCTGCAGTTAACAGGTGAATGGCTGTTTTTGTAGCTACCCATTTATTTTTTTACATTTTCGCTGGAATTACACTTTAAAACTTGATTAATCAAGACAGTGATGTTCTGAAGCATTTTTCACAACCAGGCAACTAGCATTTTCAGGGGATTAGCAATGGTCAGCTCTGTATATCTCTTATAACAAATATTTGCACCACTCACATTCAAACTGTAAATTTGTACAACCCTTATAAAAATATATCACAAGAATAAAATGCATAGAAATAATTCTAATTTTGGAGGTCACTGCAAACCAGAATCAAATTGTAACTTTTGGAAAAATAAAAAAAGCTTTTATATTTCAGTCCTCGTAATACCGATTCCTCCAAAGACAGTCACATTGTTTTATGTCAAATAAAAAGAAAAAAAAAATGTGGTTTCGCTTTGACTCAAAACGTTCCATGCTGGTGACTTTGAACTTTCGTTTTCTGGTCAATGCGCTGCGAGGAGAGTGGCAGGTCAGGGTCACAGCCAGGAAAAGTGACTTTAGCGCAGAGGGGTTATGAACAGGAAAGAGGTAAAAAGGACAGTAAGGGGTGAGGAAGGAATTCAGGAGGACCATTTAGGTGGTTTTAGAGCTTACCTTTTTTCCTCGCCATTTGTATGTCTTGCAGAAACTTGCTGATGTGTCACATGATCAGGAAATGCAAACACAGGTAGGCGAGTAAGCAAACTTCGGTAGGGAGGGACAAGGGTTAATATGATCAGTTACACAGGAAAGGGGCGGGGTGCAATCTCTGTCCTGCAACCTGTTTGGACAAGGTGAGGCAATCTGAGGATTCCCAGGCTGCTTAACATGCCGCTGCACAATATAAATGACTGTACTGCAATAAGCAGGCTGCCATAGCTAAACTCTACTTTTGAAAATGCTAGATGCCTGGCTGTATTTCCATCCAAATACTTTGAGTCACCTTTATCAAACAGTTATGCAGATTATGTGTTCTGACTCTCCTCCAACATCAATGGCTGCATACTTGTTCTGCGACTACAAAAATATCAAGGTAAGGCACAGCCAGGCAACAAACATATTCAGATAGATTCTCTAGCAAAAGAAACTGTCCCCAGTTTTGGTGAAATGACAAATCCAATATTGCTTCAGGGAGTCATGGCTGCCAAGAGTCTTGCAATACATTATGAGACTTGTAGTTCCACAAAGGTTGGCGTGCCAAGTTTGCCTGCATGTGCCATACCAAGATGATGTTCCTTTTGCAGAAGTTGTCATACATAACTGGATTTCCAATACAAATAAAGGAGGGAGGTGCATGGTTAACAAAAGGAAAAATCAATTGTTTTTTTTGTGTAAATATTGCTTCATTTTTCCATGTGACAAATAAACAAGTTCTATGCATTGTGCCAAATTACTCAAAGCCATATGCAACAATTTCTATTGTCCCACCGTAATAATCAAGCACTTGTGCCAACATCCCAAGTCAAACATTTTTCTCAACTGTACGCCATTACCACAGTGGTATAAATACTCTAGTGAGGAGGGACGGAGAGCGAGGACCAGCACAACAGGAAACAGAGGAAAGATGGCGGATGGACGGACCGAACATCACTATCATGCGACAAATTAAATTGTCGTGCAACGCTATTATATATTTGCCGCAAAAAAATACTTAAGCATGTTTATAGAAATTAGCATATTTTCAATTTTTCCCCAATCTTTGTTAATTCCTCCAAGTATTTTCCTGGATGGTGGTTGTGTTGTCTTTCCATTTCCTTCCCTTTTAGAACTCCAAACCGTACTTGTTAAAGCTGAACTATAAACAAAATTTAAACACCACCATTTGATCCAGTTATGTACGCAATAAAAATTTTAATTGCAACTAGCATCATCAGTGCCGGGAAAAGGTTCCCTAACATCAACAGTCCTGACATGAGGTCCCCTATCATCATCAGTGCCAGGACAAGGTCTGCTATCATCATCAGTGCCGGCACAGGGTCCTTGAGCAGCAACAGTGCTGAAATGAGGTACCCTATTATTCATCAGTGCCAGGACAAGGTCCCCTATCATTATCATTGCTGCCACAGGGCTCCCGAGCATCAACAGAGCCGACACAGGGGACCTCTATTATCCAACAGTGCCGGCACAGGGTCCTCAAGCATCAGTGCTGAGATGACGTCCCCTATTATCCAGCAGTGCCAGGACAAGGTCCCCTATCATCATCAGTGCCGGCACAGGGTCCTTGAGCAGCAACAGTGCTGAAATGAGGTACCCTATTATTCATCAGTGCCAGGACAAGGTCCCCTATCATTATCATTGCTGCCACAGGGCTCCCGAGCATCAACAGTGCCGGCACAGGGTCCTCTATTATCCAACAGTGCCGGCACAGGGTCCTCTATTATCCAACAGTGCCGGCACAGGGTCCTCTATTATCCAACAGTGCCGGCACAGGGTCCTCTATTATCCAACAGTGCCGGCACAGGGTCCTCTATTATCCAACAGTGCCGGCACAGGGTCCTCTATTATCCAACAGTGCCGGCACAGGGTCCTCTATTATCCAACAGTGCTGAGATGAGGTCCCCTATTATCCAACAGTGCCGGCACAGGGTCCTCTATTATCCAACAGTGCCGGCACAGGGTCCTCTATTATCCAACAGTGCCGGCACAGGGTCCTCTATTATCCAACAGTGCCGGCACAGGGTCCTCTATTATCCAACAGTGCCGGCACAGGGTCCTCTATTATCCAACAGTGCCGGCACAGGGTCCTCTATTATCCAACAGTGCCGGCACAGGGTCCTCTATTATCCAACAGTGCCGGCACAGGGTCCTCTATTATCCAACAGTGCCGGCACAGGGTCCTCTATTATCCAACAGTGCCGGCACAGGGTCCTCTATTATCCAACAGTGCCGGCACAGGGTCCTCTATTATCCAACAGTGCCGGCACAGGGTCCTCTATTATCCAACAGTGCCGGCACAGGGTCCTCTATTATCCAACAGTGCCGGCACAGGGTCCTCTATTATCCAACAGTGCCGGCACAGGGTCCTCTATTATCCAACAGTGCCGGCACAGGGTCCTCTATTATCCAACAGTGCCGGCACAGGGTCCTCTATTATCCAACAGTGCCGGCACAGGGTCCTCTATTATCCAACAGTGCCGGCACAGGGTCCTCTATTATCCAACAGTGCCGGCACAGGGTCCTCAAGCATCAGTGCTGAGATGAGGTCCCCTATTATCCAACAGTGCCAGGACAAGGTCCCCTATCATCATCATCATTGCCGCCACAGGGTCCTTGAGCATCAACAGTGCTGAGATGAGGTCCTCTATTATCAGTGCCAGGACACAGTCATCTAGCATAACCAGTGCTGGGACAAGGTCCTCTAGTCCACAAGGTGCAGATACTGAAGCGTTGATCTCCCCCACAATTACATGTCGCTATCCTAGCAGCACTTTTTAAACGCAAATCACCATTTTCTGCCAAATCCTAAAAAAAAAAAAAAAGCTAAATGCATGAAACACACCCCAGTGCAAAAGTGTGTTCCCAACCCAAGCAGAGTTTATAAAATAGCTATAGTTTTAGAGGTAGGCACATATAAATATACAGTATATTAATTCTCTCGTATAAATAAAAAATTATCAAAGAGGTTTTTCAACAGAAAGTAAAAAATGTATTTAAAGTCCAAAACTATTTTACTGAAATGGAACACATTGCTTCTCAGCTTAAATGTACTGTGATCAGATTAAAGAGAATCAGTGATAGAGAACAGCTTTTAAGTAAAATAAAGATTTATGGTCATCACCTTAACACCTTGCATCTTTTTGGTTTGAGTCATGATCTGGATTTACATCTTCATTTATGAAAAATTGTTTTTTTTTTTAACCATATCTTTTTGTAAAATATTCTTTTTTTTAGGTTTACTTTGTGGATGTTTTTTCTCAGTGGACAGTTGAGAACTACATTCGTCAGGAGAGTCTCCCAGTTGAATGGTCACTATGTTTCACCTGATGCCAATTAGTTCTTCAATGAAATAACTTGTTACATGTTACTTCTGATCTTGTTACAACTATGTATTTGTTATAATTTGGAGATGTAACAGATCTGTAGCTTGGCCTGGTGAAGGGTGTGTGGCAGGACCCCTTTGGCAATATGTGTTTATCTATAGGACTTTAAATGTATTTTCACTTTATGCTACAGCCCCTCTTTGATATTGTTATATTGGGCCCCATGGACAAGGATGCTGGCACTGATGCATTTAAGGTCACAGTATATAACTCTATATACACACACATATACAGTAAATATCTCCTTATAAACCAAAGCTGACCCGATTCCTGCTGCTCTCTCAAAATTTGAGCTGTGGGTGGATCTGTGAGCATCACCCAGCTTTACAAACTTTGACTGAAAAGGAGGACTGAAGTAAAAAGTTTCCAGCTGAACAGTGACTGCTGCCAACCATATGCAGCCACTGTTCAGGTATTCAGAGAGCTGTGGATGCTGCATCTGTCAAAATACAGTAGCTGGCAGAGGAAATTCCTCCATCCAAACTGTTTAGCTTGGATGGAGAAATCTATTAGATTTCTCTTGTTCAGCACTTGAGCTAGCATTACATAAACTTCACAGATCTCATGGAGTTCAAATCAGTAATAATGATAAAGAAAATAGCTTTAGCAGTAAATGGAAGCTCAGTATGGGGTTGATGTATAGAAGGTAAAACAGGCCATACATGGGGCCAATTCCGAATGATTTTTCAATCAAAAACATTGTTCGTTCTGTAATCCGATGATGCAACCATTGATTTTTAAAATCGGTCGTTTTACATGAATTTTCCAGCATGCCCAATAAACGAAATGGGAAGGAACCACGAAAATCAGCCGGTGGCATTGCCCCACTAACAGCGAAAATCGACCGATTATTCTTAGGTCTGATTTTCGAACGAAAGATCATTTAAAAATCAACCCATGTATGGCCAGCCTAAGGCTAAAATCACAGCAGCAGTCAGGGAGAGCTGCTAATTAGAATCAGCAGATTCTTTGAAGCAGTTCTATAGGTTATATGCATACACTGTGTGCAACCAGCAGCTGCTTTACTCTAAAAATTAATGGCCATCACTACCTCTGTTCTAAGGCAACCTCTAACCTGAGCTGTTACATGTGAATAGAGCCTTTTGCTGACCCTGTATGCGGACAATCAGGGGTTGATTTACTAAAACTAGAGAGTGCAAAATCTGGTGGACATGCACCTGTGCATGGCAGCCAATCAGCTTCTAACGTCAACATGTGAAATTAAGTTTTGCCGATTAAACCTGGAAGCTGATTGGTTTCTATGCAGAGCTGTCTCCTGTCTTAGTAAATCAACCCCTTTGTGTGCAGGGCAGGGGTGGACTGACCATTTGGAAACTCAGGCATTGCCTGAGGTCAGTAGGGGGCCCCATGAGATGCCCCTGGTACCTTTTTCATAGGCTTTTTTGAGTTTGGGCAAGGACACAGGGGCCCCATGATCCCCTATTGCCCTGGGGCCCCATGAGTTATCAATCTGCCCCTGGTGCAGGGCCAGCGTTTCTGCAGAGTTGCTTGCACAAAAACTGGACAGCTAATCAGCCAGGTTGTATGCAGCCATAGAACAGGATGTTGCAGTGTTTAGCCGCCTCTGAATGCAGTAAATTATCCGCATCCCATCACCCATGTGAATATAGCCCTACAATTGACAACATTTTACTCACAACAGCACTGCAGCCAAAACATTGTGCAGGGAGAAGAATCATGAAATCTGTTTCTTCCACAGTTCTTCCCGGGTCTAATTAAGCCCCCACCCTCTCACTCACAGCCAATAGACACCCAGATGACATTTTTCCAAAATCTGAGTGGTTTCCATTGAAAAAAATGAAGTGTAGTAGAGTGAAGTAGAGGAGAGATCTGACTGCCTGGAAGTTTCACTGCTTGTTCACACTTGCAACCACACATCTGTCGGCATGATGCACCGTAATGCCACTCACAATAAATGGCGCCACATTGCACCAATAACAGGTACTGTACATGTATGTAGTAATGTGGTCATTACCACAACACCATAGCTTGACTGGCCCTTATAAACTGCGATCATACTGTTCAGCCGATATATTGGCAGAGCTGCTTTCTCCTCCACCAGCTATAATTCCACTGCCTGGAAATTAATGAAATATACTGGCAGTGGAACTTTTTAAAAATAAAGAAAAAATGAGGAAGGGCTGATGCACCTGAAATGGATGCCTCCTCCATCCACCCCTGAGTACTAATACATAAAACTGTCATTATATTAGCACTCTGTGGTCTCACGCATAGCCAAAATCAGACTGCCAGAGTGAGGGGCAGCATTGACAGCCAGTTAGAATAGATCAGAGAACTGTTAATTCAACACTGGGAGCCTGCTGACAAGAGGAGCGTGTAGATTAGAGTGATGACCTGGTCAATGCGCTGAGACAGGTTGAAGATCATGCTGTACTGCCTGTCTACATTTTTTTTAACTTTAGATTTAGTAGGGTAAGGTATTTATAGCTGTTTGGAGGATTTGCCCTTCATTTCTTTTCCCAGTGACACCCTGTCTCAACTTGATACAGATGGTGTCACCAGTAGAGGAAGTAATGGAGTAATGGACACAGGCAGGAATACATTTCTGACACTTGCTTTATCCCTTCCCCACACTATTTTTTCTTATATCTACTTGTGTCTCCATTGAAGATTTCCTCCCATTGCCTATTCTGGAGACAGGGGTACAGGAAGTGAAGGGAAATCTTCCCCTACAGAGACAAAAAAGCAATGTAAAAGCTAACAGAGGGTTTGACCTTCTCCAATCAATCCAAAACCCAAGCAAAACATTTAGCTGGAGTTGGACCTTCAACACCAAAATTTCATGAGCAACCAACAATAACACACAGAAGTTACTTTAATTAGGAACATAGAATGAGGGAAGTGATTTGCGCAATTATTTTCAGTTTGTCAGTCTGCATAGAATGCAATAAGTAGGCAATGAAGAAATAATGAAGAAAGTTAACGTGAAGTATGACTAAACCTGGGAACCCCTGACCTCCAGATTGTGAAAGTATAACACAGCTTCTCATTCATTGCATTAGACAATAACCAAAGTTTTCCAGAACTTTAGTAGTAAAGTTTTGTAATACATTTTTTGGTGAAATTAAAGTGGAAACAAAGGCTAATTAGAAGTATTGTAACAGCTTATTATTACTAGCGGATGGAGGGGCAGTAAAACAACTTTTGTGCCGTGCTTTTACCACCCCCAACTGTCACTCCCTTTATCTGCAGAGGCAGCAGCTTTTCCTTAGCATGTTGTCCGAATTCTGCCATGCCATGGTTGCTTTAATATACCCCTTTGCCTGGCAACACACCTACATTCCAGTAGGGTCCAAGGGTGTAATCATGCCGTAACATGAATTATATACCATGTCACAACCACGTTTGATGAACACAGTTGTGGCGTGTTAATTTTGGGATCAAGGGGTTAAAGCAGATAGTGAAAGCATTCTGAAAGTGAATCGCACTTCAGACTACAAAGCTTGTGTCAACAAGCCCTTAAAAAATGATACGACATACTTTTTTAATCTGCTCTCTTGCTGTCATGTGATCCAGAAGCTCTGGTTCCCCTGTGGCAGAGAGCAGTGGCCCTATGGGAGAGGAGGGAGCACCGACAACAGAGGGGCAAAGGGAGCTGGCGGGTGACATCACGGATCCAGAAACCATTGTCGAGTGCAGATGGACACAAGGAAGCCGGAGCTGCTGGATGATGTGACTGCAGAGGAATAGAGTAAGAAAGGTATGTACAGAGTTCTTTTTTACAGGCTATGCAGTATAGGTAGGAGGAGGGGGGAGGGAATGTTTTTAATAATACTTGTGATTAGTCTTTACTACCACTTTAAGAAAGATCTAAACTCAGTCAATAAAATCTCATATGAGCTTTAGCATGTTAATATAAAAGCAAGCATATTTTTATCTGCAGGTTTCATTAAAATAATCCCAAATGATCCTTTCTGGATCACTTCCTGTTATGGGTTGACAGCATTCTGTCCCTGTCTCCCAATTGTGCTCTGGTGTTGTCATCCTGCCACAAGCTCTCCCAATAAAAATTGCAAATGGGCATGTGGATGCATATTGCACAGACATGGTCTTCTGTTGTCACTGTCAGGAAACTGGATGAGGTTCAGGCTGAAAGGGGGCCCCAGCAGCACTGAGATCAAACAAAGAGTGAAAATGTTTGACATTTAAAAATGGCAATTGTTAATGATACACAGTGAGTTGAAAAACAAAATGTCATGCAGTTATGGTTTACACCTACTTCATTCAAAAAGTGAAGTCCCACTGGTTCACTCTCTATCAGGGGCGGACTGACAACTCATGGGGCCCCTGGGCAATAGGGGGGTGGACTGACAACTCATGGGGCCCCCGGGAAATAGGGGATCATGGGGCCCCTGTGTCCTCGCCCACAGCCAAAAAAACCTATGAAAAAGCCAATGAAAGGTACCAGGGGCATCTCATGGGGCCCCCTACTGACCCCAGGCCCTCGGGCAGTACCCGAGTGCTCGAATGGTCAGTCCGCCCCTGCTCCCTACCGAAAGCCTGTAATTGAGTTACAGGTTTTTTGGAAGGGAGGGGGAAGAAGTAACCAATTTTTATCAATACCTGCTCCCTACTCCCTCCTGCAGGCTGAAGAACCATTCACAAAGCACTGTGTAAGCTTGCACATGGCGCAGTGGGAAGCCGGCTGTTGTCCCACAGGAAGCCACAGCCAGATTTGTATCCAAGATGGCGGCACCGGCAACCCGCAGCGGTAAGAAGAACCAGATGTGCGAAGACAGAGCTGGACCTCAGGCACTGGTATGTGCCTGATTGTTAAAAGTCTGCAGCTAGTTGCTGTATCCAAAGAACAAAAGTATACTGCTCAAGTAAACAATCCAAATCAATCCACAACAGGTGCAGGCTCTGGCTCGCCACCACACACGATGCAATTGGAAGAAGGGTCAGCCGCACACCAGAGGATAGATGAATATCGTGTGTATTTATTGATCCATAGGACACACAAAACACCAGGACATGAATACAGGACCTGTTAACGCGTTTTACATGATCTCGTGCTTAATCATAACAAAGAAAACAACAAAAGTGCTGTCTTATATAGGTCTTATGCAGGCCATAGACGGTTTATTTATCGTCCGATTTTTTTTGTCCGAAAAATAAACATAGTTCGTTCTGTAAACTGATGTTGCCACCAATGATTGCGAAAAACGGCCATTTTTCATGAATTTTCCAGCATGACAGATAAACGAAATGAGGAGGAACTGCGAAAATAATCCGATGCCATTGCCCCACTAACAGTGCGAAAATCGGCCAATTATTCTTTCGGACGAAAATACAGCCGATAAACGAACGGTCTATGGCCTGCATTAGTTAATAAAGAACACCTGTCCTAATCAGCACTCTTGAATCCTGAGGCTACGCCTACTACTACATTGTAACAAGACATAAAAAACCATTGTATCAAAAGTAGTGATCTCAGAGAACAACAAGAAAGGAGGAAAAGAAAAAAAGGAAAGTGAAGTGGAATAAAAGGAGAAACAAAGAGAAAAAGAATAATGGATAAAAATAAATTGTGAAAAAATAATAATGAAAAAATTATAAATGTAAAATAGAATAACAAACACAGATAAAAGTGAGTAAATATCCCAAGAAGATATGGGCTAAGAAGCCACATTTGTAAATATTCAAAATTTAAATAGAAATATATGCAAAAAACGCATACAAAAAAATGCATTAAAAAAAGCATGTCTACTTAAGATAAAATACAAAAACAATTCACAAAAAAACATACATATTCAGACTGGAATATATCAATACAGCAAAAAAAAAACCCCCAAAAAAATTATATCAAAAGTAACGCATCAAAAAACAAAAGCTGTAGCTGCTGAGGTTAAGTGGTAGTAAACCCTGCTTCATGACTTGTACCTACAGGGATGCCTTTTGTAAGGTTTCCTTGTGGGTATAGTGAAAATCTCCTAAATGTGTACTGTTTAGGAGATATTCAGATTTGTAGCAGCCATGATATCACTGGCACATGCACACTGCGCTCTACATGGATGACATACTAGAGCAGTGTTTCTCAACTCCAGTCCTCATGGACCCCAACAGGTCATGTTTTCAGGATTTCCCTCAGATGAAACAGCTGTGGTAATTACTAAGGCAGTGAAACTGATCAAATCACCTGTGCAAAATAATGGAAATCCTGAAAACATGACCTGTTGGGGGTCCATGAGGACTGGAGTTGAGAAACACTGTACTAGAGTATGCCATCCATTGAGAGAGCTGTGTCCTGGTTGTGACTCCCTTGCGCATGTATAGGAGCGATGTCATCACAGCCCAGCCATTTAAACTGCTGGAGAGCGCAAACCCAAAAGGAAGACCGTGTGAAGATGGAAGGGCCGATAGATGTGATAGCACACAGCTGGAGGGCTTTGTTTTAAGGTAAGTCTGTCATAGTGTGACAGTCACTATGACTTAAACTGCCCGGGGGCCCATATTTTTTTAGAACTTTACTATCATGAAAAAATCAAGTTGAAGTTCCTCTTTCAGTTCAGCCCTCTATACATGATTTCACAGTACTTTTTGGAGGTTAGATTGTGGGTGATTTAGGTGTGAATGGAAGGAAGAGGAAAGTGAAGTTAAAAAGAGAAAATGGGAAGCTTACACAAAAAAAGCCACAAGCTTTTAGCCACGTTTCACATCAATTTGTTTACAAGTTTTGTTTTTGATTTTTTTTTTTTCTGCTTAATCTTCCTTTGAATCAACTTTGAGTTTTGAACTCTCCTTCTACCTAACCTCATCAGCTGCTTCCTCCCCACATACTTTGTGATGTATCTACTGCCAGCTGACAATTTTTTTCCATTGATTTCTACAGTTAAAGCTCAACTCTAGCCAATATTTGTTATTTCTAGGTTGATAGGCTTTAAAAGAGAGAATACATCTTTCCAACTTATATTGCTGTCCGTGACCCCATGGAGGAGACTTCACCTCTCTTCCTGTCCTCATTCACAGCAGGACAAAAAATGAGAAGTTGTGCCTAAATTAAATCTTCTATTTATGTGGTGCAACTAGAGATGAATTAACTTCTGAAACATTAGATCAGTTATGGTTCCAACAAACATTTTACAAATTTTCCAATTCTTGAAACTCATTTTAAAACTGAAAATCCTGTTGAAGTCACTGGAAATTTAAAACAGGTTCCACAAAATGTGTATTAAAGCCCCTCTTCATCCTGAAACATTGAATTATGACAGCCCATTCAGATGAATGAGCTAGCAACACACCACAACATCCAGAAAAAGCAGACATGCACCGTTTTTGACAATGTAGTGCACCACAATGCACAATAGTACATATATGTGCTTTGTAGCTGTGTTGCCTTGGGGTGCATTGGGTGCTATTGAAAATTAATTTCACTCCAAAACACTAAGGCAACATAGCTCCAGTGCCATTCAACATTAATGTTAATGCGTACTACAGTAACACACATGTTTCCACAATGCAGTGCAAAATATGACAGAGCAGCAAATAATTCACAATTACACAGAATGGTTTAGGAGTTTTCTGACAGCCTGAAAAGATGATGGGCCACTGCCTTTAATCATACCAGGGATCCTAGGAATGGTGCACTTGGTAACACTGCCAGTCAAGTGTAGGGTGCTCTGGCAACAGCAAAACCAGATTAGGGCTCATGCACAAGTTGGCAGCAAGATCCTGCATCAAAAATGATCTGTAGGCATGTAACACTTACATGCATACAATGTTACAACATAACTGTTGCTAGGATGCAGTAAGGAAGCCAGCTACCATCCTCTGTTGCTAAGATTCAGCAGATTCCCAAGAAAACCATCTAGTGTCCTCTGCTTCTAGGATGCAAGAGGCTTCTGACACCTAGCGCCCTATTGTTGCTAGGATGCAGGTGAATTCTGAAGGAAACAGCCTAACATTCTTCTGTTGCTAGGACACAGGCAGCTCTTGTACTCCAACAGAGTCCATTTGTGCTGTATATTGTATGCATGTAAACACTAGCACATATACATATATAAATACATACATTGTAAAAAAAAATGCAAAACCTCAGATGCAGATTTGTTTTTTTGAAATTATAGACCTGAACGGAGAGCAAATTTATTGATTTTTATGCAGCTGCGTGCATGGGCCCATAGAAAGCAATACACTTGTATTCAGATCTATAACAGAAAAGTATACCGATAAAGGGCTCTTGCACACGGATGCCTAAAAGCTCCACATTTTTAGGCATTTAGGTGTCTTTGTTTTTTTTACAGAACTAAACAGAGCCCAATGTTTTTAATGGAAATGTACACACTGGAGTGCTGTGGATAGATCAGGAAAAAAAGATCTGCATTGCTAGATGGTATATAACCTACATATATGGACAAATATGCACATATACAGTATGTGCGTAATACACACTCCAAGAAAAGCTAGAAGAATTCTTAAGAATTTTTTTTTACTGTACAGCCCATCCTTGCATTTTTACACAATCATTTTCTGCCAGATATCTAATGTTCATACATGAGTACCATGTGCAAGCATCCAAAAATGCAGCATTTTTCATGGCCGTGTGCATGAGACCAAGAGTTAGAATAGCCTTAGGTCCCTTTCTTCCAGAAGCCTTTCAAAAAGCTGAACTGCCAAAAATGACCCTGAATTTCAGATTTGATTTGTCCACCCAAGTCCAATTTGCTCCGATCGTCATCCAAAATTCAGAATCAACTCTAGTTGCAACATCTTGGTTGGAGATGTATTTTTAATTCAGCTACTAAAAAATTTAAATCATGATTAAAAAGTTACATATTTTTATGCTTTTTTGCTGTAAACAGAAAGTTTGTAGCATGCAAGTGTCCTTTAGCTGTGGTAATGGAAAATTTGAGTCAGCTGTAATTAGTGCAAAACAGGATGTAAGACAGCAGTGCAACAAATCACAATCATTTGGCCTACTCATGTAACTTCTGACTACTGATCTCTAGTAGAGGGAAACTACAGATGCCAGCATATTCCTGCATGGCCAAGTCAAGAAAGATCTGCAAAGTACACAGACGATTCCCCATCAGCCCCTGAGCCTAGAGGAGCTTACAATCCAACATTCCCACCAAGCTCACAGACACACACGCCAAGGCCAGCTTAAGTGGAGTCCAATTTACTTACCCAGAAGAAATGTCTTCTTTGTTGACAGGGTAATTTGCACACATTTGCACAGAAGCATTGCCTGAAAACTCACTATTTGCACTTTGTAGGATGAAACTCATAAAAAAAACACAGCATACAAATTCTAGGTAGAGAGTGAGAGTGAACGCAGGTCTCCAGTACTAAACAGCAAAAGTGCTAAAACAACACCGCCTGCTACCCTATTACTTTAGAGTCTGGCTAGTTTTATAAGCCATTAGTTTTGCATAAATAATTAAATGTTAGATGCTTACAGTAATCACCCCTAATTACAATTGTGTGAAACAGCAAGCAAGACTTCCTTATTTGTGTTACGGAAAAGGGTGGATGAATGCAATTGCTGCATGATGAGTAGAAGGAAGAAGAGGGAATCATTCAAAAAGCTTTCATCATAGGTTTCTCCCTTTAAAGGCTGAGTCCACCAAAAACTGAGTGAGTTAGGGGTAGAGTTTGCTAGGTCCAATCATCTGCTAGCTTCTTATGTCTCTTAGGAACTCCAGAGCAAAGGAAATTGCCAAAGTCTGAAATCTCCCAATGTCTTCTATGTAATTAAAACAAATGGAGAAGTTACCAAAAACAAGAGTTTTATCTAATTTTCCTGTTCTGGGTGACATTCACCAAGGAACAAGGAAAATCTCCCAACAGCAACACGTGACAATTTAAATTAATTTTCCAGTGAACAGGAAGAAAAGACACATGCAGGATTTAAAGCTAAAAGGACTAAAATAATAAAAAAAAACTTATAAAGGACTAAAAAATGGGTTTATTAGCTTAACCTTGCTTTGAGAGCCCTGATGAAGGAGGCCCTAGCCCTGAAGTATATTGGTGTTCTCATACTCTTATTTAAGTAAAAAATTAACAATTTGTTGGACCTAACAAATTAGCTTGCTGCCTTTTTTCCCATCTACATCTTCATTGGCCACTCAGTGTACAAGATCAGCCTCATCTAAGGTCATTTTATATTTAAATGACTGCTACATAAGACACCCAACCATACTGAGCCCCTGAAGATCCAGTATCGGCTCGACAAATGAGGATTTAAAACGTGAAAGAGTTTTTATAGCTGAACTCAAGAAAAAAGCTCAATAAATATATGAAATACATATATGGGAGCTATTTAACCTGCTAATGAATGAGTATTTTTGTCCATCCAATCCTGATATTTACACATTTCTGCTTCATAGTGCAGTCATGTCTGGCAGAGGACCTGATGTTTTTCCTTTTGGAGTTAAGTAATGCTTATAGGTCTTGTACCTCCCCTAGCCTGTGACTGGAAAGTGAAGAAAAAGCAGCAGACAGGTGAATTCATCTCTCTGTCACTCTACTCTCTACTCCTATCAGTATGCTTCTAGCAGTGTAGCGCAACTGACTGGCTCTTTGTGCTGCTTCTCTCTCTCCCAGTCTGAGCTCTGCTGTACAGGGGACTGCAAGAGGCTCATACCAAATTAAATACATTTAAGGCCCCTTTTACACGGGATGAACTCTGATTTGATCAGCAGGGGATCTGTCCTATGATCCCTTGCTGATCAGATCAGAGAGTGGGCGGATGACAGGTCTGTGTCAATTTATGCAGAGTGGACATAGACTGAGCCCGCTTTGCTCTATGGACGACCGAAGTAAAAGGATTTTACAGTCCTTTTACATCCGACTGCCCTCCAATCCGATCAGCCTAAATGGAGGAAGATGGCTTCCTTTTGTTTTTTAGAGGATCGGATTGGATTGAAGATAGAACACAAGTCCATTTACACCAGCCAGTCCATAGAGGTGAATAGAAGGTCCCCTCAGGGTTACCTGAAAAATTGACAGACTGACCTGATCAGACCCTTCGTGTGCAAGGGGCCTGAGGGTGTATTAAAAATACAGAAGTATTCTTTTGTGTCTTTTATATCTACCCAGAGTTCAGCTTTAAACCTTTTCTCACTTTATCCAAAATAATGTTGACGTGTTTTTTTGTTTCCATAACTAGATACTCATTCTCAGTTTGTTCAGAAAGATGAGATAACTTAACCAGGTAATGGAATGAAAGATATTCATCCAGGTCAAAACAGAGCATTCTTGTCATTCTAAGACCCCTGCCAGAGGCTGCCAGCCCTGGGGGGTGACTGTATATCTTCTGTCAGTAGCTAACTGCTATCAGTGCCTCTCATCAGTCTTATCCTCTGTTTTGTAACTGTGGATGAAAATAAAATGTGAGCGTTGCTTCATCAGATGGCGATCACAAAGCCCTCCTTCGCAATGAGGCCATACACACAAGTATTTCATATCACAAAGTAATACTGAGCCTATGCTGGAAGAGCTGGGAAACAACTCCTGTCCATCAGTGGTAGAATAAATGTACCCTGGCCCCGGACTGTTTTCAGTTTATAGGTCCCCTAGCAATTTTATTTGGTCATGCTTAAGGGTCAATGTACAGTGATCACATTAGGACTCCATGCGCATTGGGCGTTTTAATAACGCTGGTAACGTTAGCTCTGTTAGCGAGTTTCTCAGTGGTTTTTAGCATTTTTGCGTTAGCGTTTTGCTGCGTTTTTTCGCGTTTTTTCACGGTTTTCCACATTTGTGGTTTTTAGCGTTTTTTCTACCCCCCCCCCCCCAATTTTTTTTGCTCAAAAAAAGTCAAAAAACGCCAGTATGCCGTGATTTACCGCATTTTGCAGCTTACAGTGTTTTTACAGCTAAAAAACCTTCTCTAGAAATCCACTAGTCCTGGATTTATTTCCAGCCAAAAAACGCCCCTGCCAAAAAACATTGATTACAGTCTATGTGTGCATGGACGCATAGGATAACATGCTGGGGAGTTTACTGGCTGTAGAAAAAAACATCAAAAGCCGAAAACCGCTGCTGTAAAAACGCCCAGTGTGCATGAGGACTTATGTTTTGTTTATCACTTGAGTTTGTGAAATATTTATGCAATGTTTAGAAGTGTTTGCATTAGATTTTATACAGAAGTATACTCTGCAGATTATTATGCAAATTACACCTATGGTGGTGCCAGATGATATTGCAACTTCCAGAGCTTCCAGGTACAAGGAGTGGAACTAGGTATTGTGAATAATTGTTTATTAATTAGTCCTAACCCCTTTCGAATAGAGGTACACAAATACACAGCGATAGGGCAGGTGAGCCTAATGAGCAGCTGCTGCATAAAGGCATCTGCTTCTGGGGCACACTTGGCATCCTCAGGACTGTGACCGAGCTGTTACTGACAGCTCACAGTCAGCTTCTAATGATCAGGAGCTGGTAGGCAAGGACGCCTGATGTCGGCAGCACTGTGCAGCCAATCACAATGCAGCAAAATTGAAAGCCCCGTCCACCAGCTTCAGACGTCATGGACTATTTAAAGTGCTTAGGCTTGTGTAAGGGAGTTAAAGATGAACTCCAGACAAACAGTTAAATAGATAGACATATAAGGGAGATATTTATCTGCCAAAGGATTTGTGTTTCTGTCAATCTAGTTTTGGGACTTATACAGGTCTGCCCAGGGGCGGACTGACAACTCATGGGGCCCCTGGGCATTAGGGGATCATGGGGCCCCTGTGTCCTTGCCCAAACTCAAAAAAGCCTATGAAAAAGGTACCAGGGGCATCTCTTGGGGCCCCCTACTGACCACGGGCCCTCGGCAGTGCCCGAGTTTCCAAATGGTCAGTCCGACCCTGGGTCTGCCACACAGCCCTGACCTGATTCTGCTGCAGTAATACTTACAGGTCTTATCCCTCCCCCAGCCTGTGACTGGACAGTGAAAAGAGAAGCAGCAGACTGATGAGCTCATCCCTTTGTGACGCTGCTCTTTCCCACAATTGGCACTGCATTACAACTGATTGGCTTCATGTGCTGCTTCTAGCTTTCCTAGTCCAAGCTCTGCTGTACAGGGAATGCAAGAGACTGATACTAAGATACTAAGTAAAATTCAGGTACTAGATCTGCTTATTTAAAAAAAAAAATAATTTAAAGTGTAGTCCCCCTTTTGTGACCATGTTTTATGTTACAACTATAATTAGGATGCAACATGAAACATGGTCACATTCCCCAACCTCCTACTCCTTATATGAGAAGTAGACTACTTCTCCTTGGAGTGTCCTGTTAATTTCTTAATTTAGCGCAGCTTGCATGTCTCTACCTGCACAGCTGTGTCATCCAGTCACGGATCCTTTTACAACTTACAAGGATCTCTGGATGGAAAGACTACATGTCCCATCTGCGCCAGAGAGACTCTTAGATCTGAATGGAGCACAGTTGCGGAGACATCACTGCACTTGTTGTCAAGTGGTTATTTCCTTCAGCCCTGTAACTGAACGTCTGTAGCTCCGTATGGATCTAGGGCTGGTGGAAGAGTTTGCAGGACCTGCAATGAACTGATCACATTAGCAATGTTTTACATGCTTCCATGCAAAAATGGTATCACATTATTTTTTTCATTAATATGGGTGCATTTATTTCATTTTTGCCAAAGGTGGGCTGTGACTTTATCAATGCATTATAGAATACAGAGCTGCATTATGCCCTGTACACTCGATAAGAAAATTGTCCGAAAAATTTTGCGGAGCCACTGATTGAACGATTTTCTCTTCGTTGATGAGCAGGATGTTTTAACCGATAACGATATTGTGAACGAAAAAATCCAGTTGAACAACAGTGAAAGATGTTGTTGACCGATTTTCTATGCGGTGGTATGACGGTCGAACGAAAAAAAATCTATCAAGCGCTATCACGCATGAGCGGAAACAGATGGCCCGGATGTTTATGTCCAAGGAATCTTCGTAAACACGAGCGAAAAATCCAAATGTTAACAGCAGATTGGCCTAATGAGATAATGAAACCAGAATTCTGCAGATTATATTTTATGTATCACTATTTATGTATATAGATCATGTAATAAACTATATTAGACTCATTGCTGGTAATTGTTGTGTATATCGCTCGTTCTGGCTGGAAGGGCGTGGCCACAAGGTCACACTGCATCACTTCCACTTGTACGGAAGACGTCAACACTACGTATTGCCGATGAACGATTTTTTTAGATTGGTTAATGTGGGCCACGATTTTGACCAACAAACGAACGCCTCTCAGTCGTCGGATGACCGATCGGTCAATTTTCTAATCGTGTATTCCCACCTTTAGGCTCCATGCACACTGGCTTAAATATCACTGCTTCTATACGCGTTTTGTATTTTGCCTGTAGAAGCAACTCCATTTTATCCTATGTGTCCATACACTTTAGGATGATTAGAGGCCGATTTAAGCTCAACGTTTAGAGGCAGGAAAAAAAACCCTCCTGGTTTGTGTTTTTGATTGGTGCTTTCTGGCAGAAAAAATGCTAAACTCGCCTAAATGGTGTGCAAAAATGCTCTATATGTGTTTTTTTCTGCCAAGGAAACTGCCAGTTTTTATTAAGCCCAGTGTGCATGGAGCCTAAATGTATGTCTATCTGTTGGAGTTCAGCTAGGTCAAACCATCCACATCAAACCAGGCAAGAAATCCTTCATATTCGGTGCTTCTTGCCTCAGCATTACAACCCCCATGTCCTTTATACAGGTAAATATATGGATGTAAACTCAGTTCCCACACATAAATCCAAGGATCTACATGTCCATAGAGAGACAGGAAGGGAAAATGTTGTTTTGAAGGCAGGAGGTTTAAAAAGAGCCAGCCAAGAGCTGGATACAATAAATTCCTGTTTAGACAATATCCCAAGAGGACCTAGGTTTGAGTTTGATTCTATTTATTTTGGTTTCAGAGTTGTAATGGGATGCTGTCTTTCTCTTTCTGTTTAAATTTCTCAGCAGACAGTCATTGTTTTCTGCTGAAATGTAAAGTTCAGCTATTCAGCTGTTCATAAATAGTCCACAGATTACATAACAAGGCAATTTTTAAAGATCTGGAAAGGTACAAATTAAATTCAATTAAATTTATATCAGGCTCAAGAGAGTAAGGCCGGTCATGCATGGTTGATTTTCAAACGCTTTTTCAGTCGAAAATCGTACCTAAGAATAATTGGCCGATTTTCGCTCTGTTAGTTGGGCAATGGCACTGGCCAATTTTCGTGGTTCCTCCCCATTTTGTTTATCGGGCATGCTTGAAAATTCATGAAAAATTACCAATTTTTGAAATCATTGGTGGCACCATCGGATTACAGAGCGAACAATGTTTTTGATTTTTAATCGAAAAATCATTCGGAATTCGACCCATGTATGGCCTGCTTAAATGCCACACTCTGAGATTGGTCTGTGATAAATTTTACTGGTACCACACAACCCACTGTGAAGCTAAGCCTGGCCACACAATGTACAATTTTCTTGAGAATTTTGCTTTAGATTTAAGAAAAACAGGGGCGGACTGACAACTCATGGGGCCCCCGGGCAATAGGGGATCATGGGGCCTCTGTGTCCTTGCCCAAACTCAAAAGAGCCTATGAAAAAGGTACCAGGGGCATCTCATGGGGGCCCCCTACTGACCCCGGGCCCTCAGGCAGTGCCCGAGTTTCCAAATGGTCAATCTGCCCCTGACCGAAAACCATATAATATGAGGTAAAACCTAAACAACACTTTCAATTGTATCCAATTAGGCAGGCCCTTGCACTACATAGTTGAAGGTAAATCTAAAGGAAATTGGGCAGAAATCGGACAGAAAATTGTACAGTGTATGGCCAGCATTAGTCAATGACTGAAACACATCAAAGGGAGGCATTCATACACGCTGTGCACAGGGGCGGACTGACAACTCATGGGGCCCCCGGGCAATAGGGGATCATGGGGCCCCTGTGTCCTTGCCCAAATTCAAAAAAGCCTATGAAAAAGGTACCAGGGGCATCTCATGGGGCCCCCTACTGACCCCAGGCCCTCGAGCAGTGCCCGAGTTTCCAAATGGTTAGTCCGCCCCTGGCTGTGCACAGTAAATGTAAGAGCAGGTACCTTATGGTACTTACTACCAAGCTTCAACATTTCTTTTTTCATACAGAGAGGCTTTGAGCTCATACTGAAAAGAAGAGGTATTGATATCCTACCTAAAATGTCCTCGTAGACGTTCTCCTCAGATAAAGTGCGTGTAAGGGCCAACTTAGTCTGTGCGTACCAGTCTACCCGTCCGTTCTCTGACGACTGCAGTAGATCTTCAAATTCATAGGATTTTCTGGCGTGCAAAGTGAAAGGAAAGGACAAGGAAATGAAATGTTAGAAGCTGATAGAAGACAACAGCAGCTGAAAATGAAAACGGTTTAGGATATCTTCAGAACAAAAAAAAAACTTGTTCTTCAGGAAGAGATAATATCACATGTTCCATGACATGGCAGAACTGTATTATAATGGAAAATGCCTGAAGTGTATGAAAGAGAGAAAATACACATTTAACACACACATTGGGGCTGATTTACTATAATTGGAGAGTGGAAAGTCTGGTGCAGCTGTGCATGGTAGCCAATCAGCTTCTAACTTCAGCTTGTTCAATTAAACTTTGACAAAAAAAACTGGAAGCTGATTGGGTTCTATGCAAAGCTGCACCGGATTTTGCACTCTCCAGTTTTAGTAAATCAGCCCCATTGCGCTGAAACTAGTATGTGGTCAATGATTTGTGAATGACACCATATATCTACATGACCAAGCTTATAAGGAGGTTCCTTCACATTAGGTTCAGGTGTTTCGATCCTTCCAGTAAAGTGTATTGTTAATGCTACAGCATACAAAGACATTTTAAATTTGAATTCTACTCAGCTCCACTCCAGCAATGCAAGGTTGGCCCTAAGGAAGTCATGTGACTCATGACGTAACTCATTGGACGGAAACGTGGTGACATCATTTCCGGCGTGGACGGCAGCCGCCATCTTGCTACACCCATGCAAGTACACCCTGTGTGTTTCTTGCTGATTTTATGCCTGTAGGTCTGCAGGCCCTTTATTCGTTTTGTAAGTAGGTTTTTAACTTTTGTTATCTTAATACATTTTTAAGTTTACTACACTATGGGCGTCCTTGTTTCCTACTTCTTTATGGTGATCGCCTGAGAGGTTGTTTGGCTGACTATCGTCGGGAGGGGGATATCGGGAGGGGGTACAGATGTGACTAGGACCGCTCTGCTGAGTGCTACATTGAAGTGTGTTGACCCTTAGGGGTTGCAGTGTGGAGGTGAACGTGCATGCTAGCCGGTGGTGGCTTCATGTGTTGGAGTGATCACCGGACGTTGTCACCGATTGAATAAACACTGAGTTGCATTTTGGACTGGACACTGAGTTGGTTTTGGACTGTGCACTATATATTGGTTTTGTTCACTTTTTTGGCACATTTGATCCTTATGTCATTTGTTTCAAGACATTTAAAACTGTGATATTTATTTATTTGATTGCACTCATCTTAATATTTATCACATTGCGTTTATGTCATTGTGTATTTGTTCCCCTGATGATTTCATTTATTTTAGGATCGCGTGTATGATTATATTATATATTCATTTAATTCTTTTGATTCACAAGAGTGAGGTAAATTTCAGCTGGGCTGCCCAGAAGGGCAGTAGACCTTCAGGCTGGGACCTCCTCCTACTGGAGAAGAACCAGACCGCTCTCAGCTTCAGACTATTTAGGAGCTCTTCAGTCACCTACTGGACACACCTCCCCCAGGATTGACCGAGGACCCATAAATATTCACGCTGCTCATCTGACTTACTACACTCCTATGTTCTAGAAATTTCCAGAAGGCAGGGGAGAGCAAGCAAACCTGCAGCCTGTGAAACACAGAATAGCCCAAAGCAATCAACAACTACTCTGCTGATTACACAGAAGAAGAAGAAGAAGAAAAAAAGAAACTAAATGTATCTAACATCCTAACACCTAACTAGGAAGGTGCAACAGCTGAATGAGCACCTATTCCCACAGACACACTCCAAAATCTTTTAGCCACAGAAGAGGACTAACTCTGTATTAATAATCCTGGTTTTGGAAAAGAATGTCCAACATGCTCATGTTAGTGTTATGGTCAAGTATCCACACACTTTTGGCCAAATAGTATACTGGTTGAGTTTTATCACAGAGATATTGGACTTCCCAGTCCAATAATGCTGTTGGTTGAGATCCTTAAAATGCCCCTAGTTTCCAGATGTAAGAAGTAGCCAATTGAATTCAAAGCTTCACCCTCTATGCCCCAACTGCAATGATCATAGATGTTTCAATTGATTTAGATTGATGTTCCACCCATTTTGCATTTTCTGTGCGAAAAGATAGAAAGGTGTAGAACAGTGGGTTCTCTAAATCCTAGGTCCTGGACTGCATAAGGCCACTTTTTTCTCCATAGTAATCCATAACTGAATAGAAACAATAACATAGACAAACCTGCGTCTATGAAACAATAATAGCTTTCTGTTTTTTTTTTTCCTTGGAGGGGATGGGCAAAGACACAGCATAGCCACACTAAGACTGGCCATACACAAGTCAGTTTTTTTCATTCAACCAGTGTGTGGAATGAAAAAAACTGACCCTATTCCCTAATCCATATATTCGTAGTGCATGAGGGAATCCTCCTGATTGTGTCTTAGTATTTTGACAGCAGGGAGACTTCCCCACAGGGGTGGACGGACAACTCATGGGGCCCCCAGGCATTAGGGAATCATGGGGCCCCTGTGCCCTTGCCCAAACTCAAAAAAGCCTATGAAAAAGGTACCAGAGGCATCTCATGGGGCCCCCTACTAACCCTCGGGCAGTGCCCCAGTTTCCAAATGGTCAGTCCGCCCCTGCTTCCCCACCATTAGAATACACTGATCAGCAGTTTATTGCCTGCGGCACTAATCGAGCAGAAGTTTTCCAACAGGGTGACTGAGTCATTGTGTAGACCCTGCCAAATTTCGATCCATGTATAGCTTGACTCCTGGTGATCTCAAAGCAGAGTGGGCATACAGAGTAAATAATCTAGTTGTTTTATTTCGGAGATCCACTGCTTTATGTTTAAATAATGTTTCAGTTTCATAAAATTGCTTTATCCATTTTGTGTTGGTTGTGTTGGTTCACTTTGACAACCACAGTGAGTCCATGCTCTGATATTCTTAACAAACCAAAATGATGCTCCTCAAAGCTCCAGCTTGATGACAAACACAAGGTGGAAGCAGGGTTGGAACCTTTTATTGCCATCTTTGTCCTTATTTGTGAGATTTTCCATAGTTTCCTATTAGGACAGGAAGGGATGTAAAATCTCACCAATGGGGACACGTACTAAAACAAAAACACATTTTTAGTAGAGTGGGGTTTGAGATTCTGGCAGTTTGGTTTTTGCTGCCGCTACTTTCCTGTCCCTATGACAACCACACCCCCATTTCTTGAATGGCAATCACTTGGGAAAGTGAGGGCAATTCTCTCTAATGAGGTCACATAAATAAACACTTGGCAGAAATGTTAACTCTTCCCCTCCCTATTCCAAAAAAAAAGTCTCAAATTAGGTTTTAATGCAAATTGGCATTAAAGTGTAACTAAACCCAAAACCAAAAATGTAATATATTGCAGCTTATCAATCATTAGACATGTGCGGTTCATTTAATTTTAAATCGAGTTTCAGACAATTTTTTTCATTATTCGGAGATTCGGATGTATCAGAATTCTGAATTACAAAAAAACGAATTTAAACGAATCTGAAATAATGAAACAAATTTTGGCCGAAGTTCGATTTAAAAACAAATTCGAAAACAAAATTGAAAGCAAATTCGAAAACAAAATCGAACAAACATTCGAAAACAAATTTAACGCAGAGCTCCACCCAAAAGGGGAAGTTTTGCTTTAAGGACTGGTCCCCCGCTCCCCGTTAAGGATTGGCACCTTTGGGGAGCGGGTACCCAAAATTGACAGGTACATGCTCCCATTTCCACTGCGAACACCTAAGGCAATCGGAAGCGGAAGTTGTCCTCCCCGTAGTCTTCTGGGACATGTGACAGGTCCCAGAAATCTACGGCACCATTCACAAAGCCCAGAGCTACTTGCGCATGCACAGTGGGCACCCGGCTGTGAAGCCGCAAGCTGTCACAGCCAGGTGCCCAAACTGAAGATGCCAGCAACACAGGACAGGGGGTGAAACGGGCTGCAGGGAGGACTGGATAGAGGGACAGGTGAGTGGCAGCTACAGTTTTTCTACCTGCCCCTTTGAATTTTTCCGTCACTGCTGTCGAAAATGAACATTGATTTGACCCCACTATTGATTAGAAAATCAAACAAATATTCTTTAAACGAATATTCTAATCTACACATGTATGGCTAGCCTTATTCAAATTCGAAACAATTTTGACAGATTTTGAAAAGATTTCAATTGAAATTCGAAAAAATTTTTCCCCCTGCTTTAAGCTGGCCATACACGTGAAGATTTTCGGCTGAGAATATTCATAAGAAAAGTCGTACGAAAATTCTTTGCACACTCGATGAATTGACAAATGTCGTTCAAAAATTGTCCTTTGCTTTTAACATTTGATTTTAAAATGAATGTACTTTCTGAACGATAACCACATGCACTGGCTGAAAATTCATTTGATCAAGAAAAGTTTTTCTTCCTGCCCCTTCGAATTTTACCATCACTGATGGCGAAAACAAACATCATTTTGACCACACTTACGATTAGAAAATCAAACAAATATTCCTGAAACTAATATTCTCAAATTAAAATCTATACGTTTATGGCCAGCTTAATGATTAGAAAATCAAATTAATATTCTTGAAACTAATATTCTCAGACAAAAAACTACATGTTTATGTCCAGCTTAACTTTTTGTATTTGGTTGAATGTTTTCAAATTCAGTTGAAATCTTTTTGATTTCAAACGACTTTTTGAATTTGTTGAATCAATTTCGAATTCGGTTGAACCAATTTCAAATGTGAATGACTTTTCAAATTTGGTTGAAATGTTTTCGAATTGAATTCTAATACAAATTACTGAAACGAATCCGGAAAACGAATGGAACAAATTTACCGAATCCAACTACACAAAATTTCTTAGATTTCGAATTGAAACAGATTTTTTCATTTTGCATATGTCTATTAATCATTGAATATGGTAGCATGTGTTTTCCAGACCTACTGCCCTTGGTTCACATATCTGCGTTTCTGCGGGCTGCGTTTTGTTTTGTGGGCATGAAAGCTTATTTATTTGAATGGACTCCCGTGCCCCGGGACACGCAGGGAAGTCCCTGCACTTCTTCTGAAAATGTAGCCCGCACGGGAACCTTTGTTCCCAGTGCAGTTGTGATTTCCAATGCGGGCGGTGTGCCATTAGAATTAATGGCACCCGCCCGCGGGTCTGCATTCGTCCGTGTGGGCCGTGCGGCTACACGGATTTTTGTACTGATCCGCAACGGCACCACCCGCACATATGTGAACCTAGCCTTAGGGTGGCTACTTTCACTACTCTACTGCATTTATAGAGGAGCAACATAGCCAAACTTGGATATCAATGGAGAGGGTGGTGTTGAATTTACATAAATAAGTAAAAGCTGAATGCATTAAGGTGAATTAAGGTAAGAATTTAGAAGCAATTTAAAAAAGGACTTTGCGCTTTTTAATTTACCAGAGCATGCTGACCTGGGGAGAGTAGCAAGGGTGTGTCCTTTGATCTCATACTTTATTCTAAAAAGAGTCCCTTTCTTCAGTTTTAGAAAGTTAGGAAGTATGTATACAAACTTAACTACTTCCCATGTATATAAACGGCCGGACGGGAGCAGTGCTGGAGCGGGTTGCCATTCATAAACGGTGCCCGTATTTTCAGCTTGTGAGCGTTCCCTGGGAGTGCGCGGAACTGCGATCCAGTGCCTGCTGTGTCCGGAGGACACAGTGAAAGACTGATCACTGTATGGGACCTCTGTGTGAGGTCCCAATCATGTGATCACTGATTGGCCAATCCTGACATCATTGCTTACTACTAGTGAAATCTGTGAATGATCACAGAGATCACATGGTACAAGGCTATTCACAACAGCCTTGTACCATGTGGCAAGCTATGACCAATCACAGCTCTCACAGTATTTCTCAATGGCTGCAAGAATGCAGCCAGAGAGAAGGAGAAATGATTGATTTTTACAGCCTTTATGGGTATAAAAGCAATCAGTGTAAAAAAAAAAAAAATCTTCACCACCCCCCACAAGTAGTACAGTGTCACTATGGTGACACTGTACTGCTAGGGGGACAGTATGTAAAAAAAAAACAGAAATAATAATATATAAAAATGTAAAAAATTTTTGAAAACTTATAATTTTTGGTTATAAACTAATTTGGGTTATTTTTTTTACTAAAAAGATAGCTGAATACATTCTGGCCAAGTTTTATGAAGAAATATTATTTATTTGCAAACTTTTATAAGAAAAACACCTTTTTTCAAAATTTTGGGACTTTTTAATTTATATAGCAAAAAAGAAAAAAATCCCAGTGGTGAATAAATACCACCAAAATAAAGTTTTATCTGCCCCAAAAAATGCTAAAAAATTCATATGGGTACAGTGTTGCATGAACACGGAATTGTCATTCAAAGTGTGATAGCGCTGAAAGCTGAAAATTGGCCTGGACAGGAAAGGGGTAAAAGTGTGCGGACTTGAAGTGGTTAAAAAACTGCTTTAGATACACCTATAATTTTATTAAATATCACAAATATGTTTTATAACTGATCTTTAAATCCCTTATTCTAGGTTCACACGTAAGCATTTTCCGCAGCGTGCATTTTATGGAAAGGATCAGGGACTTTTTAAAATGCAAAACGTTGCGTTTTTGATTCTATAAACTTCAAAGGAGATGCTGCAGAAATGCATGTAGTGCATTTTTGCTGCGTTATTGATGCGTTTTGCATTTTAATCTGCCTAGCAACAAGAATAAAACACAAACCACAATACACATCAAAACGCGTCTGCAAAAACGCAAAACGCACCGTAAAAAGCACTGCAGAAATAGATCAAATGCAAACTGCATAGGTGTGAACCTAGCCTTAAGTAATTTTGAGAACTTCCTGTTGTGCAATAATAAAACTAAAAAGACATTTCTTGTGTTCCTAACTCAGCACAGCCCTTAGTTTAATTTGAATTTGCCACGCCTGACTGAAACTGATTGTATATCCGTCACAGTCACAGAATAATTTGGGTACCCTAAAGTGCAACCAATGATACTATGAAAGGGTTACCGTATTTGGAAGGCTCTTCAAAGTCATTCTGAGGATAATATCCTCCTAGGTTTATAGCTTCTTATAGACCAGGAAACAAAAATAAACCTACAGACTTCCTTCCTGACTGGTGAATTGATAGCTCATTGCTGCACAAAGTTGTATCTATTAATAAGCATGTGCTCTCTCCAACAATGTAACAATAAAAGCCTTGAACGGAAGGCTATATTTCATAGGAGGGTCGGAGATGTAGGCGCTACCATTGGAGTTTATTTGAGTACACCGCGTTTGTATTTGTCTTGTGGTAATCACATAGTACCAGGAATTGGATTCAGTGATGTGCAGCTTCACTTTTTGAGTTTCCAGTGAAAAATGATGCACAAATGTACTGCAACCTGTATTTTGTTTTTTTTTTATTCTGTCTTTGCTTTCTTCATTTATCCCTTTTAGGTTCCATGTACACTGCAGCTGATAAACTCACATTTAGGAGCTTTTCTGCGTTTTTTTCAGCAGCCCCTGAACTCTCCCTAATGTAATGTAGTCCATGTACACTATGTCATTTACAGGCAGTTGAGTTTACAGTCGTTTTTTTGAACGCACCAAACTTGCGTTTCAAATTCCAAACGCTTGTAAACACGGCTAACCGCGTTTATAAGCGTTTGCGTTTGGAAAATGTTTTTAACTCTTCCATTTCCAGATGTTGTCCAGAGCCTTTTTTCATCATGAAAAATGCATGCAAAGCGTTTTCCTGGTACTCAAATGGACCTGGTACACCATACTTTGAGGTTTTGCATGAAAGAAAATATGTTAGACACTACTGCAATAATTTCTGCACAGAAATGAGCTGGAACACATCTAAACATCACCAAAAAAAAGACAGCTAATCTCAACAAATACTACTCTCTCTGCTTCTGCTCTCTCCATTTCTCTCAAAATGACTGAAATAGTTAATTTTTTACTGTTTTTCAGTGCATTCTGGGCATTTTGGAAGGTCTCCTGAGGTTATCTTTAAAAAAACGCTTCAAATGCAAACGGTCATAAACTCGCATAAACACGGTATGCAAACGCGGCTAAACAGATGTTTTTTAACCTACGTTTTGCAGCAGTCAGTTTCCATCGTTCACAAGTGTCCCGTGTACATGGGGTCTTAGTATGTAAAATAAATAACTATTTTCCCTTGGGTATTTGTCATGGTTTCTTGAAAGAACAGGTAAACTATGCATCCATAGTTTCTCTCTACTTTTATGGCCCTTCTCTAGCATGGCAAGGTGACGTCATCCCGCACCAGCCAGTCAAGATGGCCTAAGAATAGCACCTGGAAGAAGCTGGGGAGAAGATGTAATCTGTGTACAGAATGCCTCCAGGTAGCCATATTGCATTGCATTTTACAGAAAATTACAGCGCTTCAAACTGAAAACGAAAGGTAATTTTTAATAACATTCAATTAAAATATGACTTGTGTAGCAATTGTATACACTACATTATTATTATTTTTTGTTATTTTTTTTCTTCCCATTAAAATGGAGCTACCCTTTAAGGATTGGTAACCTTTAATATATTATGTTTTGGGTTTAGCCTCCATATTTAGTTCGGAAGGCTGTTTAACAGTTCCTGGTGTATAATAGCTGCATAGCCAAAGCCATTAAGCATCATGATTTAGATGCTGGTTCATGGTATTGGACTGAAATAGCAGACAATCGAGTGCCTTACATCCATACCTTTTGAAGGGCCCTGGATTCAAGGGTTATATATGGAAGGAGAATAAACATACCTAATAACATGCATATGTGTGATGTTTGCCTTTCTTTTTATTCCTAATAAACACATTTGAGGAAAAAACACATTTGAACACAGACATTTAAAGCGGAGTTCCACCTAAAAAAATAAATAAAAGTCAGCAGCTACAAAAACTGTAGCTGCTGACTTTTAAAATACAGACACTTACCTGTCCCTCGGTCCAGCGGTGTCTTTACCACCGCTCGTTTCACCGGCCGTCTTCTCTCCGGCATCTTCAATGTGGGCACCCGGCTGTGAGAAGCGCTGCGCTTTGTGAATGGCCCCATAGTCTTCTGGGACCTATCACGTGTCCCACAAGACTACAGGGAGGACAACTTCTGCTTCCAATCACCAAGGCGGTAGCAGCGAACGTGAGAGCGAGTACCTGTCAAATTCAGGTACCCACTCCCCAAAGGTGCCAATCCTGAATGGGGAGCGAGGGACAAAGTCTTAAAGTGGAACATCCCCTTTTGGGTGGAGCTCCGCTTTAAGAGTGGGTACACGCAATCATCAATGACCTGAAAATTACTAGACTAGGCACTGATGCTAAAACTGAACTTCAAACAAAACAGGGGACACGGAAACAAATTAGTAGTTAAAGGTACACTATACTTTATGCAAACATTGTAAGGTTTCTTTCTGTTGTGCTACAAAATCACAAATCATGTAGACTTACCTGTGGTCTCCATTGTTTCTATGCTTGCTATTCCAAAGTCTCCTGCTGACAGCTGATGGAGGTGGAGATGTTGGGAGTGGAGGGGGAAGTATACAAGGAACTGGAGGTAAGTCTCTGTTCATTTTCCGTAAACCTGTTCTAACTGGGCCCAGTTCACCATCATGCCGAAAAGTCCTCCTAGGCTTTGGTAAGGGGTTGATAGGTATTGACTTCTCAGGGGCTCCGGGCTCTGTATAAACATTTTCAGCATTGCTTGTCCTTCGAGATGCTCTGCCTTCTCCAACTGTCCCAAATATAGGCTCTGCATTCTCAGAGTCTGATCCCCATTTTGATTTTGACCCCAATTTGTTTTCCTGGTTCTCTGAATCTAGTAAACACTGTGGAGAGTAATAGGTCCCAGGTAACTGTGGCAGGCCATCTGCAGGACTGTCCTTTAGTGAACGTTCAAACTTTTTCACTTGGTTCAGCACAGTTGTCTGGTCCTTTTTTGTGCCTGTGACTTGCTCTTGAAGTCTTTCTGTGGTTAGGGTGGTCTCTTTTTCTGTTTTCTTTTCAAATTTTTGAGATTCTCTCTGTTCAATGTCCTTATTTTCCATTTCCCAACTGAACATCCTTTTGATATTAACTTTCTGTCGGTTCCTCCCATCATCAACAGTTGTATCTCCAAAAGCAGTACCAAACGAGTCCTGTCTCTTTACAGTTAAGGGCTCTTTCCTACCAAGGGTTGGAGATATTGTCTCCTTCTTCCCTTCCCACTCAGAAATCTTATCCTTAATGCTTGATGTTTTCTTCAAGGTGATCTTTTGGGGAGATGGGGAAGACTTGGTGTTACCCAGCTGTTTTTTAATGATAAGTCCTGGGTCCTTGACATTAATTTCCATCACTGGGTCATTGATGATCATTTTGTTGCTGAGCATGTTCTGTCCCAAACCTTGTAAGTCTTTGTCACTTGGCCAGTTCTCTAAGCCTTTAAATGGAGTCTTCTCTTGGTCAATCTCTTGTTTGTATATGACTGATGCCAATGTACTTACAGCTTGGGTTCTGACGCTCAAGTAAAATTGAAGAATTTCAAGTTTTTTCCAAGTCCCAGAATTCTCTTTACCTGCAGGGTTTACCCTGGGAAAAAGAAAGGAATCATTGGTGTATATTGGTAAAGTTATAGCATACTATCATTGTTTCAGTAATACAGTTCCTGAGATATTATTGAAGATTTGGTAACTAATTTTGCACAACAGGCTTAAAGCATAACTAAACCAAAGAAAAGAATGTAAAATATTGCAGCTTACTAGTCCATACATGTGGTAGCTGCATTAGGTTTTTTTTCATGACTTTCTTTTATTTTCACCTTGTGATCCTGTGAATAAAAAATCCTGTTCTCTACCAGCATGCTACACAAAGACTTTTGCTCTCTGTGAGGAAGCAGTGGGCTCCCTGTAGATATCCTGAACACCGCCTGAGTCTCGCCTATAGCTCAGCAATCAGCAAAGCCCATGCTCTTGTTAATTGCACAGCTCTACCTCTGACTCAAGAGAGGGCATATCCAGTGGTGTATTTAGGTAATCATCTGACCCCACGGACACTGACCAACACCCCCCCCCCCGCAGAGAGAGCCTGACATTGACCAACAACACCAATGCCCCCCCATTTTGGGACAGCCTCCCACTACCCCCCCTTCCCGGCGATAGAGAGAAAGACACCCATCTTCACATCTCTGGACATCCCCAAGAAAGAAAGTCAGGCTCTACATAGATCATCAAGCAGCCCGCAGCATTTCTCGGATCCCACCTGGTTCCCATGGCGCGCATGTCCCTTCTTCCATCCTTTCTTCTGGGGAGAAGTGCTGCCCCCCTGAAAAATGCTGCCCTAGGGAAGTGCCTTGTTTGCCTTGTGGTAAATACGCCCCTGGGCATATCAGACCTTTGCAGAGAGACCACTGCTTCCACCTAGAGAACAAAGGTCCTTCTCTACAATATGCTAGGAGGGGGCAGATGTTTCTATTCAGACTGTGGTTGCTTTTCAAAGAAAACAAACTGTAAGTGTACACCTTTTTTGTTTTGAAGTATCTGGAATGTATTTATATGATTAAAATGAAAATTCAGCTGGGCTTTAGACTGCTTGACTGTGAGTCATCTTAAATATACATGTACGTTTTTATTTTCCACTTCTGGTGGTCGATTTGAATGTAACTGCTTAAGCATGGCTATGAGGTGATGCAGGATGACCTTCTATGTACTTAAAAAAACAAAAAAAAACAAATAAAAGCTTCGGGTTCATGCAAAATGCAGATTTCTGCCATTTAGGCACAAGATGGTTCAGAATGCAAACTCAGAAAAATGGTGAATGGTGAAACTTGAGGTAATGAGCTTGAAACTTTGAAACTGTTCTTTGCTCTGTATAGTTATTATTACTATTATTGTATAAAGAAATAGGGGGGAAATTACTCTAAAACTGTCCATGTACAGTTGTGTTCAAAATAATAGCAGTCAGACATCACTAACCTGATCAATCACTGTTTTTGGTAGAAATTATATTTCTACATGGCAAATAATTTACTAGCAGGTGTAGTAAAGTAATAGAAATCCAACAGACCCAACAGTCATGACATGCATGCTGCTGATTCTGTGTAATTGAATCACTAATTGAAAGGGGCATGTTCAAAATAATAGCAGTGTAGAGTTCTATTAGTGAGGTCATTGATTCTTTGAAAAACAGGTGGCAATTATTGCCCTTATCTAAGGAAGGAAGGCAGCAAATGTTGTGCATGCTGGTTACAGTGCATTTCTCTCTGAAATTCTGAGGAAAATGGGTCGTTCCAGACATTGTTCAGAAGAACAGCGTACAGTGATTAAAAAGTTGATTGGAGAGGGGAAAACATATAAAGAAGTGCAGAAAAAGATAGGCTGCTCAGCTAAAATGATCGCAAATTCTTTAAAATGGCAACCAAAACCTGAAAGACGTGGAAGAAAGCGAAAAACTACCATTCGAATGGATAGAAGAATAGCCAAAATGGCAAGGACTCAGCCAACAATCAGCTCCAGGAAGATCAAAGAAGGTGTAAAGTTACCTGTGAGTACTGTTACAATTAGAAGACGCCTATGTGAAGCCAAGCTATCTGCAAGAAGCCCCCGCAAAGTCCCACTGTTGCCAAAGAGCACATTGACTGGCCTAAAGAGAAATGGCTCAAAATTTTGTGGACTGATGAAAGTAAGATTGTTCTTTTTGGGTCTAGTGGCCAGAGACAGTTTGTCAGACGACCCCCAAACACTGAATTCAAGCCACAGTACACTGTGAAGACAGTGAAGCATGGTTGGGCAAGCATCATGATATGGGGATGTTTCTCATACTACGGTGTTGGGCCTATTTATCGCATACCAGGGATCATGGATCAGTTTGAATACATCAGAATACTTGAAGAGGTCATGCTGCCTAATGCTGAAGAGGAAATATCCTTGAAATGCGTGTTCCAACAAGACAACGACTCCAAACACACCAGTAAACGGGCAACATCTTGGTTCCAAACCAATAAGATTGATGTTATGGAGTGGCCATTCCAATCCCCAGATCTTAATCCAATAGAAAACTTGTGGGGTGACATCAAAAATGCAGTTTCCGAGGCAAAACCAAGAAATAGAGAAGAACTGTGGAATGTAGTCCAATCATCCTGGGCTGGAATACCTGTTCACAGGTGCCAGAAGTTGGTTGACTCCATGCAACACAGATGTACAGCAGTTCTCAGAAACAGTGCTTATACAACCAAATATTCATTAAATGATTCAAAGGAAATCAAAATCTTCAAACATTTTTCAGTTTATATAGTGAATGTTTGAGTTTGTAAAGAAGAATACAAACACTGCTATTTTTTTGAACAGTCTAATATTCACTTTTCTTCAATTGTTTAGAGGAACAACACAAATTTGATATATTTTTCTTCATGTTTTGATTTGGAATAGAATGTGTAATGTTCCCAATGCATTTGTGTGCATGGAAATAAAAGCTATTAGAAGGATTTTGAGCTTTATTCACTTTTTTCAACACACTGCTATTATTTTGAACACAACTGTATGTTACAATCTGATTCAGAATTTTCAGATTTAACGTGCATCTGTGCTTTGTCCGTGCTGAAAAAAAGGAACGGGATAACTTTAATACCAGCCCCACCAGCTACACATACTTCCCTCCCCCATTAGTCAAATAATTCTCATATCCAGAAGTACTGGGTATGTTACTCTAGCAGAGTGACCTTTTGCACACCATGATGAGATGCAGGCACAGGCCCCTTTAACGCCTTTTGCCCACAAATCTCTGGGTCCCTAGAGATGCCCAGGAAAGATAAGTTTACCTGGTTCTGTCCCTGAGCACATCAGAAAGGCCACATCTGATAAAGCAGAGGTAGCTGGACAAGTGATCTGCAACCAGGAGAGAGGCCCTCCACTGTTAGAACAGGCGCGCGGGCAGCCAGGTTGGAATCCAGTAATATGCAGCTTCTCCATAGGACCCAGCTATTCTCCCGGGTCCCTTCCCAAGTGCTACATGAATAATCCAGTTCAGTGAGGCAGACAACCCTGTGGTCTTGGATCCCTCTAGTTGTTCAGCTGTGTTACCAGAGCTACCCTGGAATGCAGTTTGAGGATAATCTGCAGTATCTGTGTTCCGTATTGTTTTTATTAAAGTGATTTTAAAGCCTAAACATTTTTTAACTTAATGCATTCCTTGAATTATGGTAAAAAATGTTTAGGCTTAATGTATTTCCCCCTCAACCCCCAATACTTACCAGAGCCCTCATTCGATCTAGCGCTGTGCCCGCCTGCAGTGGCTCTCTCCTCTTCTCCCCACTCTCACAGGTTTTGCTGAGAGGAGCGAGAACCATTGGCTCCTACTGCTGTCAGTCAAAGCTTGTGATGATAGACCAGGGGCGGGGCCAAGCCTAGCTGTCTGTGTCAGTTGCTTGCTATGGAGGCACTTGGGTTGGCTCAGTCCCAAGCCAGCTCATAGACACCACACCCTCCTTACTGTCTGTGATCGAGTTCGGGCTCAGGTAAATATAAGGGGGAGCTGCGGCAGGGGGGCTGCACTCAGAAGGCTTTTACCTTAAAGTAGAACTATAGGCAAAACTTTTTTTTCCATTCTCGATGCAGCAAAGGAGAGTTATAACCCCTGTCAATTTTTTTTTCGCCATCTGTGTCCCATTGCGGAGATATCCCTTCAATTCCTGTCCCATAGCCAAATGGAAAGTGAGTGGAAATCCCTGCAAATTAAGGGAATTCATTTGGGTCCCCTAGGTCAACAGAATTAATGTCCCCATTGGAAGATTTATCTATAACTTTTGTGTGGACAACCCAAAATTTGGGATTTTGTTTTTACTTTTACTTCAAATAAAAAAAAAAAAGGCTTTGCTTTTAGTTATACTTTAATGCAGAGAATGGATTATGGTAAAATGAACCTTTAGCCCTTAGAACCACTTTAAGTAACTTTTGACTTCCTTTTGTTATCGAATGTTATGGATACTTTTCTATGAAGGACTTTGTTTTGCATTATTAATTCTACTTTGCACCTGTTTATTAAACAGTTTACAATTACTGTATTTTTCGCTCCATAAGACGCACTTTTTTCCCCCCAAAAAAGGGGGAAAAATGTCAGTGCGTCTTATGGAGCGAATATGGAGCGGCCGGTCTGGGATTCCCACCGCCGCCGCCATGTCAGAATACCGGGCCGGCCACTCGTCTCTTCTCTGCAGCAGAAACTTACCTGTTCCTCAGTCCAGTGCTGTATAGTCTTCCGGCGCCGGCTTCTTTAGTGTGGGCACTTGACTGTGACAGCCGGGTGCCCACTACGCATGAGCGAGAAGCGCTGCGCTTTGTGGATGGTACGGCGTCTTCTGGGACACATGACAGGTCCCAGAAGACTCCAGACCAATCACAAAGCGCAGCGCTTCTTGCGCATGCACAGTGGGCACCCGACTGTCACAGTCAAGTGCCCACACTAAAGGGAGGACAACTCCGCGGAAGTGGGAGCGGGTACCTGTCAAATTCAGGTACCCGCTCTCCCTCCCTCCCCAAAGGTCCGCAGTCTCTTGGTCATCCCCTGTACTGTCCACAGTCTCTGGTCATCCCCTGTACTGTCCGCAGTCTCTGGTCATCCCCTGTACTGTCTGCAGTCTCTTGTCATCCCCTGTACTGTCCGCAGTCTCTTGGTTATCCCCTGTACTGTGTCAGCAGTCTCTGGTCATCCCCTGTACTGTCCGCAGTCTCTTGGTCATCCCCTGTACTGTCCGCAGTCTCTTGGTCATCCCCTGTACTGTCCACAGTCTCTGGTCATCTCCTGTACTGTGTCCACAGTTTCTGGTCATCTCCTGTACTGTGTCCGCAGTCTCTGGTCATCTGCTGTACTGTGTCCGCAGTCTCTGGTCATCTGCTCTACTGTGTCCGCAGTCTCTGGTCATCTGCTGTACTGTGTCCGCAGTCTCTGGTCATCTGCTGTACTGTGTCCGCAGTCTCTGGTCATCTCCTGTACTGTGTCCGCAGTCTCTGGTCATCTCCTGTACTGTGTCCGCAGTCTCTGGTCATCTCCTGTACTGTGTCCGCAGTCTCTGGTCATCTCCTGTACTGTGTCCGCAGTCTCTGGTCATCTCCTGTACTGTGTACGCAGTCTCTGGTCATCTCCTGTACTGTGTCTGCAGTCTCTGGTCATCTCCTGTACTGTGTCTGCAGTCTCTGGTCATCTCCTGTACTGTGTCTGCAGTCCCTGGTCATCTCCTGTACTGTGTCCGCAGTCTTTGGTCATTTTCTTTATTATGTCCGCAGTCTCTGGTCACCTCCTGTACTATGCCTGCAGTCTTTGGTCATTTTCTTTATTATGTCCGCAGTCTCTGGTCACCTCCTGTACTATGTCTGCAGTCTTTGGTCATTTTCTTTATTATGTCCGCAGTCTTTGGTCATCTCCTGTACTATGCCTGCAGTCTCTGGTCATTTCCTGTACTGTGTCTGCAGTCCATTGGTTCAGAATATTTTTTTTCTTGTTTTCCCTCCTCTAAAACCTAAGTGCGTCTTATCGTCAGGTGCATCTTATGGAGCAAAAAATACGGTACTCTCTGTCTGATCATTCTGATACTGTTATATTACTTTGCTGCTTTGTGCAGAGTAGAAGTGGAACCTAGAAAAGGTAAATATAAGCATTTGGTGATGCTGTTGTTAAAGGAAACCTCTCACTTTGCCCTTCCAAAGGGGGAAGTTCACTTGTTGCATTACCCCAACCCCCCCCTCCACTGCCACAATTGGCACATCTTGGGAGGGAGGGGAAAGCATGCACCTGGTTTTGACAGGTACCCACTCCCACTTCCGGTCAGATGCACCATGGTAATCCTTCTCTCCTTCCCCGCAGCCTTCAGGGACACTTCACAGGTCCCAGAAGACTGCAGGACTATTCACAAAGTGCAGCGTGCTTCGTGCATGCGAAGTAGGAAGCTGGCTGTGGAACCGCAAGACTTCATTGCCAGTTTCCCTTACTTAAGATGCTGGCACCTGCACCCAAAGCCAATAGAAGAATTGGCTCGGGTGAAGACATCGCTGGTTTCCTGGACAGATACGTTTCCTTATATTAAAAGTCAGCAGCTACAGTATTTGTAGCTGCTGACTTTTATTTCTTTGGGGGAGCCTGGAGCTCTGCTTTAATACTTATGCATAAATATTGAGATAAACTATTTTCCTGTAGGCTTCCTTGACCTCTGCTGTGCTATGCCAAGCTGCTATCAGTCATACTAAGACAAGGAAAGGATGACATGGGCAGTAAATTTGTCAGGAGTCAGAATCTATTTTGCATATTGTGCTTTTTCAAAGCAAAGAAACCAAAAAAGAACTGATACATACACATATTTGGAATCTGTAAAAAAAAAATTGCAATCTATATGTGGAATATAATTCAGGCTGGAATTTTTCTTCAAATAAACACTATTGTGTCCACAGAAGTTCCACTCCTCAGTGTGTGAGTCAGCAATCTGACAGTCCAAGCAAAGCCACACTAAACTCTCTCTTCTCCTGGCTCCCAACTTTAAAAGCAAAGTGGAAAAAAAAGGCAAAACCCTGACTTGGTGAGGTCCAGAAACCACAAACCACAACCGTGGTGAAGGACAGAGGAAGAGCAGAATGATTGCGGGCAGAGATACATGGCTGGAAATCCATAATTCACAGGCAGAGCCAGCGTGGGACACCAGCTTGCCCTCAGCCTGAGACTTGCAAGGCATCAAAAGTTTGGAGTATTAAGAACCATTCTTTTGTTCATGCCTGTCTTGTTGATTCAAAGCAACCTCAAAATTTGTGCACAGCCATCCAAATCAGTGTGCCGGGCTGACAGGGAGGATAACCGTTAGTAAACAAAACAGCTCTCCTCCCCATCGGAAATCTTTGTAAATAACTGGGAGCCAGCAAGTAATCACCGTCCGGGACCCAGTGATTGACAGCCGCGGCTGCGAACGGCAGCGAGGTAGGGTGCGCGTAGCTCGTGTGCGCCCCCTACCCAGAGATGTAAAATTGCGTATATATACGTGATTTTGCGCACCCATGCCGCCCTGTAGCAGTATTTCTGCTATGGGGCGGTCGGGAAGCGGTTAAAGAGACCTTTTCCTATTGTGCCAGTAGTCTAGCGAGGAGCTGCCCTGTCTCAACAATCACTTCTGCCAGCTTAACATCTTACTGCTTTAGATCTACTAGTGACTAGTGCTTTAAAGGGTCATTACACAAGTCAATTGCTTCTTTCAGAGGGAGTTCAGTTTTTTCCTTTTCTTTATTTCATTGTTCTTCCTCTCATCGTGCACCAACTGGGCCCCATCACGTGCGCAGCAGACTCTTCACTGCATTTAAGAAAACATTTGTTGTTTGGGGTAAAGAGCTCTTTCCTAATTTCAGGATACCTCCTTGCCATCAGGTCCTGAGGGTCTGAAGTAAGCTAGTCTACCTGTTTGATAGTTCTCACTGCTCAATGGAGCCTGTAAAGCCACCTCAAGTTGAAGGTATTGGGTTAGTTTCAGAAAGGAGGCCTGCTAACGCTAGTTGAGACTCTGTGATAAGTGTTGTCTTTTCTTATTTAAAGCTGACACAAGTAACAACTGACTCTGCACATGCCAATTCTGTTTATGCTGTGTGACCAGGCTACATTGAAGTTTGCTATAAACCTCTTACCAGTGTACTCCAATCAGTGTGTGAGTTTACTTTCTGGTGGTGATTTACTCCGGTTAAGAGTGTACTGTGGTGTCAGCAAGGGTTGGGCTTTCAGAGAGGGGTCCAGAGCAACAGGGAGCCCGAAAATAATAAGCAACTCTTAAGGAGGCAGTGCTACAATTGCAATGATACCTAAAATATGTGCCTACTGAAAATACACTTCATTTTTATTTTAACTGAAGCTCATAATTCTTACCTGCGACTTGACTGATGCAGAGTGTGATCCTTATTTCTGGTCACCTCAGCCGCCCGTCTCACAGTCATCGTGTCAGCATGTGATATCACACCCGCTCCCCTACAACATAACAAGAACAATTTTTATTCCTACATCCAACAAAATATATTTAAAACATGTATTAGGAAAACAAAGCTGTTGGTAAGTCCACCTGCTTGTAAATCCAAGCTGTAATAGAAAGAAATGAACATAAAATGTGTACCAGTAAACAGTGGAGGTAGCCAATTTGTTCTGTTCACAAAGCAGTCATGACATCTTTGCAAAAGGACTGGAGCATTCTGTAAAGCCTGAGTATACTTTGTAATAATAGTCCAGTGCTCAAAAAAACTAAAAAAAAAGGTAAGCTGGCTGCCATACCCACCTCCTATATGGTGCTGCCCCTCACAGACCTGCCTTGCTTTTCAGCACTGATCCTCTTTTAGGTTAACCACTTGCCTTCCGGGTACTTATACCCCCTTCCTGCCAAGGCCAATTTTCAGCTTTCAGTTCTGACGCATTTTCAATGACAATTGCGCGGTCATGCAACATTATACCCATATGAAATTTGTATCATTTTATTTCACACAAATAGAGCTTTCTTTTGGTGCTATTTATTCGCCACTGGGTGTTTTATTTTTTGCGCTATAAACAAAAAAGGGCAAAAAATTTGAAAAACAAAAAAAGGTTTTCTTTGTTTCTATTATAAAATTTTGCAAACAGATAATTTTTTCCCTTCACTGATGTGCATTGATGAGGCTGCACTGATAGGCAGCACTGATGGGCACTGATAGGCAGCACTGACGGGCACTGATGAGCGGCATGGATAGGCAGCACTGATGAGCACTGATAAGAGGCATTGATAGGCGGCACTGATGGGTGGCACTGCTGGACACTGATGGGTGGCACTGCTGGGCACAGGTGGGTGTTACTGCTAGGCACAGATGGGTGGCACTGCTGGGCACAGGTGAGTGGCATTGCAGGACACTGCTGGGTGGCACTGCATGGCACAGGTGGGTGGCACTGATGGGTACAGGTGGGCAGCACTGACGGGCACAGGTGGGTGACACAGGTGTGCAGCACTAATGGGCACTGATCATCAGGGGACTGATGATCAGTGCCGATCATTTCTCTGACAATTGCCTGTTATCGGCAGTACTTTCCTCATGCTGTGATAGTGTGCGGAAAGTGCTGCCGATGACCGGCAACTGTATTTGCCCGGTGATCTGCTGTGTCATTAGACACAGCTGATCACATGGTAAAAGGCCGCCGTGATTGGCCGGACACAGCGATCACCGGCATGGCCGGGTGCGTGCTACTTGCGGTCGCGCAGGGGGTGTGTTCTGGAAGGATGTCCATGGACACCGTCCCAGAACTAGACAAGACGTCTTTCGCCTATAGCATGGTAGGAAACCGGTTAAATGACACTCAGCATCATCCAATACACTTCCTGGAGTGCACAGTGTGCATCGTGACAACCTTTTTCTAGCTTTGGGGAAGAATTAGAACTGCTGTTGGGTTTTTATTGCTATCCAGAGAGACTTCCTCTGATTTCCTGTCCTGATGACAATGGTTTCAACAGACAGTAAGTGAGGGCAAATCTGCAACAGAGGCACAGATAGAAATAAAACCTGGCAGGGGTTCTAGACTTCCCCTACTCTACTAAAGAAAATCATTCTTATTTCTGTCCTTGTTGCTGTTGGAGATCCCCCCTCACTTCCTGTCTGGTAAAATGTTGTCAGCTGGACAGGAAGTGAGGGGAAATCTCTCTCAAACAGTCCCAGTCAGCAGTAAAAATCTGACAGAGGTCCTATTGTTTACCCAGTCTATCCATAACTAAGAGAAATTGTTTAGGCTGGACACAAGAAGATGAAAGGCATTGCTGGTTGTTCCTGTGTTAATTTCCCTCATGTGGAATACATTCGGATACGGTGTGGCATTTTTGTGAGACCCATAGCAGAGAATAAGCCTCAGGCTAGGTACACACTTATGCAGGTGTAGGAATGCCTGCAAATCTCACACATTCCTGCACCCGCAGGCAAAACACACTGCTCTTTACCAGACGAGGATTCCATTAATTCTTACTGGTACCCCCACCTACCTGAAAATGCATTTTCAGGTGTGAGAAACTGCAGGGTGCAAAACATCACCATCCTGCATATGAGGGTTAAAGGTGCAGGGAACTTTTTCCTGTGATTCCCGCAGATACAGTAGCCCTTTCAAATGAATGGGCCGATGCACCCGCTCAAACGCAGCACGCAGGAAATGGCTAGATGTGACCCATCCTGCAGGGAACAGCTAAAACACAAGCAGTGGAGGATTCTGGGAATTCAGCCTTGATATCCACATCTGAATAAAAAAAAACACCATAAGATGTTTGGGTAAGAAGAAACAGATCAATCAAGAACAAGGTGCATTCTGTCCACAAGGAAAGCCATGAAATCCAGTATACTGTGAGATATATGTGTCAGAATCATGTCAACACAGGAGATCCCATCGCTCATATCTGTGTTGTATGTACAGCAACACAAACAGAATACTGATGTACCTCAGTTTACAAATTTAATTAGTTCCGCAGGACTTTTCGTATTGTGAAAAATTTGTAAACCGAAACGCGGTTTCCCATAGGAATGCATTGAAAACCAATTAATCCGTGCCAGAGGTAAAAAAAAAGTTAAAAAAAAAAAAAAAGTCTTTTATCTGTTCAAAACTTTTTATAAAGTGCACTTTAAAGGCATAAATACAGGGACATGATTAAAAATTTATTTGTAAATGCATTGAAAACCAATTAATCCATTCCAGAGGTAAGAAAAAAGTGAAAAAAAAGTTTTATCTGTTCAAAACTCTTTATAAAGTGTACTTTAACCATTTCAATACCGGGCAATTTTACACCTTCCTGCCCAGGCCATTTTTCACGTTTCAGCGCTCTCACACTTTGAATAACAATTGCACAGTCATACAACATTGTACCCAAACTAAAATTTTATCATTTCTTTCACACAACTAGAGCTTTCTTTTGATGGTATTTAATCACCGCTGGGGTTTTTATTTTTTGCTAAATTAACAAAAAAAGACCAAAAATTTTGAAAAAAAAACACGTTTTTCTTTGTTTCTGTTATAAAAGTTTACAAATAAATAATTGTTCTTCATAAATTTAGGCCAAGATGTATTCTGCTACATGTCTTTGGTGAAAATAAACCAAATTAGGATGTAATATTTAGTCTGTAGGAAAGTTATAGAGTTCACAAACTATGGTATAGATCTGAAAATTGATCAATCCTGAAGTACTGACAGCCAATCTAATTTCTTGAGGTCCAAGAATGTCAGAACAGTACAGATATCCTCAAAAAGACCCCTTTTTGCAGAGTAGACAGTCCGACGTACTTCATAAGAGGAATGGCGAGTTTTTTGAAGTTGTATTTTTTTGGTCATAATTTTTCGGAAAATGAAAAAATTAAAAAAATTATTTTCACTTTTTTTTTTTACATATTGTCACCAGTGCAGTATAGCGTCATCATATAACTGGCATGGCGGTGAACAGGGACACTGACTGGTGACAGTATGAAAAAAAAAATATATATTTTTTTTATTTTTATTTTTGTTATTTTTAATTTTTTATTACATTTTTTTTATTTTTTTAAAGATTTTTTTTTCCTATTTTACTATGATCAAAGTAGTACAATGTTACCATAGTAACATTGTACTACTTTGGAAAAGTGATCAGTATTTTCCTTTTTTTTACACAATTTGCTTATAGCAAAGAATTACTTTGCTATAAGCAAGCATTTACCTGAATGACATCGATTCATTCAGATTTTTTTTTTTTTTTTTTGTGCTTAGCTGTGATTTGGCCACAGCTAATCACATGATGTGTGCATGTGATCTGCTGTGACCATTCACAGCTAGGCACTAGTATACAATGGATGGCATGAATGAAGCCATCCATTGTATACAACTGTCATGTGACCTGCTGTGATTGGTCACAGCAGGTTACATGGTACCGGCAACGGGGGCCGGTACTCAGATCTGTCATCGGCCGTATCCGAGGTACACGGCCGGTGACAGATCGCGCCGCTGCGCGGCTCTGCAACCGCGCGAACTGCGCATGTGCGGAAGGACGCCAAATGGCGTACACCCCAGAAAGCTAAAACATTTTTGCGGCCGCCAAACGGCTATAGGCCGGGCAGCTAATGGTTAAAGGCATAAATACTGTACAGGGACATGATTTAAAAAAATTTGTAAATGCATTGAAAACCAATTAATCCATTCGTATTGCAAAACAAATTTGTAAACCAAGGCATTATTTTCAATGGATTTTCATTCGTAAACCAAAAATTACATTAACCGAGGCGTTCATAAATTGAGGTACACCTGTACCTCCATTTACAGCTTCTGATTTTGGTACAGAAAGGTTGGCTCAAGGGATAAGTAAAGTAAGTGATATTAATGTGTGCATATATGAGGACCAATGAAGGAAAACTAAGAAAATTACTAATCCCTAAAAGGAAATCTATGAGAATAAATGTGGGGGCTTAGAGCTCGCACACACTGGGTTCATTTAGCTGAACTGATCTGCATTTTTCTGTGCTAAGGCTGGTCACACTTGAGGGTTTTGTAGCTTGAAGCTCGAAGCTTGAAGCTCCAAAAAAGCTCAAACTTAAAAAAATCAATTTTTCTCTATGGTGCCTGTTCAAGCGATCAAATGTGAGCAGGCACCATAGAGATTTTTTAAGTTTGAGCTTTTTTGGAGCTTCGAGCTTCAAGCTACAAAACGCTCAAGTGTGAGCAGCCTTAGCACAGAAAAATGCAGATCAATTCAGCTGAATGAACCCAGTGTGTGCGTGTGAATGCAGCCTAAAAACAACTGCTGTCTATGTTCCCCCCTATAGAATCCTACATCTAGAATCTGTGCCCAAAAAAAACAAGCAGAGCCAATTGACATACCATGCCCAGTCTCTGTGTAGAGGTCACCATCTTTGTAGAGGCAAGGCTTTGTATCCTCATTTAAGAGCCTTCAGCAAGAAAAATGAGCAGCACAGTAGTGACACCACTAAATCTCACTCCAAACATCCTGAGATTAGCAGGAAGAGGCTGCAGCGCCTTAGATCTCACATTGCAGATATAAAGGGTATACAAGAGTGCCTCGGCACATTCACACACCAGGAAATGGACCATTTTTTCCCCTTGCAATACATGATTGGGTACTCAAGAACATAAAGAAGAAGAGAACACCATTTTCACACAGTGAACATTCACTTTGCTATGTGAACAGCCAACACCAGTAGTTTTCAACCAGGATTCTGTGGAACACTTGGGCTCCTCCTGAGGTTAGGGTTGATCTCCCACCTACACTGACCATCAATGTACGGGGGCAATTTATATAAAACAATAGGCATGCCACATTGAGTAATTTTTAAATTAAAACTTTCTTCAATTTATTGATCACGCTAATGTACCATGAGCTGTAGGAAAAATACTTTTTAGCAGTGTTTCCCTGAGAACCTGTACATTTTTTCAATAATTCCTTAGGTGTAAAAAGGTGGAGAAAGGACTACACCTTTAGTAAATCAACAAAATTTGTCCACATCAAGTACCAACTTATTAGCATGAACAGACTTATAAAACAAAAGTTGCTAAGATTGAAGATAAAGGCAAGTAAGTATAACTCTTGAGAGAAAAAAAACAGGACTTTTCTATATTGCACCCAAGAAAGCTCACTTAATATCCAGAACCGGTGGTGGGGATTTACAAAGACTGGAGCAATCTAGTGAAGCTCTGCATGGTAGCCAATCAGCTTCTAATGTCAGCTTGTTCAATTAAGCTTTGAAAATAAAACCTGGAAGCTGATTGGTTTCTATGCAGAAACCTACACAGTTTTAGTAAATCACCCCATAGTTTTCAGTTGTGCCTGTTCATATCGGAGCATAGTGTCGTTTGAAGCTTGTAGCTCAAAAAAGTACATAAGCTTCTTTTGAGCTGCAAGCCTCAAGTCTGAAGCTTCAAACTTTTTAGGTCCAATAGGAGCACCTGAAAAAAATGTGTGAACTTGTGTGAAAAAGCACAAAAACAAAATTTTTTCCCCCCAGTAGCTAGTTTTCCATTGGCTAAAAGTATTGAAAAAGAACACACAAGCTTCAGAAGCCTATAAACACATCTGTACAAGTGCTCCAAGAAAAAAAAAGACCAAAGATACTCAGCTCAAGTGTGAATGCAGCTGATTAAAATACAAGGTATACCAAGTAGACAATATGTACAGTAATTTTTGAGACTGTTACAATTTTCAAAATATTACACGTAGAATCCCCTTGTTAGGTCGATGAGATTTGTAGACTTATCTGCTTCTTCAGGACAGTTATAGAGAATACATACTCAAGACTTCACTTTAATAGTCTTTATGTTCGTGTAGCACTACTCGTTAGGAGTTGCAATAGATTTGGGTCCCTGTATAGTACTGCATGGCCAGGAAACATGCATTTTTCCATTTAGACTTGCATCCAGGAGACAGTGACCAGTCCTTGAGCTTGTTTTGATGTTTTATTAGGGGATGATAAAACTTGGATGGGGTAAGGGGTGTATGGGATGCCCAATGGAACTGGAACTGAGGATAAATTTCCTGAAACTATTTACAAGTCTGTACAGCAAAAGATTCTCTTCTGGAGAGCTAGCCAGCCTCTCCTGATGTACCACCCCAGACCCCAGACTCTCCTCTATCTGGCTGCCTGGAGAAATCCCTGAGCAGGGGATCCAGTACCTGTCACTTCAAGACAATAAGACAGTACCGGGTGGTAGCTAATCTGGTTTCCCAATAGAGTGCTCCTTCCCCTAATTGACTCACGGGGTGTAGGTCTACTCACTCAGTACTTCTCCTGTGCTACTGGTGGGTCAGTGTCTGCTACCAGGCCTTCTGGCTGGGCCACTCCTTCCCTGCCTCACAGGTGATCCTCTCTCAGGGGGCTGGTGAAGTCCTGACCTTTCCTCCTTCCAAGATCCTCTGCCTGCAGGTGAGCCCTTCTCCATCTGGCCCCCATCACAGGCTCCTGCCTCCAGCCTCACATCCTTCTCTCTCTTCCACCCAAACTCTCCTCCAGCTGAGCAGGCGCAGCCACTCTTAAAGGTTGTGTTCTGGCTCCCTGCCAAGCCTCCCGTTGGGGATTGGCCAGGATCCTCTAAGAGCACAGGCCAGCCACTCCTCAAATCCGCCCACTGCTTCTAGACCTTTCTTCAAAGTTCTAGAACAGGGGGAAAGTCCAGAGAGCTGGTCTGCAGAGCCTCTCAGCTCTGACCACAATTTGACTCTGCTAGCTATTGCACCCAGGCTGCTACTCCGCCCTCCTGACTAACAATTGAGCTAGAGCTCCCCCTAGCTAACTAGGAGGGTGCTACATTCATATATGATGTTCTAAAAAATAGTCCTGTTGATACCTTTTTGCCTAGGACAAAGATGAGTAACTACAATAACCTGTTGTAATCAGTCAGATTTATCTATTGAAATCAGATCAGTGAAGGAAGAATTTTGATTGGTTCTTTGGTTTGTACTTCAGCCTTATGGAAAAAGCTTGCAGGAGCGCATTGTTCAGCTCTGGCCCTGTGACTCAATACTAGGACAGGTATAAATGCCAATCTTGGGTTTAAAAGTGCCATTGCTCTGGGAGAAATGAAAAGCAATTAAATATATATCCAAACAGCAATAATATGTGAGCTCTCCTCTAATTACAGCCTTGTAGCCTTGGTATTCTCAGTTTCCAGCTGACTTCACCACCCTGCCAAACATCTCTCTCTGCTCCGGTGCATTCTTCCGCCCTATTAAGTGGCATAACTGTATGAATAACCTCACAACGCCCCTCTAAATCCATTGTGCCACTTCACTGGCTCCTTACACCTTATGCCTGTTATATAACTGTCTGAATCAGGCAATCATTCACCTCTCCTGACATATTAGGGTTGATTTACTAAAACTAGAGCGTGCAAAATCTGGCGCAGCACTGCATGGTAGCCAATCAGCTTTTAACTTCTGCTTGTTCAATTAAACACTAACAAAAAAAAAATGGAAGCTGATTTGGCTTCTATGCAGAGCTGTACCACATTTTGCACTCTCAAGTTTTAGTAAATCAACCCCATTGGGACTTACTGTTAAACATTCTACCCCCTAAATTCCATATAAAGCTGATTTTACAAATCCATCTACACAAAATATGTTAGATTTTGAATCAAAACTAGACAATTTTTTTTGTTTTGCACATGTTTGCTTCCCATTGCCCAATGAATAAAATTCAAAACATTAACACTAACATATAAAGCCATTTATAACTCTGCCCCCAATTACACCACCAATCTTGTCTCTAAATATCACTCAAACCATCCTCTCCGCTCCTCCCACGACCTCCTGCTCTCTAGCTCCCTTGTCTCCTCCTCCCATGCTTGTCTCCAGGACTTCTCCAGAGCCTCCTCCATCCTCTGGAACTCGCTACCCCAATCTATCTGACTATTGCCTACTTTGCTCACTTTTAGGCGATCTCTAAAAAACCTCTTCAGGGAGGCCTATCCTGCCTTTAGCTAATAACCAAGTCTTCTATTTCTCCCATCAGTTCGTCCCCCACAGTCTTTACCTTTTGTACCACCAGCCCCTCCCTCATAGATTGTAAGCTCCAAGGAGTAGGGCCCTCCTAACCTTCTTGTATTGAACTGTATTGTTGCTGTATTGTCTTCCTTTATATTGTAAAGCGCTGAGCAAACTGTTGGCGCTATATAAATCCTGTAAAATAATAATAATATTGCCAAAAGTATTGGGACACCCCTCGAGATCACTGGATTCAGGTGTTCAAATCACCTCCATGGCCACAGGTGTATAAAATCAAGCACCTAGGCATGCAGACTGCTTCTACAAACATTTGTAAAAGAATGGGTCGCTCTCAGGAGCTCAGTGAATTCAGCTTAGTGAAAGCATGGTACCGTGATAGGTTGCCACCTGTGCAATAAATCCATCCGTCAAATCCTTGCTACTAAATATTCCACGGTCAACTGTTAGTGGTAATATAACAAAGAGGATGCAACTGGGAACAACAGCAACTCAGCCAAGAAGTGGTAGGCCATGTAAAATGACAGAGTGGGGTCAGCGCATTCTGAAGCACGCAATGCACAGAAGTCGAAACTTTCTGTAGAGTCAATAGCTAAAGACCTCCAAACTTTGTGTGGCCTTCAGATAAGCACAACCACAGTGTGTAGAGAGCTTCATGGAATGGGTTTCCATGGCTGAGCAGCTGCATCCAAGCCTTACATGACCAAGTGCAATGCAAAGCATTGGATGCAGTGGTGTAAAGGACGCCGCCACTGGACTCTAGAGCAGTGGAGATGTGTTCTCTGGAGTGACTAATCATGTTTCTCTGTTTGGCAATCCAATGGATATGTCTGAGTTTGGCGGTTGCCAGGAAACGGTACTTGCCTGACTGCATTGTGCCAAGTGTAAAGTTTGGTGGAGGGGGGATTATGGTGTGGGGTTCTTTTTCAGGGGTTGGGCTTGGCCCCTTAGTTCCAGTGAAGGGAACGTTTAAAGCATCAGCATACCAAGACATTTTGGACAATTTTATGCTCCCATCTTTGTGGGAACAGTTTGGGGATGGCCCCTTCCTGTTCCAAATTGACTGCACACCAGTGCACAAAGCAAGGTCCATAAAGACATGGATGAGCGAGTTTGGGGTGGAGAAACTTGACTGGCCTGCACAGAGTCCTGACCTCAACCCAATAGAACACCTTTGGGATGAATTAGAGCGGAGACTGAGAGCCAGACCTTCTCATCTGACATCAGTGCCTGACCTCACAAATGTACTTCTGGAAGAATGGTCAAACATTCCCATAGACACACTCCTAAACCTTTTGGATAGACTTCCCAGTTGAAGCTGTTATAGCTGCAAAGGGTGGGCCAACTCAATATTGAACCCTACAGACTAAGACTGGGATGCCATTAAAGTTCATGTGCGTGTAAAGCAGGCATCTCAATACATTTGGCAATATAGTGTACATAGGGGCGCATTTTTCATGAGTTTTTCTTGTGCTTTGTTAACAAAAAAGCGATTCGAAAACTTCTGTGTGAAAGCAGCCTTATGGGGCATTGTCCACGCATGCTTTAATTTATTTTTAGATAACACTCAAACCAAGCTGATATGCCAAATATCGATCATTTTGATTGATCAGCAGCCCTGAGCTATTTTGTTAATGTATGTGATCAATTACCTAGCTATCTACTGAAATCCACTTCCCCCTGTGTGGCATCTTGATTGAAAGTGTTGTTAACAATAGGTCAATTATTTATTTTAGTAGAAATTGATTGGAGAAGAAATTGATCATTTATTGAAGCATGTATGGCCACCATTAGGCAATCAAATTTGATTTTAAGTAGTGATGTCCTTGATGTTCGAGTCGGACGTAAGTTCAACTCGAACATTGGTCTTTCATGTGTTCGGCGACCACATGAACGGTGAGGGCGTTCAGCGGGCTGTTCGGCCACCGCGTCCCACAATGCTCTGCGCTCTGACCACAGGTCAAGTGCAATGCTTTGGCTAATCACAGCACAATTGGGCGGAGCTAGCTAGTGATGTCACAGCTAGCCCCGCCCAATTGTTTGCATCTGACCGGCAAATGTCAGATAGCGGTGAGTGCTCAGCGGGTGCGGATGGGTCGGCGGGCGTTTTTTTTTTTTTTTTTTAAATTTCAGTGAGTCGGCGCCATCATGACAATATTTTTTCAGTGAATGGATAGGGGTACTATGTACCCCATACTCATTCACAAGGGGTGGGGCTGAGTTCTGGGGGGCCCCTTGTTAAAGGGGGCTTCCAGATTCCAACAAGTCACGGCACTGTGCTCGAATCAAGGGTCTGGTAGGAATTTTGTGGGAATCCCACGAATTTGGGGTGTGAATTTCCACTTAAAAGTCCTACCAGGCCTAAAGGGCTTGGGAAGGCTTTTAGGGGGAACCACACACACTTAAAGGGTCTGGTAAGGATTAGGGGGGATCCCACGCTGTTTTTTTTTTTGTTTTTGTTTTTTTTAAATGTAATTTTTAACTGCTTCAATACCGGGCACTTTTACCCCCTTCCTGCCCAGGCCAATTTTCAGGTTCAGCGCTCTCACACTTTGAATGACAATTGCGCGGTCATGCAACACTGTACCCAAACTAAAATTTTATCATTTTGTTCACAAAACTAGAGCTTTCTTTTGGTGGTATTTAGTCACCACTGGGGTTTTTATTTTTTGCTAAATAAACAAAAAAAGACCGAAAATTTTGAAAAATAACCCCACGTTTTTCTTTGTTTCTGTTATAAAAGTTTGCAAATAAATAATTGTTCTTCATAAATATAGGCCAAGATGTATTCTGCTACATGTCTTTGGTGAAAATAACCCAAATCAGTTTTTATTATTTAGTCTGTAGGAAAGGTATACAGTTCACAACTATGGTATATATCTGAAAATTGATCAATCCTGAAGTACTGACAGCCAATCTAATTTCTTGAGGCCCAAAATGTCAGAACAGTACAGATATTCCCAAAATGACCCCTTTTTGCAAAGTAGACAGTCTTTTCATAAGAGGCATTGCATGTTTTTTGAAGTTGTAATTTTCTTGTCATAATTTTTTGGAAAATGAAGAAATTAATAAATTTATTTTCACATTTTTTTTACATACTGTCACCAGTGCAGTACAGTGTCGGCATATAACTGGTGTGGTGGTGATCAGGGACACTGACTGGTGACAGTACAAAAATAATAATTTTTTTCTATTTTGTTAAATGTTTTTATTATTTTAATTTTTTTTCTTTTTTTAAGATTTTTTTTTCATATTACACTATGACCAAAGTAGTACAATGTTACCATAGTAACATTGTACTACTTTGGGGAAGTGATCAGTATTTTTTTTTTTCTTTTACACAATTTGATTGCTTATAGCAAAGGATTTCTTTGCTATAAGCAAGCATTTAACTGAATGAAATCGATTCATTCAGGGTTTTTTTTGTTGTGATAAGATGTGATTGGCCACGGCTAGTCACATGACACAGTTGGGCTGTGATTGGCCCAGCCTGTGCATGTGATCGCTGTGACCATTCACAGCTAGACACACTTGTATACAATGGATGGCATGAAAGGAAGCAATCCATTGTATACAACTGTCATGTGACCTGCTGTGATTGGTTACAGCAGGTCACATGGTGCTGGCAACGGGGCTGGTACATAGATCTGAGATACACAGCCTATAACAGATCTCGCCACAGCGCGGCCCTGCGGGCACGTGCAAAGTGCGATCCGGGAAGGACGTCATATGATGCCCTCCCGAAGGGACGAAGTGTTCACCCGGCCGTCATTTGACTATAGGCAGGGTGGCAAGTGGTTAAAAAAAATGTCAGTCATGCTGTAGCAGGTTCTATACATTGTACAGATGTGTAACTTTGCAGGTAGTTTAAGGGGACCACTCCCTGTCGGCAGTACCCGAGTCCCCATACCTCTTTTATGGCCAATAACTTGCATATAAGCCTTTAAAATGGGCACTTTTGAATTTACAAGTTTGAAGTTCGTGGTCTAACTTTCGTTAGGTTCGAATGTTCAACCGCTAACCAAACGGGGTTTTTTTTGGCCCAATCACTAATTTTAAGTATAGATCTGCTTTAAATATAGGGACGCATTCCGACCATGGTGGCCTGATGCATTGTTCTAGCGCACGTTCGTTAGCACATTATTGTGCGTTGCATTACGGCAGTCTATTCAAATGAATAGGCTGGCAACAAAACACAGCAGAAAAGTGTTTGGGCCCTGAAGACAACAGGGACACTTTCCTCTGTTCATTTAAACGAGACCCTTTCTGCACAGCCCCGTCCTAGTCATCATCATCATATTAAACATGTTTCTCCGGCCAATGCACCCGAATGGCAGTTGACAAGCACATTTTTCCTGGTCCGCTCAGAGCAGGGAAACACAACATTTCTGCAGAAGGCTCCACCAGATTTCCCAAGAGAAAAGGCTCAGCCATGTTCCATGACGGCACCGAGTCCCATATTAACCCTCGTTGTGCCAGATGTCTTATGTAACGCAGTCTGGGCCTTGTGCTGTGGACAGTCTCTTGTTGTTTGTACCAACCAAAAAATCTATTCCTGAGATGTACATGGCAATTATTGCATTCAGGGCACAGATGTGGTAATAGCTCTCTACCAGAATATTAAAGTATATGTAAAACCAAAACTTTATTTCTCCCCCAATGCCTTTATTTGTTCTTGCCATGTGTCTCCCATTTGGGCGATTTACCTTCACTTTCTGTGCTGTAGACTCAACAGGAAGTGAGAGGAAATCTCTCCAAAGTAAGGGAAATGCTCCCTTAGATAGTTGTGTCTCCATTGGAAGATTTTCCTTTTGTTTTTGTTCTGGCATCAACTGAAGATTTAGTTTTTTTGCTCACTTTTAGGCCTCACGCTCACTGGATGTACCAAAAATGGCAGTAGAGTTAGGTGTAGAATGCTGTGCTAAAAACGTGAGTTGTTACTTTTTAGCATTTTTTAGCGTTTGCGTTTTTTTTTTAGCATTTTTTATCAAAACTTGAGGCTCAAAAATGCTCATAAATGCCAGATAACCACATTTTTCAACATTTTGCAGTGTTTTTACAGCTGAAAAACTCCTCTTCAAACTTCGTAGTTTGGAGTTTTTTTCACCCTGAAAATGCCCCTGCAAAAAAATGCTGATAATGCTGAGAATGCTGATGCATGGACACATAGGATAACATGCTGGGGAATATACTGGCTGTAGAAAAAAATTGCATGATGCCCAAAACAGCAGCTGTAAAAGTGCCCAGTGTGCATGAGGCCTTAACCTGGCCATAGATTACTTTTTTATTAGCCATCTGTCTGAATTATCAACAGATTCCTCCATCCACGCAAGTGACATGGATAGAGGAATCCTCCCCACTTGGACATTGAATTCTGACAGCGGGACTTTCCGCTGTCACAATGCAGTGATCAGTGCATTCTGCCAAACCATCCAAATTTCAATCCATCTATGGCTAGCTTTAGGGGTGTATTTACTAAAAATGGGGTGTATTTACTAAAAATGCAGTACTCAGAATCTGGTGCAGCTGTGCATGGCAACCAATCAGCTTCTAATATCAGCTTGTTCAATTTAACTTTGACAATAAAACCTGGAAGCTGATTGGTTTCTATGCAGAGCTGAACTAGATTTTGCATTCTCCAGCTTTAGTAATTAACTCCCTTAGTGTCAATTACACTGGTCATCAGAACAAATAGAGGGAGTGAGTCCCCCCAATGGGGACACAGGCAATTCTCAGTACTGAGCTTCTCTGTGTTCATTCACAAGAAGATAGCAAACATGCCAATCATGTTTACGGACTCAGTTCAGTATGAATGAACACAGAAGTGCTCAGTACTTCTGTGTTCATTCAAAAATGGAAGGAGGTCAGTAAACATGGGAGGCTTACATCTTGAATGGAAAACCCCCTGATGAGACTGGTATGAAGCCAGGCCACCAGTCTGACCACTGTAAATGGATGGGGGGGGTGTTGAGAGCAGAAGGAGGGCACATAAGGTCAGGGAGGATAGTGGCATTGCAGGAGGTCATGCAATCAGCCTTCTTGAGTGAGCAGGCACACAGCTGCAATGGCTGCTAATCACAACTATATATTAAGCAGCACGGTCCAGGGGACCATATTCTTCTATATGTTCGTGGCCAATGAAGCGACCATGCGCCTATAGCAGAAGGGAATGCAGCTAATGTAACATATACTGAGCTGGCTAACTCAGTGGTTCTGTTCTGCTGCTTGCCATATGCCTTATGTTGGTGGCAGTGAAAGGTTTAATTTATAACAGATTATCAAATAAAGATCATATGATGAATCATTAAAGTGACTTGGGCTCTTTCACCTTTTGGTCTCATGCTCCTGTTCTGTTTTAGCATTTTAAGAGTATCTATTAATTTCTTGCTCTATCCAAAACAAATTAAAAAGTTTTGTCTGGAGCTGAGCTGTAAAGCAGAAATATGTATTTTTGGATAGAGTGGATCTTGATGGGATGTGGGGGGAAGTCCCCCCCAATGTGTATAGATATGCAGTAAACTAAAAATCAACTAGGGTTGGTGGGAGATCCTCATAAATAGGCATGACAAGGTGTGCAGACGACAGAAGGAACTCGGCACAGAGATGCTAGAGACCCTGAGAGATAGAAGAAATTGTGTTTGCTTAAGCCCTGGTTCACACTGATGCGGTGCGGGGTTCGCAGCGCTTTCTGTGCGAATTCCGCACCACATCAGAATCGCACTCTGTTCATGTGAACCACTACGGGTGTGTATGTTAAGTTAACACCCCGAAAGTGGTCTGCAAAACGTGGTGCGATGTGCAGATTTGGACCGCATTGGTGTGAATACCCATGCGATCCGATTCTAGTGCGGGCCAAAAAAAGGGTACTGCATGTTTTTGGTGCGGTGCGATTAGAGCCATACAAAATGTATGGCTCCAATCGCACCGCACACAAATTGCATGTGATTTGCACAGGAATGCAGTGCGGTTCCTGTGCTAATCACATGCGATATACCACACCACATATATGTGAACCCAGGCTTAAAGAAACCCTAAACCATTACCCATTTAAAACAAAATGACAGGGTCTCTTTAAAACCCACTCCAAATTTACTTATATTCATCTTCACTGCACTCCCCTGGCATTACTTCCTTTGTTGCAGTCACTGCAAGATACCAGATTCCTCAGGGTACAGATATGACCTCCTTCAATGATGCAATGTTGGGATCTAGCAATTGCTCGAGGTGGGCGGTGATGCCATTGTCGGTGCATACATTTTAGCAATGGATATTTTGAAGAGGATGTAATGGAGAAAGGAGTATTAATGGGGTACTTTTAGGGTCAGAGTGTGCTTTAAAGAGGCTGAGGGTGCAAGGTGACAGGGGCTCCTAAATTTTTATAGTCTCTAAAAAAATGGGAATATCAGTTTTTGGTGGACTGACGTTTTAGAATGCTGTACATATTTGGGATGGATTATTATTAATTCTTGTGCAATGTGGGTAATATTGCACAAATTAAAACATGATGGACTTTGCTGAATATTTAATGTTAATTGCTTTGACAATGCACAGATTTGCAACTATACTTACAGTGTTACTAAACCCAGGACCCTGCATTCACTATATCTGGTCATACAACATGGAAATGCACTTATTTTAGTAAATATAAACTGATAAATACTTTTTCTCATCAGCAGTTAGAGCAATCTTGTGACTTCTATCTGTGTTCAGCAGAGCACTAGTTAAAGCTTGTAGGAGTTTTCTTTTTGCTTTAGGAGGATGCACAACCCCTAAACTCTGTCTGGGCAGCACTGATTGACCCTGTGCTGATCACATGCATTCTCCCCAAAAAAAAAAAACCTCTCCAGCAATACACACCAAACTGAGCATATGCAGAGTGACTCCACACCATATGTCTTATCAGGAGATAGGGGGCACTGGAAAAAGGGGAGGATCAGAGAAGTCAGGATCAAACAGCATTTTCACACAATGCAGAGGATTAACCCCTTAGGTTCCACAGTGAGTATAACAAGCATGCTTTACTGCAGATACAGACTGATTTTACTGTTGTGAGTTTAGTAACATTTTAAAGTGTTACTAAACCCAGGACCCTGCATTTACTATATCAGGTCTCCCACAGTACACACATGGCAATGCAATTATTTTAGTAAATATAAAATGCTAAATACCTTTTCTCATCAGCAGTTAGAGCAGTCTTGTGACTTAAGCAGAGCACTCGCTAAAGCTTGTAGGAGGAGTTTTCTTTCTGCTCTAGGAGGATGCAAAACCCCTGACCTCTGTCTGGACAGGGCTGACTGGCCCTGTGCTCATCACATGCACTCCCCCCCCAAAAAAAAAACTCTCTAGCAATACACACTAAACTGAGCATGTGCAGAAGGGCTACGGGTTCAGTCTGTCCCATCAGCGTGGACATTTGCAGAAGAGCAGGGGCAGAGAAGAAAGGATCAAACGGCCTTTTTACAAAATGCAGAGGATTAACCCCTTAGGTTCCTCAGTGAGTATAACAAGCATGCTTTACTGCATATACAGACTGATTTTACTGTTGTAGGTGAAGTAACACTTTAATGTCTGTCCCTTCCAATTCCGCTGTCGTCCTGTTTTGCCCTGGCTCCTGTCTAAGCTGTGGAATGAGTATTGTTGGCCTGCAAAGTGCGGACGGGAACTAGAGAGACCATGCAGAGGGCAGACAGAGCTTCCAGCTGATCTAGGGGGAGAAGTCTTAGCAAGGGGCCGAGGCCTGGCAAGCATGTTTCTCTGGGACATTGCACAGAATATCAATGGGTCAGATAAAAGGAAATGCCAGGCAGAGCTTGCCTGGAACAAGTGTAACCAGCTGTGTGGGTACAGGACATCTCTGCCACAAAACATATTAACAATTTCATTGCCAGATTTCATTGGACTAACATAAACAACTGAGTACTGTCCGTGATACTTTTTTTATTTGCACTAACATACAATTTTGAGGACAAGCTTTCGGGGTATGTCCCCTTCTTCAAGGTCTAAGCAGTACTCTGAGTACTGCTTAGACCTTGAAGAAGGGGACATACCCCGAAAGCTTGTCCTCAAAATTGTATGTTAGTGCAAATAAAAAAAGTATCACGGACAGTACTCAATTGTTTGTCGCAAATGCACTAATACGGCTACAATCACCTCAAGCAAATTGGACTAACATAAAATCAATCAATGGACTGCTGCCGCTATCCAGCAATTATTGCATCTGTGCTAATTTAGAAATTCTACTCCACTTTAATCTGAAAGTTCACATGATTCACTTGTGGTCAGCCTGAGCAGGGATTCTGCTGTGCTTTTGACAGGACTGCAGCCTCTTGTCATTCATTCTGTGCTGGACAAACATCTCATTCTCTGAAAGAGTTCTTCTTATAACATGCAGTACAGGTAGAGAAAGGGGTAATTTCATTTGTTTGTAATAATGGTTTGATGAGAAATTTTGGTGGGCAGACTTAAGATCTCCTGACCCCCAGAATCCTGTGCTCAGGGTTAGGTGTTTCTAGAATGCCAAGTTTGCAGTGGCTAGAGGGTCTAACATAGTGGGGTGGCCTGGTGTATACAAGCAAAGTCATAATTCAAGACAAAAGGCCTGAGCTGGTATGTCCCCCTGGTTATGATTTAGCACGAGATCGTGTGAAACGCGTTAACAGGTCCTGTATTCATGTCCTGGTGGTGTTTTGTGTGTCCTATGGATCAATAAATATACACTATATTCATCTATCCTCCGGTGTGCGGCTGACCCTTCTTCCTATTGCTGGTATGTCCCCCTGGCAGAACCTTTTCAGCCCTGGTTCACGTATATGCGGCCATGTGGTCCACATTTTGCGTGGGCACGAGAGCCCATTCATTTGAATGCACTTCTATGCCCCGTGACACTCAGAGAAGTCCCTGCACTTCTTCTGAAACCACAGCCTGCACAGGAACCTTGGTTCCCAGTACAGTTGCATTTTCCAGTGCGGGCGGCTTGCCATTAGAATTAATGGCACCCGTCCGCGAGTTTGCATTTCTCTGTGCGGATGGTGCGGCTGCACGGATTTTCGTGCAGATCGCAGCGGCACCACCCGCACATATGTGAACCAAGCCTTAGGGCTGGTTCACACCATGAATTGCACAGGAATGTGCTATGTGTTCCTGTGCTTTTCATATGCAATTCGGCTGCAGTGAAATTCCTGCCTATTCATTTGAATGAGCTGATATCGCACCACACCGCACTAAAAGTACTGCATGCACTACTTTAGAAACTGCATAGGATCTGTAACGCATTGTACTATTGTACCATGCAATCTGATGCAGGCAAACACACTGCATTTGTGATCTGTGTTTAGGGTGTTGTTAACACTGACACCCACTGAAGATCGCAAGTGCATTGCATTTTGAACGCAGGAAGCGTGCACAAAACGCGGGTTTCCCACACCACATTCTGCTGTGAATTGACCTTTAAAGCAGAACTAAATTCTCTTAACCTCTTCAATACATGGCACTTTTACCCCTTCCTGACCAGGCCAACTTTCATAGTTTGAATGACAATTGCACGGTCATGCAACACTATACCCAAACTACATTTTTATAATTTGTTTTCACACAAATAGAGGTTTCTTTTGGTGGAATTTATTCACCAATGGGTTTTTTATTTTTTTGCTAAATAAACAAAAAAGACCAAACATTTTGAAAAAAAACTCAAGTTTTTTGTTTCTGTTATAAACTTTTTCAAACAAATAATTGTTCTGCATAATTTTAGGCTTCTGCTACATTTCTTTGGTGAAAATAACCCAAATTACCCCATTGTACTACTCTGAGGAAGTGATCAGTATTATTTTTACACATTATGATTGCCTATAGCAGTGAATTTTACTGCTAGAGGCAAGCATTGAACTGAATGAAATTGATTAATTCAGTGTTTTTTGTTGTGATTAGCTGTGATTGGCCACAACTAATCACATGACACTGATGGGCTGTGATTGGCCACAGCTAATCACGTGACACTGATGGGCTGTGATTGACCCAGTCTGTACATGTGATCACTGTGACCAATCGCAGCTAACAAAACAATTGTATACAATGGATGGCATGAAAGGAAGCCATCCATTGTTTTAAAATTGTCATGTGATCTGCTGTGATTGGTCACAGCAGTCACATGGTACTGGCAATGGGCCAGTATACAGATTGGTCATTGGCTGAGTCCTATGGACACAATCAGTGACAGATCTCGCCGCAGTGCAGCCCCACGCCGTATGACATCCACCCGGATCAATAAATATTTGTCATCCTCCTATAGGCTGGGCGGGAACTGGTTAATATACAACTATTTTTAATCCTTATGCTGCTAGCCTTAGTAAACAGATAGGAAGGTATATTATGTTTACTTGTTTAAACTTTTTTATATTGTTTCAGTTACTTCCTAGTATCTGGCCTAGGCTAAAATGATGTCATACATCCCAAGAGTCTTCATGAGCCTTTTTTTCCTTTTTAATGTGGAGGACTTTCCCTCCTGTCTGCATACCTGAGCTAGGGGCAAATGGATTCCAGGAAGTATATGATACATGAATCATCTGCCCTTACTCAAGATGGCCATGGCTTAAAATGCTAGTGGGGTGTTTTTCAAAGTGATTTCTCAACAAAATAAAACATGGAGACATGGATGGATAGGTGAATTTGCATTGAATAGTAAAATTTAATTAAATAGCATTTTCAGTTTGTGGTGCTCAGATACAGTTGAGCTCCACTTTAATCACATGGACACAATGGGTGACTGTGCACTGGGCAAGGGAAAAGCACCAGTTGACTGTATGGCAGGACTCCAGTCATCCAGTCATGTGATCAGCGTCTTTCACCCCATTTCAGATTATAAGCATACTAAACAGTACTCACACATCATACATCAGTGCCATTCAGTGTGTTGGGGGGGGGGGGGGCTTTTATCTTTTAAATATACTTTTACTTTAATCTTGTCACAGCCTCTTTAAAATAATGTTAACATATATTGCAGATTTATAAATCTATGATTTTACTAATCTCACTAGCATTCCTGCATGAGCGATGCACAGATTCACTTTAACTACGAAACGTTCATTTTATGAACAATTATATATTGTGACATGTCAGTGAACAATACCCGTGTACAGTGCTTTGTTCCACCCTAGGAGGTCATTTCTGCAGGCCTAAGGCCTGGGGCACTTGGGTGGTGACCTGAGACCAGTCCTGCAGGTGCCAGGGCATATCAGTGACCCTGGAAAAATAACATGAAAAAAAAATCCACTCAATTTCATCTCATTGGTGCTGGATTAATTCCAGTCTTGCTTGGATGTATATCTAATGTTTGACAAATCTTTTCAAGTTAACGGAACACATTTGGAGTGTAAATGCCGATAAAGGTTTGATTTGATTTTGATGCTTTTTATAGAAGGTTGATTACATCACTGAATCCGTTTTTTCCAAGTCATTATCTGCTAAGAGCCAAATTAAATTTTCCACTTTTTAAAAACGCTATCCTTCTAACTTAACAGTCAGCAACGCTCCAATTTCCTGTCTCTGCCTATATATGTTTAATTTCAAATGTGTATGTTCTGCTCTACACGTAAGCGGAAAGGGATCTTTGTTTTGAGGGCAGAACCTGATCTTTGAAGGGCCATCACTGTAGAGGGAAGAGGTCACCATGGGACAGAACAAATTATTTGTTTAGCTCTGTGCCTGCAATGAGCAATAGTTGTCTTGTCTGTCTCAACCCCCACCCCACTTTCTAAAACTTTCTCATACTGTAAACCGATCTGCCATTCCTTTCCATAAAAAAAAATAGATTTTCCAAACAGCTTTGCAATTTTTACATGTGGAAATGTTAGTATGAAAGCTCACTCTTGCTAAAAAAAAAAAAAAAAAAAAAAAAAAAAGCTAGTGCTCTTTGCATTAAACTGGCTTTTTACATCAAATCAGAATTCTAGACATATATCTATTAAATCCCCCTTAACACTGCATCCAAAAAATAAAATCAAGCTATTAAAGAGACACTGTCAGTCGCCCAAAAATGGCAGCAAGAGTATTATAATCAGCTGAATGAAACAAACTATGTGTGTATACTCAGATATAGAAGTAATGTAGGGATCTTAAAAAGGAACACCGGACACTTCTGGAAGGGTCAAATGCTGAAGAGTCAGATGAAGGCCACAACACATGACCAGAAGAGAACAGAGGGAATGCAGGAGACAAGGGTCACCAGGAAGATAAATATAATAATAGGTCTCCTATTGGAGGGACGTGTCAATAGGATTTTTCAATACAGTCTTTAGCCCTTGAATAAAAAGCCTTCTAGAACCTTAAAGTCGGCCATAGATGGAGCAACGTTCTTTCCTGCAACCATGGGTTGCAAGAAAGAAAATCGCTCAATCCCCCCATCACCACAGTCAGTGTTGATGGAGGAATTCCTCATGTGGAGCCATCATGTGCTCCTGGCAGTGGGAGTCTTCTCTGCCGGGAGAGCACACTGATTACTGCTTGTGGCTATAATAGCTGCTAGCAATAATCATATGTAAGATCTGACAGGCTGGTTGTACCCAAGTTGATGAATCTATCAACTTGGGAACATTCAGCCTGCCCATACATGGTTTAAATCTCAGCCAATCCCTGCTGAACTGGCCGAGATTCAAACCGGCCAAGATTCAAACCGCTGGCTGTAGACAAAAAAGTCTTTAACAGGCCAAAAACAAACAACAAAAAACAGCAATGGGAGTCTATCCCTGCATCTCATGCATTAATTGCCTGTAATAGTCCACTCTCACCAATCAGTTTGATATCTACATTTATTCTGCCTTCTCTAATCAACAATCTAATTTGATTTTTAAATAAAGGCTTTCTGTTTTCATTACAAACCTTATTTTAGACCCAGTGACTATGGACAATCCAAAGGTACCTGGATTCAGTTTGAGGCAGGTTCGTTGAACTTTATTGAGGTTTGCGTGCCAAATCCTAACCCCAAAGCAGTCAAAGGGAGCCAAATGGTAAAAACCAATAATGACCATTTTCTAAGCTAATAGGCAAGGAATTGTCAAATAAATGACATGGGGAGCTGGGCACTGCCCTGGGGAAACAAATGAAAATAACTGCAGCAGTTATGATTTTAATAATGCTAATAAAGGCTAACAGACAAGAGATTGTAAAACTAATGGCATTGGCATCCGAGGAGGGGGGTAGGCTCGGCACTGCACTGGGGAACATACTGTATACTAAAGTAAAAATACATTTGTAAAAATTTTGTTTGGCAGGGAGCAGCGATAATAATGCTTAAAGTGAAACATTAAGAATGCAAATTCCTTTAATGACATGCCAGGATGTCAGGATTTAGGCATGTCCTTAACCTGCCTGTGGTGCATCTTTATGATGTATATAATGTACTGCAGCAAAGCAGACATTTACAAAAAACATTTTCATTTAAATTACAGGTAATTGAAAGCTTCAGTCTTTTTGTAAACAAAGCTGCTGGGGATTCTCTTCATCTATAGCAGACCCTTATCCGAGATGTGCGTCTAATATAGATATTAATAGGGTACTCCACACATACAAAAAAAAGTCATGGGGTCCCCAAAATTGAATACCAGACCCCTCAGGTCTGGTATGAATTTTAAGAGGGGAAACCAGTCATAAAAAAGTGTGATTCACCTACTTCTCCCCCCCCTCTCCAAATCTATACCAGACCCTTACCCAAGCATGCAGTCTGGCTGACCAGGAAAGGGTGGAAGAGGTTACAAGTGTGTGCCCTCCTGGCAAAGCACCTTTCTATGTTGATGAGGATGAGGACAATGGGTCTCTTCCCTGATGTTAAATGTCCTCCAGCCAGGAAATGAGGTGGGCTATATCTGATTCGCTGCAGCTTCTAATGTACATTATGAGAAGCTCATGGTGTGCAGTAAAATCAGAGTAAATAAATTCAGTACAGCAGAGAAGCCTGTATAACTTTGCAAGACAGGAGGGAAGGCTGGAGTCCAGCTTCAACCCCTTGGCGCTGGCACCTCCCAGCCCTTTGGGAGGTGGGTTTAGGGTCATGTGACCGCTAATGTGATTGGCTGTCATGGTGGTCACATGATTGGAAAAGGTCCCAACTGCAAGTTGCAATCGGGACCCTTCCGTGAGGCAGTGGTAAATGTGTTGGGAGCGAGCAGGGCGCGCACTTTTGGCACATGTTTTGTTTACATTGGGTACACAGATATGCGGCCCTTCAGCACCAAGGCCCAGCCACTAAGAGGCCGCATATTTGCTATGATATATATGCTCAGCGCCAAGGAGTTAAGGGCCTTGTCAATGGGCTTTAGGCTCCTGTCGATGGCATCAGTTCATCAGTTTGAGATGTTTTTAAGATCGTGTAAAAGTGATGACAGATGCATTTGACCTGCAGTTGATCTCTTTCTGGACGGCATTTGATCAGTCTCAAGTGGGTTTCGCATTTACAAAGACTTGTATGGGAATGCAAAGCCTGTTTGATGAGAAGAAATTCTGGCCAACACAGGCCCTTAGACTTTCGATCTTCAAATCATTCTTTAAAGTCATTTTCCAGAGCAAATTTGAATATATAAGGAGATTTAGACAGCTATTACGTGAGACATGTTGACAAATATAGTCCATGTTTAGATGTTCTATAGATTGTATTTGTCTTACAGGCATCACAAAAGTCCTTGGCTGGTGACCTCCAATTGTTACTTTCACTACGCACAGGATGTGATGTATATTCTCACCGTTAGGCAGAGGAACTAACCCTGAGGATAACAAGAAATGACGAACACACGGATATGCTGGGGCAAACATTCATTCACACTTATCTCTGAATTATAGATATAATATATATGAACTATATGGCCAAAAGTTTGTGGACAACTGATCATCACACTTACTATATGACCAAAGTATGTGGACACCTTTCTAAATTATTGAGCTCAGGTGTCTACAGTGAAGGTTGCATTTAATGCTGCAGCATACAACATTTTAGACAGCTGTGTACTTCCACAAATGTGTGGTAGTTTGGTGAAGACCATTTTCTCTTCCACTGGACCCCTGTGTATCAAGCCAGCTCCATAAAGGCATGATTTTGGAGTTGGAGTGAAGGAACTTGAGTGGACTGCACATAGGCCTGACCTCAACCCTAATGAACACCTTTGGGATAATCTGAAATGCCAGCTGTAAGCAAGGTCTTCTTATCCAACATCACTACAACATCATATATGAGCACAACTTCCCACAGACGAACTCCACAATCTTGTGGAAAGCCTTCCCAGGAGAGTGGAGGCCGCTAAAGCCAAAAGGAGGGGGGACCCACAATAATGCCCAAACGTTTTGAATGGGATGTCCAATTGTCATTTAGATGTGATGGTCAGATGTTCAAAAACCTTAGCATATAATATATTTTGAGAAATTTGACAAGTTTATGATGATTTTATTTCTCATTGCAGAACCTGCACAGGGAGTTGGATTTACCATCAGGTGCAGCAAACCTGTGCCTATAGACTGTAGATGCAAAGAGGCATAATTTCCCTATACAGGTATTACACTCTAGAAGTCACCACTTGTAATCTTTAACAGTATTCTAAGCCAACTCAGGACCAGTACAACCTACAAATGTTTTCTATAAAAGAAGGGATCCTAGCAGAAGATGTGTTGATCATTCAGTTTTGGAAATTACAACTCTAGCTGGGCAGCATGGTAATCTGCAGGCTTACATTGGCAGGAGTATAGCCATTTTGTTTACAGGAAGTGTAGAAGGATCATTCATAAGAATGCTATAGGAACTGCAGCTATACTATGGAAGTCGATGCACAGCATCTGTAAGGTTAATGAGATACATATGTCACGTAGCACACGGCAGCAGCCGTTTCTCATCAGCTTCCTTTAGTCCAGAAATGTCATGGAAACCCTAATTAGAACGATCTCTTGCATTGCGTTCTGTGGACTGGGCCCCCATCTCTATAACACCCCTTCTCTTCCTCACCCCCCCAACTTCTGTACTGTATGACAACATGCTTCCCAGTCTGGACCACTGCCAGGATGTCTGTAAGGACACAAGCGTCTCCCAGAGAGACCATTCCTCAGATCCCAAGAATTGTATAAACAATCAATGTCCGTCTTCGAAGAAGCCTGTGAGAAATGCGGAGTAGCAGCTGCTCCTGAGAATCCCATTCACTACAGTCTTGGCTTATTTAATAAACTTGTTTGAAGAGCAATGATGTGCAGTAATCCGCAACAACCAATTGGAAGGAAAAGTGCTAAAAGGAAGAAGAGGCTGCAGTGTTTGCAGATATTATAGGAAAAAGGCATCTCCACCATCCCTTTACATGTGCATGCACCTTGCTCATCCCTGCTGGACAGTCGTGAGCCAGACAAGGGACCTTGTACATGTAAAGGAATACTGGGGATGCTTTCTTTTCTAGACATCTGTATGCAGAAAGCAATTACCTTATCAGTAAATTGAAAAGGGTATATTTATTTATTTATTTCAGGTACTTATATAGCGCCGTCAATTTACGCATTGCTATACATATATATTGTACATTCACATCAGTCCCTAACCCTCAAGGGGCGTACAATCTAAGGTCCCTAACTCACATTCATACATACACATAGTAGGGCCAATTTAGACAGGAGCCAATTCAGCTACCAGCATGTCTTTGGAGTATATTTGTTTTATTTCTGATTCCACTTGATTTCTGCATATATATAAAATAAGTTGAGATGTTTTTAATACTTTTCCTAAAAAAAAAAAAGTTTCGATATTCCATCTTTAAACTTGTCTGATTTGCTCTATAGTGATTCATGGTGCTTAAAGTGTACCTGATTGTAGGCCCCTGCATACTCAGGCACTGCAGTGACATGCGATAAAATGCATACTGTACAGCATTTTACTGTAGCGCATGGTAACACAGGCACATGGTGTGGCACATTGCAATGTCTTTTATTTACATTGGCACCCTAACATACTGTACAGAAGGTACAAGGGACATACATTGTGACATGCTGCATATAAAAAAGGGGCAGGTCTGGCTTTTGCTCCATTTTCATGTTTTGGAAGCTAATTAAAAATGAATAGGATAGTCAATTTGTTTACCTATACCGGCTCTATCACATGGATAGTTAATTCATTAATCGGATTGGCTGTAGGCTAGTTTAAAGTAATTATATGAATATTTATTTATTTATTTATTTATCGAGTTTATATAGCGCCAAAGGGTTTGCTCAGCGCTGTACAATAGAGGGGGGACAATACATGAAACAGTACAGTAACATCAAACAGCACACAAGGGGTAAGAGGGCCCTACTCTTTCGAGCTTACAATCTAGGAGGGAGGGGGTAGAGGTACAGGAGGAAATGGCTGTGGGGGATGGAGTGGTAGGAGGAGGGAAGGGCAGCGGCTGTTAGGTGAGGGTGGGGTAGGCTTCCCTGAAGAGGTGGGTTTTCAGGGAGCGCCTGAAGGTGAGGAGGGAAGGTGACAGTCTGATGGATTGGGGTAGTGAGTTCCAGAGGATGGGGGAGGACCTGGAGAAGTCTTGCAGTCGTGCGTGGGAGGAGGAGACCAGGGAGCAAGATAGAAGGAGGTCCTGTGAAGAGCGAAGGGTACGGGTAGGGTGGTACTTGGGAATCAGGTCGGTGAGGTAGTTAGGGGCAGTGTTGTGAATGGCTTTATAGGTCAGAGTGAGCAGTTTGAATTTAATGCGTTGGGCAATGGGGAGCCAGTGGAGGGAGAGGCAGAGGGGGGTGGCAGAGGTGGAGCGGCTGGTGAGGTGGATGAGTCTGGCAGCTGAGTTCAGGATGGTCTGAAGCGGGGAGAGTTTGCACTGGGGTAGGCCGATGAGGAGGGAGTTGCAGTAGTCAAGGCGTGAGATAATCAGGGAGTGAACGAGTAGTTTAGTGGTGTCTGGGGTAAGGAAGGAGCGTATTTTGGCGATGTTGCGGAGGTGGAGCCTGCATGTATTTGTGAGTGATTTGACATGAGGTTGGAAGGAAAGGTTTGAGTCCAGAATGACGCCAAGGACCTTGGCTTGCTGGGCGGGATTGATGGTGGTGTTGTTGGTAGTGATGGAAAGGATGGGGGGGGGGGCACGGGAAGGGGGAAAGACGAGAAGCTCGGTTTTGGAGAGGTTGAGTTTGAGGAAATGGAGCGACATCCAGTCAGAGATGTCGTTTAGGAGGTGAGTGATGCGGGCGGAGAATGTGGGGGTGAGGTGAGGGGTGGATAGGTAGATTTGAGTATCATCAGCATAGAGGTGGTAGTTGAAGCCGTGGGAGTGTATGAGTTTGCCAAGGGAGGAGGTGTAGATGGAGAAGAGAAGGGGTCCAAGGACAGAGCCCTGGGGGACCCCAACAGAGAGGGGGAGGGAAGAGGAGGTGGCGCCGTTGTAGGAAACGCTGAAGGAGCGTTGGGATAGATAGGACGAGAACCAAGAGAGAGCGGTGTCTCTTATTATCTGAGAATATCCAACATTCTCAGATAATAAGATTGTAAACTAGATTGTGCTTCTGTATGGCTACAATCCTTTGTTAGACTTTTCTTTGTATTTTGCTGAAAAATTTAATAAAACGTTAGCACAGTGGCTAATGGTTTGCACTTCCGCCTGGCAGTATTATTGTCGTTGGTTCGAATCCCAGCCACGGCACCACCTGCCTGGAGTTTGCATGTTCTCCCTGTGCCTGCATGGGTATCCTCCAGGTACCCTGGTTTCCTCCCACACTCGAAAGACATGCTGGTAGGTTAATTGGATCCTGTCTAAATTGACCTAATATGTGTATGTATGAATGTACAGTGAGGAACAGAAGTATTTGAACACCCTGCGATTTTGCAAGTTCTCCCACTTAGAAATCATGGAGGGGTCTGAAATTCACATTGTAGGTGCATTCCCACTCTAAGAAGACAGAATTAAAAAAAAAATTCAGGAAATCACATTGTATGATTTTTAAAGAATTTATTTGTCTTGCACTGCTGAACATAATTATTTGAGCACCTAAGAAAGCAAGAATTCTGGCTCTCAAAGACCTGTTACTGTGCCTTTAAAAAGTCCACCTCTACTCCACTCATTAATCTAACTTAGTAGGACCTGTCTGAGCTCTTTAAAGACACCTGTCCACCCCACAGTCAGTCAGAAGCCAACTACTACCACGGGCAAGACGAAAGACACCAGAGACAAAGTTGTGGACCTCCACAAGGCTGGAAAGGGCTACGGGGCAATTGCCAAGCAGCTTGGTGAAAATAGATCAACTGTTGGAGCAATTGTTAGAAAATGGAAGAGGCTAAAGACGACTGTCAGTCTCCCTCGGACTGGGGCTCCATGCAAGATCTCACCTCGTGGGGTATCACTGATGATAAGAAAGGTGAGGAATCAGCCCAGAACTACAAGGGAGGAGCTGGTCAATGACATGAAGAGAGCTGGGACCACAGTTTCAAAGGTCAGTCGGTAGAACACTACGCCGTCATAGTTTCAAGTCATGCATTGCACGGAAGGTTCCCCTGCTCAAGTCATCACATGTCCAGGCCAGTCTGAAGTTTACCAATGACCATCTGGATGATCAAGAGGAGGCATGGGAGAAAGTCATGTGGTCAGATGAGACCAAAGTAGAACTTTTTGGTCTAAACTTCACTCGTGTTTGGAGGAAAAAGAAGGATGAGTTGCATCCCAAGAACACCAATCCTACTGTGAAGCATGGGGGTGGCAACATCATGCTTTGGGGGTGCTTTTCTGCGAAGGGCACAGGACGACTGCACTGTATTAAGGAGAGGATGAATGGGGCCATTTATTGTGAGATTTAGAGCAACAACCTCCTTCCCTCAGTCAGAGCATTGAAGATGGGTCGTGGCTGGGTCTTCCAACATGACAAAGACCCAAAGCACACAGCCAGGATAACCAAGGAGTGGCTCCGTAAGAAGCATATCAAGGTTCTGGAGTGGCCCAGCCAGTCTCCACACCTAAATCCAATAGAACATCTTTGGAGGGAGCTGAAACTCCGTGTTGCTCAGCGACAGCTCCGAAACCTGACAGATCTAGAGGAGATCTGTGTGGAGGAGTGGGCCAAAATCCCTGTTGCAGTGTGTGCAAACCTGGTCAAGAACTACAGGAAACGTTTGTCCCTGTAATTGCAAACAAAGGCTTCTGTACCAAATAGTAACACTGATTTTCTCAGGTGTTCAAATACTTATGTTCAGCAGTGCAAGACAAATAAATTCTTTAAAAATCATACAATGTGATTTCCTGAATTTTTTTTATAAATTCTGTCTCTCAGATTGGGAATGTGCCTACAATGTGAATTTCAGACCCCTCCATGATTTCTAAGTGGGAGAACTTGCAAAAGCGCAGGGTGTTCAATACTTCTGTTCTTCACTGTATGTTAGGGACCTTAGATTGTACGCCCCTTGAGGGTTAGGGACTGATGTGAATGTACAATATATATGTATAAAGTGCTGCGTAAATTGACAGCGCTATATAAGTACTGAAATAAATAAATAAATAATTAATGGGATGGCTGAACACAATACACATTTACATGCAAGATACTGGATGTTAATGTGTGTGCGGAAATGCACCACAATAAAATGAGCGGATGTGAAAGTCCCTTTAAGGACCCATTCACACCAGCCTGGTTCACTGCTGTGCAGTAAATGTACAGTACATGCATTAACACGTGTCCTGCATAAACACGTACTGCATTAGGGCGGGACAGATGATATTTCACTGTCTGATAGGGGTGCCTCAGTGGCTAGTAAAGGCACTCTCATTGGATTTCTGAGTGGAGTGCCGGATGGTGGAGCTGCCTTACCCATGAAATCAAGCAAAGATGGCTCTAGTAAAAAAGTGAAGCAAAATCAGAGAGGGGCACAGAAGAGATTCTTCTGTCTAATTCAGGCTAGAGGAGGCACTTTTTGGTAGAACTGGAAAGATATTACTGTTCAATCACAGTCCCTGGAAATTATTTTAATAGTTTGGTTACTGTATTACATGCTTCACACGACAGGGTCAAGACAATTGCTATTTGGTTACAGTCTATGGCTTTGATTCAAACAGATGATCCAAGAAATATACTTTGCTCACCCTACATTGCCCTATTTCTACTGGGAGTAAACTATAGCAGCTCTCCTGCCCAGTGCTGAACCTCAGGGGTAATGTTTGAAGCGATCACTTCTAGGATTTCCACATCAAAATCTCCAAAATACAAACCACCTGTGGAATTTCACAATCAGGAATGTGACAGGAATAATGTACCACAGGACCCAATAAATGGGAGAATTTAACTGTTTCTTACTGCGTTGTGTGTTTTTATCAAAATGCCTATTACATTATTACATTACATTGAGTTTATATAGCGCCAAAGGGTTTGCTCAGCGCTGTACAATAGAGGGGGGGACAATACATGAAACATTACAGCAGCTACGAACAGCACACGAGGGGTAAGAGGGCCCTACTCTTTCGAGCTTACAATCTGGGAATAAATAAATTTAAAGTTGTAAAGGGAAAGCTTTTTTTTTTCTTTTTTTTAGCTTAATGCATTCTCTGTATTAAACTGGTTGTAAACCCTTCAAAGTAAACAAAGAGATAAAACAAATCTTCCTACATAAGTTGTACCTGTTTATCTGCAGTCTTCCTTCCTCTACAGTCCTTCAAAGTTCAGAATTCACACAGCATTTTTGAGGTCTTAAAGCAGGGTGTGAGGAGCTGCGAGCTCCACAGAGCTCAGTGAGGAGAGCTCTGAGAGCTGATTGGAGGGAACGGACACACCCCATTTCACACAGCATACAGGAACAGAGTTGAGGATGTCAATCACAGGCTGGGTGCAGGATCTCCTTCCCCTGTGGCCTATTTACCTCTTGGCACCTGGAAATGTCGAAAGTGACTCATGCAGATAGCAGAGGAATGGGGCAGCAGACAGAAATAACACCCATTGGTCTGGATTGAGACAAGTACACACTACAGAGGGATATGCTTTATTCATACTTCATTTCAGAACACTTTAAGGTAAAAAAAACCCTTTTAATAGTAGCTTCCCTGCAGCCCCCCCCCCTTTACCCCACAAATACCCAAGCCTGATATCTATCCAGCACTGTGCACATCTGCAGCAGCTCCTCTTCCCTCTCCTGGCTCCCCAAAGCATGGCTGAGAGCAGCAGGCGCAATTGGCTACTATTGCTGTCAGTCAGAACCTGTGAGCAGAGAGCAAGGGTGGGGCCAAGTCAGCTTGTGTGTCTGAATAGACACAAATAGCCCGGTTCAGGATCCAGCAGCTTCCTATTGGGGCACTGAGAGGGGAAGAAGAGCCAGGAGCACCAGCAGTAGACACCAGAAGAGGAGGCTGTGCAAAACCATTGCAAAGAGCAGCTAAGCATGATATGTTTACTATTTTATTAAATGTGAAGCTTTACAATCCCTTTAAAGTGAAGATCAAGCCCAAAGTTGTTGTTTTTTTATTTTTGGATAGAGTGGATATGTTTACATGGTTGTTTTTTAATTGTCTCAGTCCCCACTAGGGAAAGGGTCTTGGGACACCTCTACTGGTGACAACTGTCAAAGGTGGGATTCCCCTTCACTTCAGGGGAATTCCTTCCTACCACCTAGTGTCCCAGGGACAGAAAATGAGACACAGGGACATAGACAGCAATAAAAAGATGCACCTTCTTTTTTTATTAAAAACTAAAAACTGTCTGAAGGTGAACATTAAAGCAAGGATAGAGAATGTTTGGAATTTTATCGCTTTGTGGTCTGCATAAATGGAGGTGTCCTTTGCCTACATACTTTTATTTAAGGTTTCACGCACATAGTCATATTGATTTCAGCAGGATTTTGTCAGCAGCAAGATCCTGCACAAAATGTTGCCTGTACTGCATCTGAGCTCATACTGTATGCGCATACATCTGCTTATATCTGTATGAGCTGAGATACAAACATTTTGTGCACCACTGCTGACACACTAATGTGTAGACCTCCCCTGAGTAAGTCATTCATGCAGCAGCTGCAAAAGGCCAATGGAATTCCTGTATTGCCGCCGCTGCTTACACATTGTTAATGTTTACACATCGGACCTAAATTCACTAGGCAGCAGAATTGGCACAGGGTCAATTTATGACCAGTGATAACAGTATAACATGCAGTCCAAATCAGACCATGATTGCTCATTTTTCTAGTTTTGAGTAATGTAGCTAACCAATATGGACCAAAATTGAGCAGTGTGAATGGGCCCATAGCATATAATACTGTGGCATTCACATCCATATAAATGACAGATCTGAATGCACAGTATTGTAGGCCCATGTGCATGCGGTATCCCCCCTTTTGTTAACAAACTAAAGCTGACCATACTTTAGTTGTACTAAAATTCTCAATACTTTCCAGGACTTGACAAATGTCATTTGAAAGTACTTCAAAATTTTGTTTGCTTTCAACATTCGATTTTGGAGTGATTGGACTTTTACAAACAAAAACCACATACACTATTAGAAAATCATTTGTTCAAGAAAAAAATGTCATCCTACTCCTTTGAAATGATTTCCTCACTGTGGTCAAAAACAAACATCAATTTGATCCCACTAACAATTATAAAATCAGACGAATGTTCTTAAAACAAAAAATTTGAATTAAAGCGGAGTTCCACTCACCCTGTCAAAAAATTAAAGTCAGCAGCTACAAAAACTGTAGCTGCTGACTTTTAAAAAACAGCCACTTACCTGTCCCTTGGTCCGCAGTGTGTCCCCCACAGCCCGTTTCACCGTCCGTCCTGTATTCCTGGAGACCGGCATCTTCAGTGTGGGCACCTGGCTGTGATAGCTTGCGGCTTCACAGCCGGGTACCCACTGCACATGCGCGAGTAGTGCTGCGCTTTATGAATGGTCCTGTAGACTTCTGGGACCTGTCACGTGCCCCAAAAGACTACAGAGAGGGAGGGAGAACACCTTCCGCTTCCGATCACCTAGGCGATCGGACCGGAAGTAGGAGCGGGTACCTGTCATATTCGGGTACCCAACCACCCCGCCCCCCAAAGGTGCCAATCCTTAATGGAGAGCGGGGGAGCAGTCCTTAAAGCGGAACTTCCCCTTTTGGGTGGAACACCGCTTTAAATTCTACTAGTGTATCACCAACTTGAAGCGGAACTTTACACATAGCAACTTGATAAAAATATTATTCTTTAGCAGAAACATTCCACATTAACAATTATGCTACCAGAGTTAGTGTGTGTTGTAAATTGCCTCCAGTATTGCTCCACTTTTTTCTTGCCAGACTCTGCCATTTTTCTAAAGCCCAGAGCCCCTGAGCAGCAGTAAATCCTTAGGCAGCAGATTAGCCTCTAGGCTCTGATTTTCGGCATAGTTCTAAAAAATAGAGAGCAACTGAGCATGTGCATAGCAGGGCGAGACAGTGTCTTACTAGATTTTAAACAGTATAGACCCTTATTTGTAAAGTTTTACATAGCTTTACCTACAAAAGGGGCCAGCTGAAGTGATCTAGCAGGACGTAATTTTCTGACTAAAGTTCCACTTCAGCTCTTTCTTTTGTAATACAGTGACTTTTAATGTGAGCCTCCAGTTCTGGTCTGCAGAAACTCCCAAATAAATACTAACTTTCTGGAGAAAATTCCAAGTTCAATCCTTTACATTACGTTATTTGTAAAGATTTTTTCCATATCCTACAATGAGATCATCCCCCCTTCCCCCTGCTGGGACATTGCTGCCTCCAACCAAAAAGCATATACACAGCCGGATTTCTGCTGTGGCTGCTTGGCTGGGGTATACAGACAGATGGTCTCTCCCACATATACAGACAGTGAACTCTGATAAACACTGCTTGCATATGAACTGGCCACAAAAATGGACCCCTTGGCAATTTTAGAATAGCAAAAACCCTTTCAGTGAAGGACAAACCACTACACACTTATTAGATGTGGTAAACCGCAGTAATCAATCAGACTTTATCTTCCCCTACTCTGACCTTGGTAAAACTGATGGTTGTTACCGGTTACTGCCTTTTGGACATTATTACTGTCATGTGCACTGTCTGGAGTGGAAGAATTCTAAAGCAAATCACTGCAGTGCAGAAAACCTGGCCAATTAATCCACTTTCATACGGGACGTACTAAAGTATATGTCCATGGACAGCCATATTGGCAGCACAGTGGCTAAATGGTTAGCACTTCTGCCTGGCAGTACTAGGGTTGTTGGTTCAAATCCCAGCCATGGCACCTCCTGCCTGGAGTTTGCCTGTTCTCCCTGTGCCTGCGTGGGTTTCCTCCAGGTACTCTGGTTTCCTTCCACACTCCAAAGACATGCTGGCAGGTTAATTGGATCCTGTCTAAATTGGCCCTAGTATATGAATGTAAATTAGGGACCTTAGATTATACTCCCCTTGAGGGTTAGGAACTGATGTGGATGTACAATATATATGTAAAGCGCTGCGTAAATTGACGGTGCTATAGAAGTACATGAAATAAATAAATATTTACCCCCATGGGGATGCACAGGTGTTCCGTGCAACCCCTGTGCAGGCAGTTTCATTGTTGTCCATTGCAATGCAGTGGCTGCATGGACACAGACGCTGCTCCTAATCTTACTTCTGTGCCTGTTCATGAGCCCTGAATGCAGGAAGCAGGGGCGGACTGACCATTCGAGCACTCAGGCACTGCCCGAGGGCCCGGGGTCAGTAGGGGGCCCCATGAAATGCCCCTGGTACCTTTTTATAGGATTTTTTTGAGTCTGGGCAAGGACACAGGGGCCCCATGATCCCCTATTGCCCGGGCCCCCATGAGTTGTCAGTCTGCCCCTGGCAGAGAGTGTACATTCGAGCCATGCACCCACACGATTGTCAGATTGGGAACAGCGTCTGCATCTCAAATAGCCCTCATGCACAAGGGACGTTTTGATAATGCTGGTAACATTAGCTGTGTAAAGTCATGTTAAAAATGTGAGTTTTTCAGCTTTTTTTGCATTTTTGCATTAGCGTTTAGCGGCGTTTTCCCGCACTTGCATTTTTTAGCATTTTTTTACCAAAATAAATATTTTTTTTAGTCAAAAAAGTCCAAAAACGCCAGTTTGCTGCATTTTAACTGCGTTTTTCAGGGTTAGAGCGTTTTTCCAGCTAAAAAACTCCTCTAGAAACCCACTAGTCCTGAGGTTTTTTTCCAGCCAAAAAATGTTGATTACAGTCTATGTGTGCATGGACACATAGGATAACATGCTGGGGGGTTTACTGGCTGTAGAAAAACACATCAAAAGCCAAAAACAGCCGCTGTAAAAACGTCCAGTGTGCATTAGGACTTAACATCAGTAGGAGTGCCTGAAAGTGGATGCATTGAACACCTGTGCATCCCCGTGGGGGTAAACATAGGCGTGTGCTTTTGAACGGCCCATGTGAATAAGGCCCAAAAATTTAGCCTGTTCTGGTCTGATTCGTTTGATTTTGTTCTGTTTCCCTGCTGGGAACATTTATCCTTTTCATTTGTCCTTTCTATGTGTCTTGGTGAGAAAGTGCTGGTTACAGTTGTATTCAGAACAAGAGGTGAGGGAAAATCTTCCAATGGGGACACCTTTTCTGGTGACAAATGCCTAAGAGGGAATTTCCCCTCACTTTGGAGAGATTTTCTCTTGCTGCTGTGCCATCGGGACAAAAAGGTAGAGAAAATATCCCAAATGGGGAACAGACAGCAACAAAAAGACCTAATAGACCTACTAAGCATTCCCTGCTCTATCCAAAATGTAAAACAAAATGGTGGCAAAAGATACTCTTTAAGGCCCCATGCACACTGGGTGTTTAGCCTCAATGCATGGGGTTTGGGCGTTTAGCTATGGGCACAATTACAGCCTCACAGCTGCCAGGCTGTCAAATTCTATGAGAGGTTGACAGCTGCTATGGCTGGATGGGGCTGAACATTGCACCTAGCGGTACTTACATTTAGGGCAGTATGGGCCCAGGGACAAATGCTGGGAATGCAGACTTCTTGTCTTCCAGACATTCATCCCTGGGTGCATGCTGCGCTAAACGTAAGTACCGCTAGGTGCCCCTTTAATCATCAGCAGCAGTCAACCTCTTGTAGAGTTTGACAGGCTGCCAGCAGTGGGGGTAGAAAGGGCAACTGTGCCCTCCACCTGTACCTAAATGCCAGAGTCCCATGTACCAGTGTTGTGCATGGGGCCTTAGGACAGCCCGTCTGGAACTGGCATTTACAAGAATCTGAGTCTGAGTTAAAATCATGCAGCAATATTGCTACGGTATAGCTGTGTGTGCTGCTATTTGTATTCTCTCCCTATCTGAATAGAACTCTTCCAGGAGGTTAACTTGTCTCCTACCTGAGGTCAGTGCTGATTGCTAATATTTTGTTTGAGTGGCTTGAGAAAAGTAAAACTGTTAATAAAGCCTTGTTCAGTGCAAGAAATACTTTTCGATCCTGTCAGAAATTCTGAGCTGTCCTGTGTGCTGTGCACACTTCTTGTGTTATCTCAAGCAGAATAATTAGTTTCCGCATTTTTATCTTGGGACTACAGAACAATTAGTCTCTATATTGTAGAGATAAGGAGAGTGAGAGGGATTCAGCAGTTTAGCAATAGAAAGCTGGACAGGACTGTCCACAAAAATGTTGCGTGTTGTCATCCCACAACAGGATTTAGGAGCTGAGTGCATTTGTGGCACATCAACAGGTTTTTTTCTGTGCTTGTATGGTCTTTAAATAGATAAAACATGGAAAAATTTGCTTATATTGCATAGATGTGCAGCTTGTTTAATATAAGGAATGTAGTAGGAAGACTTACTTGCTTTATTCCTCGATTCCACTGGCTTCCTTCCTACTGGACGACTGGTCCCACAAAGCCAGACCATTTCTCCAGTTGTGTACCTGCCCCCTTGCCAAGAGCTTGTCTATTCCAGGGCTGGATTGGAAGTGAGGAATAGTACCGAAAACCGCAGGACCAAGGAATAAGGAACAAGTATTTCTCTGCATTACACCCCTCCTGGGAATAAGCAAGCATCAAATCAAGAATGTATAGGTGAGGGATCTATGGAATTTTTTGGGGGGAGCTGATCAAGGGGGAGGAGCCAGAAGTGCCAGCAGGGGACCTGAGAAGAAGAGGATTGGGGCTGCTCTGTGCAAAACCATAGCAGGATTTTGTTCACTTCAAGCAGGATTTGCATTGCCATACAAGTCTATGGGAATGCCAATCCTACTTGAAGCAAGTCAAATGCAGGTAAGAAGGAGGCCCAATGCACCTGTCAATGATTTCTAATGCTTTCAGAAGCATCTGAAACTGATGTCACATTGATGCCATTGACACAACCTCAAAGTCATATAGAACAGCTTCACCTCCTGACACATCTATTCTGACAGGAAGAAAATACATCACTGTAATTAAAAAAAACACATAATGGGGTTGATTTACTAAAACTGGAGAGTGCAAAATCTGGTGCAGCTCTGCATAGAAACCAATCAGCTTCCAGTTTTTTTGTCAAAGCTTAATTGAAAAAGCTGAAATTAGAAGCTGATTGGCTACCATGCACAGCTGCACCAGATTTTGCACTCTCCAGATTTGGTACATCAACCCCAATGCCTTCTCAGGACTATTAAATGCATACTTTACAAAACAGTACAGCTCAGAAAACAATCCGCTTCCATGAACACTTATGCAATAGCTAAGCATCATGGGAAATGGTGTACAGTAATCGTTCTTTGATGAGCTGGTTTACCAACTAATTCATCCACTCAGTAAGAAAATCCTCCAGCAAATGCCTCCTCGCCGCCCAAGGAGCTGTGTCTCACTTTTCCCAACAGAAAATGTATCCATAACTCAAAACATATGATTTACAAGGAGGCTTGTGGTTGGTTGCCTGACCACACTTCATGCCCTTGGTACGCCTGTCCCGCTGTGTTGACAATAACCATATGGAAAGCAGAGCTGGGAATTCTGAAAACGTGGTCAATTCACCTAGCTAGATGTGGTCACCTGACCTATTCTTGGGCTGCACTTAAAGTGCAGATCTGGATCAAACTTTTTTGTGTGTCTTGGATAGAGCAGGGAAGAGTTAGAACTTTTGGTAGATTTTTATTGCAGTTGTCATTGGGTCAGTCAATGGAAATCTTCCAGTGGAGACACATGGGAAACTACTTTTAGTTCCCATCACTTGCTCCTGTCCTGTAGAAAGAGGTAGTGAGAGGAGACTTCCACAAAGGGGAGAGACAGCAAAACTTAACTCTTCTCCACTCTTTCCAAAACTAGAAAATATTGGCTAAAGGTGCTTGGCAGTAATTATGAATGTTTTTTGAATGGTCCAGGGCACTCTGATATACAAACATCAACTTTATCTGCAAATTTCGAGTGAGGTCACATCAAAAAAGAATAAAATGTATCTATAAAAACATTTCCAATATAGTCAGTGTCTATATGGCCTGCAGGCAACCAAATAACCTTGCGGTTTGGTAAGAGATCCCAGTATTTAAACCCTAATAATGAATGTATTTTATTTACTTCCTCATGGACTAATAAATATACAGTTGCAGAAATCATTTGCTGCCTCATGTCCTGTACATTATCTGTTGTACTATCCCAAGCAGTTTTATCTTTATTTCCAAGGTTACCTCTGAAAACTACAGAACATCTCCCCTTTATGTTATGAAGCAGGGTCACCTGATTCCTCCAGTATGAGTTTGTATTGTAATTGTACTGTCTGTCCTCAAATTGTAAAGCACTGCACAAACTGCTGGCACTATATAAATATATAACAGCAATAATGTTAATGATGAGAGGGGGAAGTGTTCTATTTCCTGTTGTAGGGAGACAACTCTGCTCCTCCATAGATACAGTACATACATAGATTCTGTACAGTGAGTAGTGTCACTCTAGGAAAGCAAGTGTGTTACTGGCAGGATCACCAGATCAGAATAAAGAAAAAAGGAAAACTGATGCAGCCATCACAGCTGAGGCTGGCCATAGATGGATCAGTTTTTGGTTATCAATCAGCCAGGGGGCTGATTGAAAAAAAAGCTGAAAGGCTTCCCCATCCACACAAACAAAGTGAATGAAGGAATCCTCTCCACTATTTTACTGTATTCTAATTCAGAATACACTGATCAGTGCATTAGTCAATTGGCTGCAGTAACGATTGAAGGATAATTTTTCAACAAGTCTGTTCGAAAGAAGATAATCAATAGATCGAAGTTCCTGGAACCGCAATGGCCATAAATGGATCAACATTTGTCCGGTCCCTGCTGACCAGCTGGATTTCAGTGTATCTATGGAAATCTTAAGGATTGGTAAGCTGCAATATATGACATTCTTTGTTCTTCAGTTTAGATATGTTTTAACTATAGCACTGAGCATACCAAGTTAAACATCGCTGTCATAAATCATAAGCACATTGAAGATTTCCTCTAGCGTTCATTAATTCTCTAACTATCCATTTAGAACAAACAATATTACAGCACTAGTTCTACCTGATCAACCTTTATTATCTACTTAAGATCAAATACCAGTCATTCAATCAAGCTATATATTCATTAAAGCTTGACAAGATCCTGGCAATGAGCAAATTGATCTTTAATTCCAGAGCATTAGCAGTGACTCATCTGTGCAGGAAAAGGTATTTAATTTGGTTATTTTTCTCCTTCATAAGGCACTTAGCCATATCTAATTACTCCTGGATAAAGCATTAACGATTCTCGATGCATGAACCGTGTCCTATAAATTGTGGAAGTGTCACCTGCAGTCTGCTCTTCCCTCTAATAGTTCACTGAGCGGTATCCACAAGGATCATTACCTTTCTTATTTTCTTGTGTTTAGTCGTGAGTTGCTAGTCTACATTTGAATCATGTACCCTTACTTAACTTTTATAAATAAAATTAAATAAAAAATGTGAAAAAAAAAATCTAACATCAGTTCCCTATTTGTGTCCTCTTGTGTACTAAACCAAAACCACAATATTTAAATACTAAGGCCTTCCATAAATGGGTCAATTTACGAACCATTTTTCATTCAAAAATTGGACCTAAGAATAATCGGCAGATTTTCACTCTGTTAATGGGGCAATGGCGCCGGACGATTTCTGTGGTTCCTCCCCATTTCGTTTATCAGGCATGCTGGAAAATTTGTGAAAAATTTGTGATTTTCTAAATCATTGGTGGCTCCATCGGATTACAGAGCAAATGATGTTTTCGATTTTCGAAAATTCAAAAATTGTTCGGAATTTGACCCATGTATGGCCTGCTTAACTCAATTAAGTAATCACATATTTTCCACCAACATATTTGAAAATATCCTTAATAGTCCAATTAATAATTATGTATAATACACATTCTACATTATAATGCCCAATCCTTAATATTCAGTGAAACAAATTATATGATGCCAATATGTATGATCAGTCTTATAGCAGTATCAGCGGCAAACTGACAACTCATGGGGCCCCCGGGCAATAGGGGATCATGGGGTCCCTGTGTCCTCGACCACACTCAAACCACACCCAAAAAAGCCTATGAAAGGTACCAGAGGCATCTCCTTGGGCCCCCTACTGACCCCAGGCCCTTGGGTATTGCCTTAGTGCCCGAATGGTCAGTCCACACCTGAGCAGTATTAAACCCCAAAAAAATGAACATATAGCAGCTTACCAATCCCGGAAGCGGAAGAAAAGCCTAACTATAACTATTGGTAAAAATGCTCCCTCCCTCCTCCTCCTACCTATCCAAAGATGTGTGTACTTGCCTATTTTCAATCCTCTAGTCAGGTTATGTTATCTCGCACTTCCGTGAGTCAGTGAGCATCTACTGCAGGGGTGAGGCAGGGAGCACCAACAACAGCTGGACCATGAGAGCCTATGGGTGAGATCACAGATCCTGGAATTCATGGCCATTGTCAAACGCTCCTTTACACAGGATGCACAGATCTTATTTGTTAAGCCAGCCATACAGAAGTTAAGCCAGCCATACACAGGACTGGATTTAAATCTCAGGAGCATATAGGCAGAGAATCCCCCCAGCACAAATGTATGCATCATATATATAAATGCAAGCGCATTATAATGGCGCACTGCTGCAATAATATGCACTTTATTAATATATATAGTTAAATATATCATGTGTGTGTATATTGCCAGTTAAATAAGCAAAGTGCTGAATAGCAAAAAATGGCCTGGTCATGAAGGAGGTAAAACCTTCCAGAGGTCAAGTAGTTAAGTTGAATTTTACCTGTCAGTTCTAATTGTTCTCACATATCTGATTAATTAAAAATAACAGTTAAAAATCAACTTAAAATGTATGTATGGCTGAGGTCATTGTTTTTGTCACACATTTTGTTTGCAAATGGTTTTTTAAAGCCAGTTCTGCAGGGGAATGGGGGGGGGGGGGTCAGTGGGCTTTCAAAAAAGCGGACCTTCATATGCTGAGCTGTACTGTATAAAAATATATATACACTATATCGCCAAAAGTATTGGAACCCCCCTCCAAATCATTGGATTCAGGTGTTCCAATCACCTCCATAGCCACAGGTGTATAAAGTCAAGCATTTAGGCATGCAGACTGCTTCTACAAACATTTGTGAAAGAATGGGTCGCTCTCAGGAGCTCAAATTCAAGCTTGGTACCGTGATAGGTTGCATTTGTGCAATAAATCCATCCATGAAATTTCCTTGCTACTAGATATTTCACAGTCAACTGTTAGTGGTATTATAACAAAGTGGAAGCAACTGGGTACAACAGCATCTCAGCCACAAAGTGGGGTCAGCACATGCTGAAGCGCACAGTGCGTAGAAGACGCCAACTGTCTGCAGAGTCAATAGCTAAAGACCTCCAAACTTTGTATAGCCTTCAGATTAGCACAACAACAGTGTGTAGAGAGCTTCATGGAATGGATTTCCATGGCCAAGCAGCTGCATCCAAGCCTTACATCACCAAGTGCAATGCAAAGCGTTGGATGCAGTGGTGTAAAGCATGCTGCGACTGGGCTCTAGAGCAGTGGAGACGTGTTCTCTGGAGTGATGAATCGCGCTTCTCTGTCTGGCAATCCAATGGACGTTTCTGGGTTTGGTAGTTGCCAGGAGAACGGAACTTGCCTGACTGCATTGTGCCAAGTTTGGTGAAGGGGGGATTACGGTGTGGGGTTGTTGTTCAGGGGTTGGGCTTGGCCCCTTAATTCCAGTGAAGAGAACTCTTAAGGCATCAACATAATAAGGCATTTTGGACAATTTCATGCTCCCAACTTTGGGGAACAGTTTGGGGATGGCCCTTCCTGTTCCAATATGACTGCACACCAGTGCACAAAGCAAGGTCCATAAAGACATGGATGAGCAAATGTGGGGTGGAGGAACTTGACTGGCCTTCACAGAGTCCTGACTTCAATGTGATGTCTGAACACCTTTGGGGGGAATTAGAGCGGAGACTGCGAGCCAGGCCTTCTCATCCGACATCAGTGCCTGACCTCACATATGCACTTCTGGAAGAATGGTCAAACATTCCCATAGACACACTCCTAAACCTTGTGGACAGCCTTCTCAGAAGAGTTGAAGCTGTTATAGCTGCAAAGGGTGGGCCAAACCAAAAGTGAACCCTACAGACTACTATGCCATTAAAGCTCATGTGCATGTAAAGGCAGGTGTCCCAATACTTTTTGCAATATATTGTATATATCCTCGCTTCCCTAACAGAACTGGCTTTAAAAAGCTATTTGCAAACAAACTGTTTGCCCCCAAAAAAACACTTACCTCAGCCCCAGCCTCCAACACTTCTGGGAGCTCAAACTCACATAATGCACTAAATGTTGGAGGTTGGGGGTTGAGTCTCTTTGGGCCAAATGTTTGTTCATAAATTGTTGCCCTTTTACATTATAATGTTTTTTTATTTGTCACAGTCTGCTCACCTGCTCACATTTGCTGCTGACTGGCCTGCCACTGTCCTCCTATCCAATGAAGGTTTGAGAAACACCAGAGGCCAGGCGGTGTGCAGCTGTATCACTCCAATGCCTACTGTAAGGGACCTGCAGCTGGAACTAGAGCAGGTGCATCAGAAAATGTGGCTTGCCTGATTACTCTGCGGACCACGGCTGAAATCCTTGACTGCACTGACTGACACACAGGAATCAGATTTTACACAAAACATTCTCCCATTTGCAGCCAGCACAGCTGCTGCCACCTGCCACTGGTATATATTTAGCAGAGATGCCAGACCAAGTTCCGGCATTTCTGCCAGAAGAAATCCCAGCATATTGGGGTGATTAGGATTGCTATATGATCATCCCATGATCATACAGACGGGTGCCCCTATAAGATGGGCACCTGTAGGCACATGCCTACAGTACCTATTGTGAATTCTGACCCTGGCCATACGTGGGATTCAGCAGGAAATGGACGAATTGTGATCTATGTATGGGCACCCTGGTTTGTACACAAGTCAGACTATTGATTGACTTGTGTACAATCAGCATGTTGGTTTTTTCCAGAACGATCAGATCCGTCGGCTATAGCCGTCAACACTAATCATTGTGCAGGAAAGGCTCCCCGCTGGCAGAACACAATAACGTCGCAGGAGGGATTCTTCCATCAACACAGACTGTGTTGGTGCAGGAATCAAGCAATTTTCTTTCCTTCCACTCATGAGGGGGGGGGATGCTTTTAAGAATAGGTATAGTTTTCTCCAACTTTCTTCCACAGCCTTAGGGTATCTCCATTCTGAAAGGAGGAGCAACAGAGACACCCTTGCATTGTCTAGCTTTAGAGAGGGTAGTATTAGATGTACTAGCAGATAGACTCTACCACTCTTTAAGCAGTTACAGCATCGTTTTTTTTTTTCCTTTTGAGATAAAGGTTTTACATATATGAATAAAAGCTGATTACACTGTTCAACAAATTTTTATTTTTTGCCAGTTTTGGAAACAAAAGGATCCATTTCTTAATGAATTTCACATTCTGAGTTCAAATATAACAATGAAATTTGTCAATTGGCTCTAGTTTTTCTGTAAACGGAAAGTTTTCTACTATAGGCGTAATGACTACATAATGCACAATAATTATATAGATAGATGTCTTTCCACAAATATAAAGCAAGTGATATTGACTACATAACAAAGCCTAAATGGCATAATATATTGCATAGGATTACCAAGAAAAATTATAGCCATAAGCTAAGTTGAATCATTTTAATACTTAGGATTCTCACTAGTTTTGTCTTCAGTTTGTGTCGGTTTCGCTTCTCTTGGCTTTTCTCTTGTATTCGAGGAAAGGGCTATCTCTTACAACTGCACGTGACTACACGCTTCAGGTTCTTCCTCACTTGACTCAACCACGAAGGATTCTGGTGCTTTAGGAATTGGTAGCCCCTCTCCATGAGGAACTGGACGTATTGCCGATGGAATATTTGGATAGTGCACAGATAACTTTTTCTTCTTATTTAGCCCTTTTACAATTGGAGGCACCATACAAAAGTAACAATTACTAACATGATCTGTTGGCTCTCTCCAAATCATTGGCACAGCGAAAGGCATAGATGCCTTTTTTCCATTCAACCATTGCTCCAGTGCCGTCCCACAAGAATTGCAGCATATATGTGGTGCCCAGCTCTTGTCCTGGTCTCCTATCTTGCAGCCAAAATACAAGTTGTAGGCTTTCTTAATCATTCCTGTTATCCTCCTTTTTTGTGAGATAAAAGTTATTTCACCGCAGATATAGCAGAAATTATCTGCTTTATTCACACAAGTTTGAGGCATTACTGAGTAGCCTATATAAGCATAAAACGAAATGTAAAGACGCTGTCGAACTACAATCAGCTACAGATACTGCAGCTTTTATGCAGTGAAGTGATGCAATTAAAGGCTAATATTGCATCATCTCAGTATACATGCAATTTTCTATTGGTCACCAGTATCAATTGCGCAATATGCAGCTGAAGTTGCATCATAATTTTGAATGGCTTACGTCATTAGATGGGTGAATATATCATGGAAACTAGAGCCAATCAACATTTTTTAGGGTCATTTTCATTTTCAGCACCCCAAAATTATGTAAGATTAGCTAATTTTATGCCCAAAACTTTTTACCTGTTGAACAGTGTTATTGTAAGCACACTTTAACTGCCACTTTTCAGGGACAGCTTGGTCTGTTGGAGGAAGTTGAAAAATAACACTACTGGACGGATCACCAGGTGAAAATAAAGGAAAAAAGCCTAAAATGCAGCCATCACATCTAAGAATTGTTAAATTGCAATTTTGTTTTTGGTATTAGTACCACTTTAAACTTATTTCATCCTCCATGCCAATTATGCCAACACACATTACGACTCTTCCTGAAAAGCTCATTCACCATATCCTCTCTGAGCCCTTATTTCTACAAAAGGTCAATAGGTTATAAAGATAAATAATGTCCTGTGGTTCCCCATAAGACTTCTCACATACAGTCACTCATTAAAGGAGTTCTATGGTCACTGCATAGACTTTCACTTTATAATATCAGCACTGTAATAACAATACAAACTATAGTCATTTTTGACAATCCAATATAAGTTTGCTTGAAAAATCTCCTTATTTCATGTGCTTATTTCACAACTTTCTGTATTCCCTGCATGCTTGCAGCTTCTCCTCTGCTGTCTGCATCTAAGGACTACATATCCCATGGTACCTTGCTGCCTGCAAGCAGTGATTCCTGTACGTCTCCTGAAACAACACCTCTGTAGTTCAGAAGGCAGGCTATGTGACATGTGTGACACAGCAATGTTTACTTACAGGGCATAGCGAATACATGTCATGGAAGTAAATGTATAGGGACAGTGGAATATTTATCACAAGGCGTTTGCCTAGGGTGGCAAGGTGAGGTGGAGGCTTACAAACTTCAAGATTGTTCAGAATAATAGGAATAGGTTAGAAATAATTGAGATACAATGTGGAAATTAATATATGATTTTAAATTTTGACCATAGATTAGCTTCAATTCGCTGTCTCAATGCTTTGTAAAGTGCATTAAAAGAAGTACACAAAGGTATTTATGTTAGAATTTTTTTTCTGAATTTATTAAAGTTAGGCAAGTGTTGGGCACATTGGAGATCATACATTATATTATCTTGATTGATAATAAGCACAGTGCTAATGTTATATATACTGTAGATACATTGGTAGGGCAGTGCAAAGTCAAATAAATTTTTTTACACATCTGTATAATATATCTTTTTTTTCATAACATAAAATAAATACAAAATTCAGCGGCGAGGATTGGGGTCACTCAAAATGGGCACCGTAGAAGTGCAGACCTGGGAACTCAGAGCAGAGCTTTCAGAAATAGAAGTTTAGGGTTGAAGTTTAGGTATGGTAATTTTTGGCAATCGGAATAATGGTGCATACTGTAGTGATTTCCATCTTCCATAGGGATCCCACATGTATGGAACATATATACATACATTGGTCCAAGCTAGACAAATGTAACTATGTACAAATTAGCATACCTGAACTTCAGATTTAACTCTTCAGCATCTCTGAAATAGTTCTGGGTGGAGTGACCCTTTAACTGAAGTGAACTATAAGTATCATCTTTCAGGACAATGTTGTTTTTATTTCAAACCATTATAGCTTCTATAATACTGCATAAAAAGTTCCTCTGGAGACATGCTGTATTGTTAGTAATAATTATGATTCATAAAATTTGGCATCTAATAATCTGAAAAAAATATTAGTCACTACCTGCTTTTCTCATATTATTTTTTTTCTTTTTGTTTTGAAGTTTCTTGTTGCTGAAAAAATTCCTGGGTCCCCATAATGCACAGTCAGCTCGTAGTTTCATATTACAACAATCCACCCGCAAAAAAAAAAAAAAAAAAAAGACATATATTTTGAGTTTAATTTATGGTCCTCTCCTCTTTCCCCCCATTCCTGGAAAAGATTTGGCCGTCGTTGACTTTTTCACTTGGGATTCTGATTCTTGGAAAACCTGCAGATCTTCAATCAGCCCTCCAAACAAATCCAGATTTTTCACCGGGAGAGTGAGCGGGGGTGGGCAGGGCCGTTAACCACTTGCAGACCGGTGTGATCGATCTGAGCAGACTGCTCTGTAGACAAACACGAATGTTTTCTGCATTTGCCGCAAACCTGTGCTTTGCCAATTCCAGGTGAAGCAACAAGTTTGCTTTAGGCTCGGTTCAAATTGCCACAACCTGAAAGTTGCACGACTTACGGTTTGACTTTGCCAGATGACTTCCTGGCAATTTGCTGGTGACTTATATAAGTCTGTAGGTACAAGTCAGATACTAGTTGCCTTGAAGTAGTACAGGAACCTTTTCTGAAGTTGGAGTGACTTCAGTAGTGCTAATTAAGACAGTTCTCATTGACTAACATGGGATTTCACATGTCATGCAACTTGGGGTCTCCCAAGTAGGATCCCAAGTCACGGCAGTGTGAACCGAGCCTTAATCCCCTCTACCCTCCCTAGCATATACTTATCTTTCCTTCTCTCCTCCACTGATCTGTTTAGAACTTAGTACATACTAACAATTGTTTTAATCCCAGTCCCCAGAATACACCAAACCCTGGCCATAGTCCACCTAATGCTTGCTGGTTGACCAGGCTTTCCCATCCAGACCCTACCCATTTACCCTTATCCCACCTTTTATTATGTAGGGACTTCCCACTCTCAGCCTCCGCTCATTGTAATTAATGCTTTATATGGTAACTTAAAATAAGGATGACACTAAGACCCTGGGACATCACCCAAGACATTATCAGGACTGAGGTCCAACAGAAAGAAGCTGGCTATGTGGTACCATCCAAAAGTGTAGATACTTTATTGACTAAATCCAATGGAAGGGCACGTTTCAGCTGGAAAGCCTTAGTCATAGCATTTCCATTGGACCATTCCATTTACATGTAGCCAATAAAGTATCCACACCTCTGGATGGTACCACGTAGCCAGCTTCTTTCTGTTAGGTAGATGACCAGTGGGATGTGAATTAAAAAAACTTGAGAGTGCAAAATCTAGTACAGCTGTGCATAGTAGCCAATCAGCTTCTAACTTCAGCTTGTTTACTTAAGCTTTGACAATAAAACCTGGAAGCTGATTGGTTTCTATGCAAAACTGCACCAGATTGTGCACTCTCAAGTTTTAGTAAATAATCCCCACAGTATACGTGGGTATCTGTGTGGGGCTACATTAAAATTCGATTGATATGTCAGTTTAAATTACCTGAATACATTCCAGGGGCATAAAACTAATGGTGTGCAAAGTATTTTTCTATATTCTTTAGAGAGCAGCCACAGAGTGGGTAGCAAAGCCTAAGCCCTGCCAGCATGCTGCAAAGGATCCTTGCTCTCCATGTGAAAACAGTGTTCTCTCTGCACAGGCCTGACACACATGCAGACCTAACAAAGCTCATGCCTACTGCCAGTTGGGGAGCTCTGGCCTCAGCAGGTCTCTGCAGAGAGCAGGGGTGTATTTACCACAAGGCAAACAAGGCATTTGCCTAGGGCGTCATCTTTCAGGGGGGCAGCGGCATTTTTCAGGGGGGCAGCTCCGCCCTCCTAAAGAAGGGATGGAAGAAGAGACACACATAGCACGGGGACCAGGTGGGATCTGAGAGAGGCTACAGGCTGCTTGATGGTGTACACAGAGAGCAAGGGTTCTTCTCTGCAGCATACAGGGAAGGATCAGGCCTTTTTAATCAGACTGTGGCTGCTTTCTAAGGAAAATGAACTGTAAGGTTTAACCACTTCAAGTCCGGACACTTTCACTGCCTTCCTGTCCAGGCCAATTTTCAGCTTTCAGTGCTATCACGCTTTGAATGACAAATGCGCGGTCATGCAACACTGTACCCATATGAATTTTTTAACATGTTATTTTGGTGGTATCTATTCACCACTGGGACTTTTAGTTTTTTGCTATATAAATGAAAAAAGTCCAAACATTTTGAAAAAAAGTGTTTTTCTTATAAAAGAAATAAATAATCTTTCTTCATAAATCTTGGCCAAAATGTATTCAGCTATCTTTTTAGCAAAATAAAAAAATAACCCAAATTAGTTTATAACCAAAAATGATCATTTTTAAAAAATTGTGTTTACATTTTTATTTTATTTTTTTAGATTATTATGTTTTTTTTAAACATACTGTCACCCTAGCAGTACAGTGTCACCATAGTGACACTGTTCTACTTGTGGGGGGTGGTGAAGATTTTTTTTTTACACAGATTGCTTTTACACCCATAAAGGCTGTAAAATCAATAATTTCTCCTTCTCTCTGGCTGCATTCTTGCAGCCATTGAGAAATACTGTGAGAGCTGTGATTGGTCACAGCTTGTCACATGGTGCAAGGCTGTTGTGAATAGCCTTGTACCATGTGATCTCTGTGATCATTCACAGATTTTATTAGTAGTAAGCAATAATGTCAGCAAGTGACATCTTGCTTACTACTATTCATGTGATCACTGATTGGCCAATCAGTGATCACATGATCAGGACCTCACACAGAGGTCCCGTACAGCGAGCGCACACAGGCAGTGAATGTGGGGGCTGTTTATAAATGGACACCCACTTTGGCACTGCTCTCGCCCGGCTGTTTATGTACACGGGCCGGACGGGAAGTGGTTAAAGTGGAGCTCCACCCAAAAGGGAAAGCTTCGCTTGTCTACCTCCTCCCCCTTTACCCCCGCTGCCACATTTGGCACTTTTTGGATTGCCTGGTTTTGACAGAGAACCCGCTCCCACTTCCGGCTCAGTTCACCACTGGGAACTGAGCCGAAAGATCATCTCCCTCCTTCCCCCTGCAGTCTTCTGGGACACTTTACAGGTCCCAGAAAACTGTGGGACCAAGCTCAAGGCGCAGCAAGACTCGCACGTCCACAGTAGGAAACCAACTGTCGCAAGGCTTCACTTCTGGTTTCCCTCACTTGCAGTGCTGGTGCCGGAAGCCTGGAGGCTAGTGAAGAACTAGTCCGGGTGACGATGGTGCTTGGACCCCTGGACAGGTAAGTGTCCTTATATTAAAGGTCAGCACCTACAGTATTTGTAGCTGCTGACTTTTATTTTTTAGGGGGGAACCTGGAGCTCCTCTTTAAAGCAGTCAGCAAAGCCATTATAGTTCAAAAACATGAAACCATCTCTTCTTACTTTTGTATATAAAGATTAAAATTTGCTCTGCATTTAACAAAGTCCTCATGCTCTTTGCTGGCTCTACTTTGCATCTTCCTCTGTGGCACTTAAATACATTTAAACATGAGCTGGATAACATTTACTTTGCTAAAGCCCTATGTATTTTAACCGTTTGCCATCTTTTCTTTTCTAATCCTTTTTTTTGCTGCTGAACCATCATGGCTGCATCACTAGGCATTCTGTTAATAAAATCTGCAGATTTAATAAGACTTAAAACAACATTCCTTTTAAAGGAGAAGTATGGCCAAAGCACCTACAGCTCCAGGGGGTGCTTTTCAAAATGACTTCTCAACAAAATAAAGCATGGGGACATAGATGGATGGAGGAGTTTGCTTTGAATATTAAAAATGAATTAAATAGCATTTTTGGTTTGCGGTGCTCAGATGCAGTGCAGGTCCACTTTAAATACAAAAATCAAGGACAGTGCCAGAAAGATAAATTTTCCAAAGGCAAGTCTTCAAACTCTGGGATAGTTCTGGGAAATCCAAGACATTACACAAATAAATGATAATTCCCCAACCAATTATCAAGATCTCTGAAGACAGTCCTTGCGTTAATATTCTCTTTGGGCTCATTCAAACCAGCTGCACTGGGCAACATTACCCAATGCAGCCCCTCTGTAACAACAATGCAATGTGCTTTATGTCCTGTGGCTTTTGTTCACACCTATGTGCTATGTTCCTGTGTGCTGAAAGAAGATAGGACATGTTGGATTTCTGCACAACGCAGCACATTGAGCCTAATGCAGGCCATAGATGGGTTGAAAATCAGCCAATTTTTTGGCCGAAAAAATTCGCCCGATTTAAGGAATGTTAGTGGGTTAATAGGTCGGCCGTTTTTCGGGATTTTGGCAGATTTTTTTATCGGTAAAGTTGGAAAAAAATCAGCCGATTTTGCCGATTGGCCGATTTTCGCAGCAATGATGGGCAAATCAGCCAATCTTTTTACCAATAAAAAATCTGCGCATGAGCCGTGACCTGCAAGACGAGGAAAAAGAAGAAGAGAAAGAAGGATAAAAAGAAGAAAAAGAAGAAGGAAAAGAAAAAGAAGAAAAAGAAGAGAAAGAAGGAGAAAAAGAAGAAAAAGAAGAAGGAAAAGAAAAAGAAGAAAAACAAAAAGAAGAAAAAGAAGAGGAAAAAGAAAAAGAAAAAAAGAAAAAGAAGAAAAAGAAAAAGAATTTCAGTCTGCTATTATATTTGACATGAAAAAGTATTGCGGTTGCAACATTGTATCTATTTGTATCCGAATAAAAACATCTGTATCTGAAATGGATACAAATAGGTACAATGTTGCAACCGCTATACTTTTTAATGTCAAATATAATAGCGGAGCTCTCTGCAGGGACAGAAGTAATTACTCCGCTATTATATTTTCTGGCCGTAGACAGGACGAAAATCGGCCGATTTTTTTTACCGTTGGTGGTAACGTCGGCCGATTGAACGACCAAATTTCATTTTTTTTTTTTTTTTTTAAACGGACGGTTTTTGCAACATCTATGGCCTGCATTTTAGTCCTCATGCACACTGGACGTTTTTACAGATGTTGTTTTTGGCTTTTGGTGTTTTTTTTTTCTACAGCCAGTAAACTCCCCAGCACGTTATCCTATGCATCCATGCACACATAGGCTTTAATCGGTGTTTTTTGGCAAGGTGTTTTTTGGCTGGAAAAAATACAGAACTAGTCAGTTTCTAGAGGAGTTTTTTTAGCTGTATAAATGTTCTAACGCTGAAAAACGCAACAAAAGGTGGTAAAACATGGCACACCAGAGTTTTGGGGTGTTTTTGTGAGGAAAAACATTTTTTTTCTGTGTAAAAAAACACTAAAAAAAAGCAAACGAGGAAAAATGTGGCTAAACGCTAATGCAAAAATGCTGAAAAACATGCATTTTTAATGCAACTTTACACAGCTAATGCTACCGCCGTTATTAAAACGACCAGTGTGCATGGAGCCTAACTGTAAAGCACTGAAATGTGCTGCAGTGCATAGAATTACATCAAACATTAAAAGAAGGAAAAAGTGAGCAATGCAATAGGTATTTGCAAGACATTGCAGCACAGGACAGCGCATGTTCATACCGGCACATATGAGGTATGCGCACAGTAATGCATGCTGTGTGCTGTGAATGAACCCTTACTGCATTATTGGATTAAAAAGTACAAATTTACAGGGTAAGTGGTAAAGGGAAAAGAAGACACTCTGGGATCCTCTGTTCACATATCCCCTCTGAAGCCAGTTTATATGTTTTTGTCATGTTCGTTTCCTTCAAAATGTTTGTTCTTCCTGATCTCTTCCTGCCCTGATTGGGCCGAGAGCGCTTATCTTACATCCAAACCGTTTCCACAGCACATTTTAGTGACTCATGGTATTTGTTTAGCTGTTGAGCATAAAAATGGGTGTAAAATTAGAACAAAACAACACATTTATATTTTTGCTGTCAAGTGATAATGACAGTTATGTGTCTAAATAAAGGTGCAAAGGAGCTTTTGATTTCTAACTGGAAGTGTTCGAGGAAACAAACCTGTCCCTGTGGCAAAAGTGGCCAGATCCAGTTCACGTTTTGTTTGTATACATCGATGGCAAACCATGCTGGGCACTGTGACAAGGTGGCAACACAGAAGCACATTTAGGACACAGTTGTCACCTTAGCACAGGAAGTACCTAAACAAAGTCCCTCATGGCAGGATCAGTATTTTTGTAAGGCCTGTACACACGATAAGAAAATGTTGAAAATTTCTGCAAAAGGAATGATCGGTCAATGTAAGATGGTATTTTACAGTCAATAATCTGTTCATTGGTATAGTGCTTTTTTGACAGCTGATTCCAACTGTTCAGACGAAAAAAAAAATTAAGGTGCAAGCTGCAAAATTTTTCTCCTTTGTTAACATAACGTCTCATTTCCATTCAATGTGTAGTTGTATGGTAGTGGTCTCCAAACTGTGGCCCGGGGACCAGATTTGGCCCGTTGCTTGCCTCTATCCAGCCCTTGGGGCACAATTGTTCCAGCTGACACCAATGATGAGGAACCATTTCTCCCACTTTCACCACTAATGGGACACTCTTCTTCCCACTGATACCATCGATGGGGCACTATTCTTCCTGCTAAGACCAATGATGAGGCACCATTTCTCCCACTTTCACCATTAATGGGACACTCTTCTTCCCACAGATCATCGATGGGGCACTATTCTTCCTGCTAAGAACAATGATGAGACTCCATTCCTCCCACTTTCACCATTAGTGGGACATTCTTCTTCCCACTGATACCATCGATGGGCACTATTCTTCCTGCTAAGACCAATGATGAGGCACTATTTCTCCCACTTTCACCATTAATGAGACACTCTTCTTCCCACTGATATCATCGATGGGCACTATTCTTCCTGCTAAGAACAATGATGAGGCACTATTTCTTCAACTTTCACCATTAATGGGACACTCTTCTTCCCACTGATCATCGATGGGGCACTATTTTTCCTGCTAAGACCAATGATGGGGCACTATTTCTCCCTCTGACACCATCGATGGGGCACTATGCCTCCAATTGATACCAACCATGGTTCACTATTCTTCTTGCTAAAGCCAACCATGGGGAACTATTTCTCCTGTTAAAACCAATAGTGGAGCAGTGTTTACTCCCACTGATGCTGTGACATTTTCTACTCACACTGGCCACAGTTTGTCCCCCTAAAGTCTTAGGGACAGTTAACTGGCCCCTTGTTTAAAAAGTTTGCAGACCTCTGTTGCACGGAAACAATCAAACAGAAAATACTGCGCATGATCGCAAACAAAGAACAACCCAGAAGAAGAGAGAAATTAAAATAAAAAGTATACACAAGAAAGAACTTTGATATTCTGGATCATTAAAGAGCTACAAACAGTGAACTGTAGTATATTTTTTTGTGACAATGATCATGCTATGTTATTATGTAGCTAAGTTTGCCTTTGTTTGAAAATTCTGGTACAAGTTAATATAATTCTTGGTTACATCATAACACACACCTTCATGGAATATTGGACGATTGCTCATCTGATTTTCTTATAGTGTGTACTAAGCTTAAGAGAAACTAAAGGTTTGAGAAAATAAAAAAAAAACTCCACTTTTACCATTAAAAAAGCCATCCTTGAGCTCTAGTCAGCGACTTTGCCTAGGTTGAGATGATATCATCAGTCTGTTGTAGGCAGGAGGAAGCATTTTCTCAGTCTCCTCTCCCCCAGTGGTCAGACTGCAAGATTATAAGTTTTTAGCAGGCCAAATGATGAGAGGCTGCAGCAGGGGCTGATCTGTGTCATGCATTTACATGATTGTGTCATCTCTGAGCCGGCATCTCAATCCAGGAATTAGATGGTGACCCCTGGATGATGCCTGAACATAGATGGTGCTGTCCTTCTGGAGGGAAAAGAAGATGAAGACATTGTCAGGGGGAGTACTGTGATCTCTGCAAGAGGTAGTAAATACCTGGAAGTGTTATTCTTACACATTAGAGACAGCCATGAACCTAACAAAACACTACAATTCATTATAATAACGTACACTGGATTTTCCTAAGGTGAAGCCAAGTGGATATTTTGAAAGGCAAATTCAAGGTAAACACAACTTCACCTTGCGTGACTTGTCAGCCGGGTTCAAACTCGAAATCGAAATACTTGTCAACTTCAGGAAATTGGTGTACTTATCGTTATTTCTATACAGCCTTTCCAGCTGGCCAATAGGAAGTCACCTTTAGGAACCTGGTGAAGTCACTGCGTTGGGCAGTTATGTTTGCTTTTAATTAGCACGGAATGTTTAGTAACACATGAAAATCTCTCGTTACGGGGAATCAGATGTGGTTCTGCTTTTCATTACGTAATATTCTTCCTTGACGGAGGTGATTATTCAAAGAGGCAGGCATGTGGAAGGCTGCAAAGAGGGAGGAATGTAAAGTTGGTGCTCCTCTGGGTACACATTATTATTATACAGGATGTATATCACATTAAAGAGACCCTGTCTGATAACCAATCAGAAGGCCGGTTTCATGCGAAAGAAGAAGTAGTAAGCAGAACTGTCCGGTGGCCTAGCTTACACCACATGGCAACATATAGCACATAACACATAGGCACTGTTGTGCGATCTAAAGGAGCGCTGCAATGCATACCTCTGTGCTAATGCTATGTGCAGGGCCGTGGATAAGGGGGTACCACCAGTCCTCCCGTACGGGCCCAGGCCAGCAGGGGGGCCCAGGCAGCTGGGTGAATCAGATTTGTGGGCAGGGACAATGGGATTTGTGGGCAGCTGCAAAAAAACAAAAACAAAACACACTCAGTTTACTATGCTTCCGTTATGAATAAACACTATGAGTGGTTGGTACTAATCACTCATTGCGTTCATTCAGGAAAGGAAGGGGCTGGTAAATGTGACATATTTACCGGACCCCTCCCTCAGTCTCCATCCTGAAGGATCCTATTGCTGGTGGAAAGGAGAAGAGGGAAGCCGGCAGCACTGCAGGATGGGGCACACAGGGGGGCCTGGGCAGCAGGGGGAAATGTATGGTGCACTGGGGGGAACTGATTTGGTGTCACTGACATCCCCAGTGACACCAATACACGATCAGTGCTAATTAAAAGCACTGACTCTGTACTAATGGCACTGGGCAGGAAGGGGTTAACATCTGGGGCGATCAAAGGGTTAACTGTGTGCTGTTTCACAGTGTGCTGTATAAGTGCTTAACACTGCAAGCACACTGCTTTGTATGGCTCTGCTATGCAGAGCCATACAAAGCAGTGTGCAGGAGCTGACGGGAGAGATCTGTATTGTTTACATACAGGTCTCTTCCCCATCGGTAATACTCGGGGAGTCACCGGTGATTGACAGCCGAAGCCGTGAACGGCCACGCGGGTAGGGCGTGCGCCCCCTACCCGCAACTGAAAATCACGTATATATATACGTGATTTTGTGCACTTGTGCCGCCCTGTAACAGTATTTCTGCTATAGGGCGGCGCGAAAGCGATTAAATCCAAAATGTGCATTCCTATGGCCAAAGCTATCACTGGAGGGTCCTCAAGCTACGGTTGCCACCTCATTCCTTTAAAACCGACCACATATTAATTCCACAAGTTCTGTGGCTGATTAAGGTGGCAATTGAACTCACGTACCCTCCATTCACATCAAGCCCAACTTTGAAATCGTGCGACTTACAGTGAAATTGCACGATTTCAAAGTCGGGGGACCCACCAATTTCAGGTGCGATTTGCAAGACATCTGATACACATGTCTATGCAAATCGCACCAAAAGTAGTGCATGTACTGCGGCTGCGACCAAGACAGAACAGCACCAAAATGACTGCGCACAATAGGGTGCGACTTGGCATGCAATTTGCAAGTTGCAGGGCATGCACATCGCATGCCAAGTCGCATCCAGTGTGAATCAGGGCTTAGTGCCTTATCTGCATTAAATTTGCCTCAGGATCTGTGTAACTAATATGAGCTCGGTTTTAACCACTTCCCGTCTGACATATGTATATAAATGGCTGGACAGGAGCAGTGCAGGAGCGGGTTGCCGTTCATAAACGGCACCCGCATTTTCAGCCTGGGAGCGCACGGCACCGCGATGCGGTGCCCGTTGTGTCCGATCGCTGTACGGGACCTCTGTGTGAGGTCCCAATCATGTGATCACTGATTGGCCAATCAGTAATCACATGAATAGTAGTAAGCAAGATGTCACTTCTGACATCATTACTTACTACGTGTGAAATCTGTGAATGATCACAGAGGTCACATGGTACAAGGCTATTCACATCAGTCTTGTACCATGTGACAAGCTGTGACCAATCACAGCTCACACAGTATTTCTCAATGGCTGCAAAAATGCAGTCAGAGAGAAGGAGAAATTATTGCTTTTACAGCCTTTATGGGTGTAAAAGCAATGAGTGTAAATGAAAAAAAATCTTCATCACCCCCCACAAGTAGTACAGTGACATTATGGTGACACTGTACTGCTAGGGTGACGGTATGTTAAAAAAAAACAAAAAAAAACATAAATAATAATATAAAAAAACAAAATAAAAATGTAAAAAACATTTTTAAAAATTATAATTTTTGGTTATAAACTGATTTGGGTTATTTTTTTTTTTTACTAAAAAGATAGCTGAATACATTTTGGCCAAGATATATGAAGAAAGATTAATTATTTGCAAAACACTTTTTTCTAAATGTTTGGACTTTTTCATTTATATAGCAAACAAAAAAATAAAATCCCAGTGGTGAATAAATACCACCAAAATAAAGTTTTATCTGTCTCAAAAAATGCTTAAAAATTAATATGAGTACAGTGTTGCATGACCGCGCAATTGTCATTCAAAGTGTGATAGCACTGAAAGTTGAATATTGGCCTAGACAGGAAGGGAATGAAAGTGTCCGGACTTGAAGTGGTTAAAGGGATGAGGTGACAACCCCACCTGAAGCCCTGCACCTGCAGGAAAGAAGGAGAAGCTCCTGACTAATGACATCAGATGCTGAAGTCAAAAGATTACAACCAGCGGGTTACACGTGGCAATATAGCCAAGTGACAAAGACAACTAACAATACTACTAAACAGTTCTGTTCAAATGAGGACTTCCTGTACATTGTTTTCCTCTCACCAAAAACAGGAAGGCAGGCGTGTGCAGGAAAAAGAAATCCCCCCCGTTAAAGAAGACCACCAGTCTATTTTCAAAGCAGAACATTATTTTGAAGCAATGTTCTGATTGAATGACTAGATATACCAATGGGGACATCATACTTGTTCACAGAAAGGCTCAAAGCTAGTCAAGGCTGGAGCACTTTGCAGAGTTCTGCCAGTCTAGCACTAAGGCTCCATGTACACGGGACACTTCTGAACGATGGAAACTGACTGCTGGAAAATGTTGGTTAAAAAACATCTGTTTAGCCGTATTTGCATACCGCGTTTATGAGCGTTTGCATTTAGAAGCGATTTTTAAAGATAACCTCAGGAGAACTTCCAAAATGCCCAGAATGCACTGAAAAACAGTAAAAAATTACCTATTTCACACATTTTGAGAGAAATAGAGAGAGCAGAAGCAGAGAGAGCAGCATGTGTTCAGATTAGCTGTGGGTTTTTTTTTTTTTTGTGGTGTTTGGATGTGTTCCAGCTCATTTCTGTGCAGAAATTATTGCAGCAGTGTCTAACATATTTTCTTTTATGCGAAACCTCAAAGTATGGTGTACCAGGTCCATTTGAGTAACGGGAAAACGCTTTGCATGCATTTTTCATGATGAAAAAAGGCTCTTTTTGTCAAACACAAACGCTTGCAAACGCGGTTGGCTGCGTTTACACGAGTTTACAAGCGTTTGAAATGCTGATAAAATCTACTGCTGAATGCAAGTTTGGTGTGTTTAAAAAACGACTGTAAACAAAACTGCCTGTAAACGACTGTAAACGATGATGTGTACATGGACATATAGGAAAACATTAAGGAGAGTTCAGGGGCTGCTGAAAAAAACGCAGAACAGCTCCTGAATGTCAGTTTATCAGCTGCAGTGTACATGGAGCCTACAAGACTGGAAAGATTCATCAGTGTGCTGCTGCTTTTTTGTTGTCCAATCAGCCTGCTGGGGTCCTTGACCAGGCTGTACTGCGTAACTGTGTTGGAGGTCAAGGATCTGGCTATGTTGTCTGGTAGGGGAGCCTAGTTACAAATCTGGCAAGCAAGATAGTTCACACATACAGTATAGATTTCATTTTGTATTTAGCTGTTTGCCTGAAGTGCAGCTTTAAAGCCAAACTCTGGCCAAAGCAAATATTGTCCCAAAGCCATGGGTATTCCTACTTGAAACTTGTGCTTTGTGTGTTTACTCCAGATCTGGTCAGTAGTTCAGCATGAAATTATGTCTCTGTGCAAGAGCTTCCTATATTAAAGACCAGTCACTGCTGCTCTCTTTCATTGTGCAGGGTGACTGGCCTTGTCTCCACCCCCTTCTGTAGTTTTCTGCAGGCAGCCTGTAGTGGGTGGAGCTGCTTGGCCCCTCCCACAGCTCTGTTCTCTTCACAGGTTATGTACAGCACAGGGGTGATGTCACTGCTACTTTAACAAGGTAATATCTGCAGTTGCAAAGGCATTTGGTGCACACAGAGTTAAAGTGTACTAAGCTAATGAACAACTGATAATTGCACTGTGTAGCCAGACCCGCCAGAACTACCAGCCAGCAGTGGTGTCTACGGCCATCCTCATCGCTCACTCTGCAGGTTTTCCAACCTTAAAGTGTTACTAAACCCACAACAGTAAAATCAGTCTGTATATGTAGTAAAGCATGCTTGTTATACTCACTCTGGAACCTAAGGGGTTAATTCTCTGCATTGTGTAAAAAGGATGTTTACTCCTGACTTCTGTGATCCTCCCCTTCTTCCAGTGCCCCCCTCTTATCTCCTGATAAGACATATGGTGTGGAGACACTCTGCACATGCTCAGTTTGGTGTGTATTGCTAGAGAGGTTTTTTTTTTCTTGGGAGAGTGCATGTGATCAGCACAAGGCCAATCAGCATTGTCCAGACTGAGGTCAGGGGTTCTGAATCCTCTTAGAGCAGAAAGAAAACTCCTCCTACAAGCTTTATCATGTGCTCTGCTGGACACTGCTCACAAAACTGCTCTAACTGCTAATGAGAAAAGGTATTTAGCAGTTGATATCTACTAAAATAATTGCACTTCCATGTCCTGTGTACTGTGGGAGACTAGATATAGTGAATGCAGGGTCCTGGGTTTAGTAACACTTTGACTAATATTCTTTGTGGCTATTGAGGAAATGTTTTGTGCCCAGAGTTCAGCTTTAAGATGTTAACAGTATTGGGGGGTGATTGGAAGTGTGCCTGTAGCCAATGCAAATGCAGAAGTCTTGTCAGGTTCTCTTTTATTGCCTGTGTTGTTTTGGAGGGTTTTCTTTTTCTTCTGGTCTTGGTAAAACAACAAGAAGTCAGAGGAAATTTCATCAAAGAGATGGCAAATCCTCTCCTAAATTGTCACTAATGCAAGCTTCCGTGTTTCATGATTTTTCTTCTATTTCTGACAGATGTAAAAATTTGTAAAAATATCAATGTCTGTCCCGGTGATTCCAGGACAGGAATCTTCCAAGCGGGGACACAGACAGCAATAAAAAACCTGTCAGGGGTTCTAATCCTTGCCTACACTATGTACAAACTAGACTAAAAAGTCACTTTAATATCTAGTTTTTACTTGTCCTAGTTCTACCAAGCTCTGATACTTGAAATGTATTTTTATTGTATAAAGTGCATTTATAGCTCATATAATTGTGAGGACACGAGGTGACAGAAGCTTGAAGAAGATCAAGTCTAAGTAAGGCGAAGGTTGCAATGCGAGCCAAGTATCATAGTCATTTGTGATACAGAGCAGGAAGTATCACAGTGCAGACCACAAAACAACAAACATGGCAACACACTGAGTCTGTCTGCCTGGGGATTATGAACCGGCCCACAGGAACGCACAATACCCTGAACATTGCTGAATTCACTGTATATGTACATCATCAAGGGCTCATTCACATGGTTGTCCACCACCAGGATTTCTGTGGAGGGTACAGGAAGGTGTTTGCGATCAGCTGTGGACAGGAACTGTACTGTACAAGTCAATGACAGGCTGTCATAATCTGTGGCTGTCGCCCCTTGACTGCCTAGTACAGTGAGAAACAGAAATATTTGAACACCCTGCGATTTTGCAAGTTCTCCCACTTAGAAATCATGGAGGGGTCTGAAATTCACATTGTAGGTGCATTCCCACTCTGAGAGACAGAATGAAAAATAAAAATTCAGGAAATCACATTGTATGATTTTTAAAGAATTTATTTGTCTTGCACTGCTGAACATAAGTATTTGAACACCTGAAAATATCAGTGTTAATATTTGGTACAGAAGCCTTTGTTTGCAATTACAGAGGTCAAACGTTTCCTGTAGTTCTTGACCAGGTTTGCACACACTGCAACAGGGATTTTGGCCCACTCCTCCACACAGATCTCCTCTAGATCTGTCAGGTTTCGGGGCTGTCGCTGAGCAACATGGAGTTTCAGCTCCCTTCAAAGATGTTCTATTGGATTTAGGTCTGGAGACTGGCTAGGCCACTCCAGAACCTTGATATGCTTCTTACTGAGCCACTCCTTGGTTATCCTGGCTGTGTGCTTCGGGTCGTTGTCATGTTGGAAGACCCAGCCACGACCCATCTTCAATGCTCTGACTGAGGGAACGAAGTTGTTGCTCAAAATCTCACAATAAATGGCCCAATTCATCCTCTCCTTAATACAGTGCAGTCGTCCTGTCCCCTTCGCAGAAAAGCACTCCCAAAGCATGATGTTACCACCCCCATGCTTCACAGTATGGATGGTGTTCTTGGGATGCAACTCCTTTTTCCTCCAAATACGACAAGTGAAGTTTACACCAAAAAGTTCTACTTTGGTCTCATCTGACCACATGATTTCTCCCATGCCTCCTCTGGATCATCCAGATGGTCATTGGCAAACTTCAGACGGGCCTGGACATGTGATGACTTGAGCAGGGGAACCTTCCGTGCAATGCATGATTTGAAACCATGACGGCATAGTGTTCTACCGACTGACCTTTGAAACTGTGGTCCCAGCTCTCTTCATATCATTGACCAGCTCCTCCCTTGTAGTTCTGGGCTGATTCCTCACCTTTCTTATCATCAGTGATACCCCACGAGGTGAGATCTTGCATGGAGCCCCAGTTCGAGGGAGACTGACAGTCGTCCTTAGCCTCTTCCATTTTCTAACAATTGCTCCAACAGTTGATCTATTTTCACCAAGCTGCTTGGCAATTGCCCCGTAGCCCTTTCCAGCCTTGTGGAGGTCCACAATTTTGTCTCTGGTGTCTTTTGACAGCTCTTTGGTCTTGCCCATGGTAGTAGTTGGCGTCTGACTGACTGTGGGGTGGACAGGTGTCTTTAAAGAGCTCAGACAGGTGCTACTAAGTTAGATTAATGAGTGGAGTAAAGGTGGACTTTTTAAAGGCACAGTAACAGGTCTTTGAGAGCCAGAATTCTTGCTGTTTCTTAGGTGTTCAAATACTTACAGTTGTGTCCAAAATTATTCAACCCCCAATGCTGTAAAGGGGTTTAGGGACTATAGTGTACATTTGGAATTGTATTCAGAATCAAATCCTACAAGGACGTTGTAACTACCCAAATGCAACTAAAATGACATCAATTGTTTATGTAATACAGTAGTAAATGGTTCTTATGTGGTTTCTTCATTGCCACAATTATTCAACCCCTTAAAGACTACCACTCTGAAGAACAGAGGTTCATACAGGTGCTTTCCATCAGGTATTGAAAACACCTGTGGATGTCACCGAGCAGCAATCAAGCATAATAAGCACCAATTAGGCAGCTTTAAAATGACTGTGATACTCAGCTCCTTCTAGACATTTACTGGTGTGGTTACAAACATGGTGAAGGCAAGAGAATGGTCCAGGAAGACAAGAGAAGAGGTGATTTCTCTTCACAGGAAGGGCAATGGCTATAAGAAGATTGCAAAGATGTTAAACATACCAAGAGACACCTTAGGAAGCATCATTCGCAAATTCAAGGCAAAGGGCACTGTTGAAACGCTACCTGGTCGTGGCAGAAAGAAGATGCTGACTTCGACTGCTGTGCGCTACCTGAAGCGTAGAGTGGAGAGAAGTCCCCGTGTGACTGCTGAGGAACTGAGAAAAGATTTGTCAGATGTGGGTACAGAAGTTTCAGCCCAGACAATAAGACGCACACTGCGTAATGAAGGCCTCCGTGCCAGAACTCCCAGGCGTACCCCCTTGCTGTCTCCAAAGAATAAGAAGAGTCGACTGCAGTATGCCAAAAGCCATGTGGACAAACCACAAAAGTTGTGGGATAGTGTTCTGTGGACTGATGAAACAAAATTAGAACTGTTTGGGCCCATGGATCAACGCTATGTTTGGAGGAGGAAGAACAAGGCCTATGATGAAAAGAACACCTTGCCTACTGTGAAGCATGGTGGAGGGTCAATCATGCTTTGGGGCTGTTTTGCTTCTGCAGGTACAGGGAAGCTTCAGCGTGTGCAAGGTACCATGAATTCTCTTCAGTACCAGGAGATATTGGATGGAAACGTGATGCAGTCCGTCACACACCTGAGGCTTGGGAGACGTTGGACCTTTCAACAGGACAATGATCCCAAGCATACCTCCAAGTCCACTAGAGCATGGTTGCAGAGGAAAGGCTGGAACATTTTGGAGTGGCCATCGCAGTCACCAGACTTAAATCCGATTGAGAACCTCTGGTGGGACTTAAAGAAAGCAGTTGCAGTGCGCAAGCCTAAGAATGTGACTGAACTGGAGGCCTTTGCCCATGAAGAATGGGCGAAGATACCCGTAGATCGCTGCAAGACACTTGTGTCAAGCTATGCTTCACGTTTAAAAGCTGTTATAACTGTAAAAGGATGCTGTACTAAGTACTAAGATTGAATGTCACTTGGGGGTTGAATAAAACTGATAATGCTGTGAGCACAGAAAAGACATTTGTGGTTATTTCATTATAACTGTTATGTTATATTTGTCTGACCTACAAGTGCCTCTTTAATGTAAATGTAAGCAAGATGACTGAATGATCAAAAGCAATGTCAAACTGGCCAAAACACTCAATTTCAGTGGGGGTTGAATAATTTTGGACACAACTGTATGTTCAGCAGTGCAAGACAAATAAATTCTTTAAAAACCATACAATGTGATTTCCTGAATTTTTTTTTAAATTCTGTCTCTCAGAGTGGGAATGCACCTACAATGTGAATTTCAGACCCCTCCATGATTTCTAAGTGGGAGAACTTGCAAAATTGCAGGGTGTTCAAATACTTCTGTTCCTCACTGTACATTATATTCAAAAGGTGAACTAAAGCTGGCCATAGATGGATTGATAATTGGAGGGTTCAGCAAGGACCAGCCAAATTTTGATTCAACCATGGCCGTTCCCACTCGAGAGAAGTTGATCTTGTAACTGACTTCTCTCAAATGGGAATCTTGAATAATTTTTATTAAGCTGCTGCTACTCTGATCAATGTATTCCAACAACGTAGTAGTCCCCGCTGTCAGAATGCAGTAGCACAGTGGGGAGGATTCCCCCATCCACCTCACTTGTGTGGATGGGGGAATCTGTTAGTTTTTTTGATCATCCCTCTGGCTGATCAAAAAAAAAAAAAAAAGGAAGATCCATCTATGGCTAACTTTAGCCTTTAATTTTAGAGTTGTCATATGAATAATAGTTGAGGGAAAATTGTCCTTCTCCCTTCCTGTTCCATCTCCACAAGAAATCTCCTGAACAGGACACAGACATTAAAAATGCCCTGAAAGGGGTTTTAACCCTTCCCTATTCTAGCCAAAACTACATAGAGAGCTTTGGCTTTATGTAAACTTTAAAGAGACAAAACATGGAGAACTTTGGATGTATTTTAATGAAAAAGAGTAAATCTTGGGCTAAAATTGCATGAACCTTGGGTAAACACATTGATAAATAGATCTAACTTGTGACTGTAGGGAAATGAGGAAAACAATTTGTTTAAATTGGTTGTAAACCTCAGACATGGAATATGAACCAAACATTTTTCTTTAGAGTTCCAAGCAGACAAAAACCTCCTGCACTTGAAAGTGGTACTCAGATGCTATAGGCTCTTACACATCACATCACATCAAACCGCTAGCACATCACATCACACAGAGGAGCCTTAGGTCTGAAATGCTAACGTGTTTCGAGGGACTCGCCCTCTTTCTCAGAGCCACTATATAGTGTGTACTTGTCTCAATTCAGGGCATTAAATGTAATTTCTCTCTGTTGCCTCATTCCTCTGCTATTAGCATGAGTCACTTCTGACAAGTTTTCTTGACATCAAGTGACAGGGGAGGGAGCTCCAGCACACAGCCTGTGATTGACAGCCTCAGCTCTGTTCCTGTGTGCTGTGTGAAGGGGAGGCGGTGTCCCTTCCCTCCAATCAGCTCTCAGCTGTTCTCACTGAGCTCTGCAGAGTGTAACTTCAGCTTCCCGTCTCTTGCTTTCTGAAAGTTCAGACAAGTTGTATATCTTCTGAACTATAGAGAAGAGAAGACTGCAGATAAACAGGTATAACTCATGTAGGAGGATTTGCTTCATCTCTGTGTAGCACCTGAAGTTAGTCACTTCACTGGGTATATGTAGGGGTCTGCAACCACTTTAATAAATAAAGTACCAGATAATCATACCTACAGACAGCCCAATATGGCACCAAATATTACAATTATACCCTCAGATGTATCCAATACGGCACCAGACAGTTCCATTATTTCCTTGGAATGCCCATTATAAGACCTGATAGGCACATTGTTTCTTTAGCCAGCTCCAGTATGGCAATGTGCCCCCATAGTCACAACAAAAGTAGTAGGACCGCATTGTAGTGCAGTTCAAGTGAAAGCATGTTTTGAAGTGCTTACTATTACAGAGCCAGAAGATGGTGAAATACTCTCCTGATGGGTTCTCCATAAAAGAGAAATAATAAATAATTGGAAGATGCAATGGCCAGGTAATGACATGGTTGTCATTGTTTGGTACAAACACAACTCGTCGTGTTTGGAGGAGAGAGAATGCTGAGTTGCATCCAAAGAACACCATACGTACTGTGAAGCATGGGGGTGGCAACATCATGCTTGGGGGCTGTTTCTTCATAAAGGGACCAGGATGACTGATCCATGTACAGGACAGAATGAATGGGGCCATGTATCGTGAGATTTTGAGTGCAAACCTCCTTCCATCAGCAAGGGCATTGAAGATGAAACGTGGCTGTGTCTTCCAACATGACAATGATCCCAAACATACCGCCCGGGCAATGAAGGAGTGGCCTAGCCAGTCTCCAGATCTCAACGCCATAGAAAACCTTTGGAGGGAGTTGAAAGTCCGTGTTGCCCAGCGACAGCCCCAAAACATCACTGCTCTAGAGGAGATCTGCATGGAGGAATGGGCCAACATACCAGCAACAGTGTGTGCCAACCTTGTGAAGACTTACAGGAAATGTTTGACCTCTGTCATTGCCAACAAAGGATATATAACAAAGTATTGAGATGAACTTTTGATATTGACCAAATACTTATTTTCCACCATAATTTGCAAATAAATTCTTTCCAAATCAGCCAATGTGATTGTCTGGATTTTTTTTCTCATTTTGTCTCTCATAGTTGAGGTCTACCTATGATGCCAATTACAGGCCTCTCTCATCTTTTTAAGTGGGAGAACTTGTACAATTGGTGGCTGACTAAATACTTTTTTGCCCCACTGTAGGTGGGGTTGGCCTTTAAACTGGTCTTGACACTAGAAAAACAAGATCCAAACTGAGCCAACCTGTAACAGGTGTACAGAACCCTGAAATGATGTAGTGGCCAGTGGGGGGAACCTTACATATGGGAAGACTGGTACCACTGCCTCCTGGACAGGTAAGTATTCAACATGTTCTTTTATGGGTTGGCTCTATTTGGAGTTATTTGTTATACTAGTGAGCTTATTATAACCCATCTCTGGGAAAAATAGACAAATGTTCCATGGAGAAAAATTGCAAAATGAAAACACCATGCATGCTCCAGATTGCCCATTTTACCAAGAAACGTCATCCAAAACTGATATTTCGTTGTAGTGCACTTTTTAGCAAGATGACTCATAAGATTCTCTAGGGTTCCAGTGCTGATGTCTGCCCACCTGAATTCCCAGTATTGCCCAACTGTCACAGATGATGGTGTCACTCTCCCCGGATGGATTCTCCATTATGGTGAAACAACAATCGCTTCCTATCAAAAGACTTAGTGGAAAATCTCTTTGCAAACAATAGACAATTGTTCTCTTTTTAATGGAGAAAAGCAAAAGACAAATATTCACCAGGCAGGATCTACAATCACTCATTAGCTATATTAGGGAGACATTTCATGGTGGGTTTAGGAAGAAAATGAGTCTTTCAAGGACAGACAGATGTTTGCAGAATCACACTCAGTAAACCATTAACAAATATTTATGATCAACAAAGTATCTTATGTTTTTAAAGAAACAGTTCACTCAGAACTGCTATATAGTGTTTGGTATGACAGATATTTTTATCTCTCTGGGGCTCCATTGGCGAGATCCCTCTATTATTATTATATTATACAGGATTTATATAGCACCAACAGTTTGCGCAGCGCTTTACAAAATGAAGGTAGACATTACAGTTACAATACAATTTGGTAAAAGAGGCAACAGAGGGCCCTGCTCGTTAGATCTTACAATCTACTGAATTATCTGATCTGCACACTTGCTTTGCCTATTATGATGGGTTCCCACCATCCCTGCTGCACATATTAAATGTATTATGGAGAATGTAACAGGTGGAGCTGGAACACACACAGAAGGAAAGGAACTTCCAAAACTGGGTAGAAGAATGGATTTGGGGATTATGGAGAGAAACAGATTATTATATACAGGTAGTGCCGTGGTTGGGATTGGTTCTAATCCCAACCAAGATACTACCTGCACGGAGTTTTCATGTTCTCCCTGTGCCTGCGTGGGTTTCCTCCCACACTCCAAAGACATGCCAGTTGGTTGTCTATATATGAAAACGCATTAGGGACCTTAGATTGTAAGTTCCTTGAAGGCAGGGACTGATGTGAATCTACAATACATATGTAAACAGGGCTTTTTTCAGTGGGAATGTGGGGGAACGCAGTTCCAGCACCTCCAGCACTGAATGTATGTAATGGCAAGGTGTGCTGGAAGGTCTATTGATGATGGCTGTTGGGGAATCTATCTATTGACACTGTTGGGGATCTATTTTTTGCAGGGTGGTCTATTGTTGCTGTGGGGGTCTTTGTTGCAAGGGGGCAATTTCCACTGGAAGGGATCTAGTGCTGAGGGAGGGGTTTATTTATGCTGGCTGCTGGGAGATCTGTTGCTGCTGCTGGGGGTCTATTGTGGCCAGGGGCGGACTGACCATTTGGAAACTCGGGCACTGCCGTAGGGGGCACCATGAGATGCCCCTGGTACCTTTTTCATAGGCTTTTTTGAGTTTGAGCAAGGACACAGGGGCCCCATAATCCCCTATTGCCCGGGGGCCCCATGAGTTGTCAGTCCGCCCCTGATTGTGGCTAGGAGAATCTATTGCTGCTGACTGTGGGGGATCTGTTTTACTGTTTTCCTTGTTATCATTAACAAAATCCATACAAATTCCATAAAACAAAATGATACTTGGATCTGTATTCTCTAAAAGGGGCAGTACTTGGAGGTGGGTAGGTGGTGGGAAAGAAGGGTTGTTGCTCAGAGGTGGGTGGGTGAGGGGAGACAAGAAGTGACTCTGAAGGGTGGAGTTCCTGCACCTATTCTCTGAGGTAAAAATCCCTGTATGTAAAGCGCTGTGTAAATTGACAGTCGTGTATCTGTAATAAATAAATAAGGAGCTAGGGGCTGTCTTCATACTAAATCTATAATTAAAATAACACTTATGGGTGAACTGGTCCTTTCACCGCTTCCCTGCCACCCTATAGAAGAAATACGTGATTTTGCAGTTCTGGGTAGGGGGCCTTACCCTCGCCGCCATTTGCGGCCTCGGCTGTCATTCACCAGGTCCTGGCCAGTGATTTCTCGCCGGCACCCGGTGATCACTGAGTATCTCCGACAGGGGAGAGACCTGAGTATATCTCTCCCCTGTCAGCTCCTGCACACTGCTTTGTATGGCTCTGCGTAGCAGAGCCATACAAAGCAGTGTGCTTACAGTGAGACACAGCCCATGTAGTAAAACCAGGGGCGAACTGACCATTTGGAAACTCGGGCATTGCCCGAGGGCCCGGGGTCAGTAGGGGGCCCCATGAGATGCCCCTGGTACCTTTTTCATAGGCTTTTTTGAGTTTGGGCAAGGACACAGGGGCCCCATGATCCCCTATTGCCCAGGGGGCCCCATGAGTTGTCAGTCCGCCCCTGAGTAAAACAGCACACAGTTAACCCTTAGATCACCCCACATGTTAACCCCTTCCTGCCCAGTGCCAATAGTACAGTGTCAGTGCTTTTAATTAGCACTGATCACTGTATTGATGTCACTGGGGATGTCAGTGACACCAAATCAGTTCCCCCCAGTGTCAGAATGCCTGCTGCAGTTCCGCAGTCCTGCTATAAGTCGCTTACTAGTAAAAAAAAAATTCCAGTATATATACCGCCATTTGTAAACCCTATAACTTTCACATAAACCAATTAAGTTATATGTATTGGGACTTTTTTGGCCTCAATTTATGAGGAAATTTGATTTTTTTATTTTTTTACTGGACATGTTTAATAGCAAAAAGAAAAAATATTTTTTTTCTCAAAATTGTCTTTTTTTGTTCATATCGCAAAAAATAAAAAAAGCACAAGCGTTTGTGGGAAAAAAAAGGATGTAAATTTCATTTGGTTGCAGTGTTGCATGACTGCACAATTATCAGTTAAAGTAACGCAGCGTCATGTCGCAAAAATTGGCCTGGTCAGGAAGGGAGGTAAATCCTCTGGAGGGCAAGTGGTTAATAAACTATTTCCTGACCAGCCATTGTAGCTAAACAGCATATAGGAGCTGTGATTATTCTGAGAGAAAGGTTTTTTTAAAGATCATTGTATATACAGTGCAGATTACAGGCAAAAAGCTTCAGAGTTGCTCTGTGCCTTCTGACCATTGTGAACCAATCACAGCCATCACAAGCGTAAACACTGCCTATGTTTACAAACATTCAACCCTCCCCTTGCTCTCACAATGGAGAAATGGGAGAAAAGAGTATTGTGGCAGATTGATCATAGGAAATAAGGAGAGCAGAAGAAAGGGAGCAGCAGAGGAAGGCTTGTGATTGAAGGTGGGGGGGTAATTTTTTTTTTTTTTAAGTCAGGTAGGTTAAAATGCCACTGACCACTAATAAATAGTATTATCCACTGCTACTGGGTAGTATCGCTACTAATCAGTAGGATGGTTTCACATATATGCGTTGACTTGCTTTACTTTGCACATTAATGTGTGTTGTTTTAGGGCAGACTACTACTGTATTTTTAATTTGCTCCTTAATGCATTACAACACACCAGAAAATGCATGCACTTTTTTTTGAAAGGCACTCACCACTGTGCATAGTAGTGCCTTACAGTGTGTTGTGGTGTGCTAAAATGCATGTGTGTTGGCAAGGTACAATGAGATGCCATTATGAATGCATGGTATTGCAGTACCCTAACATGCAATATGTGTTCTTGCAGTGCAAAGGTGTGAACCCATCCTAATGCTTTTGGGAAGATTCAGCACAACATAGTAATTCCCATTTTTTGCCTGAATACCTGTTTTAATACAATGCCAAAATAAAATTTTATGCCAGGAATCAGCTCTGATCATTATCTATTAGAAATGAAAATATATTGTAGGGGGAAATATACTATAAATGAAAAGTTAATGTATATTCCAAATTTTTGGTCTTTTTTCCTTTATAGTCTTACCACCAAAAGGAAGCTCTAGCTGTCTCAAAACAATTATATAAAAATTAATTTTTGTACAATTGCATGCCCAGGTAATTGTTAGTCAAACTATCACTGAAAACTGAAATATGGCCTGGACAAGAAGGGGGTGTAACATGTTGGTACTGAGGTGGTTAACAATGCTGCAACCCAGTCATTCACCACAAATATTTTCAGCATAACGAAGAAACCTTTTACTGCACATGTGATATAATTATATATGATCGGAGTTGCCAACTGTCCATGATTTTCGGGGGAAGTCCCAGGTTTTGAAATTCTGAATGTGGAAATTTATGCCGTAAAAATGTTCCTTTTCCAAGCTGGCCAAATGTTCCATCCAATCTCTTTCTCCACATGTGATGTACAGTTACGACTCACTTGCTCATTTATAGTTATTAAAATTAAGTCTTAAGAATGCTGAAAAAGTATTCCGCTTAAATAACCATCATTTCATGTGACCACAGTTTTGTGGTCCTCCAAGACAATTCTGAGGGCAACAGCTGCAGATATTGAGGCTCACATCAAAAGTGTACAAAGATACAGAAAATCAAAACTCTAAGTATCAGTAAAACCAATACAACCAATCAATAAACACATTAACAGCTAGATTAGCAAAATATAAATTTTCTTCACTGAGTGCATTCATCTTCTTTCTAAAGAACCTTAGGACACATTCAAACGGATGCATCCTGCATGCAGGGATTATGGTGCATGTTCAGAAAACACACCAAAACCGCCTGATTCTATAGAAGTCTATGGCAAAGTGCAGGTAGCCCACACAAAACCTGCAGGTACACTATGCTAAACCCGTGGTGCAGGAAAACTGCACCACATCAGTGTGAAAGCGCTCTTAGAGATATCAGCTAAAAATCCATAGGTTCTCTTACAGTATATTAATACAATAAATAATATAGTTCAAATAGGCTTATTTTGTACAATGATCTACCCTACTTCAAACAATTAGATTGATCTACCATATCTATCTATCTATCTATCTATTCATCCACCCATCTATACCCATGTATCTAGCTATCCGTTCATCAATCCATGGTCTTTCTGACTTTCTATCTATATCTCTATCAACAATTCATCTGTCCAGGTCAATCTGTCTGTCTGTTTATCCATCTATATATTTATCCATCCATCTGTCCAGGTGTTCATCCCTCCATGGTCTCTAGTTATCCATTCATCCATCTATGGTCTATCTATCTATCTATCTATCTATCTATCTACCTATTTTTCTCCATCCATCCATTCATTCACCCATCTGTTTAGATATCTAGCTATCCATTCATCCATACATGGTCTATCTATTTATCTATCTACTGTATTTTCCTCCATACATCCATTCATACACCCATCTGTTTAGATATCCAGCTATCCATTCATCCATCCATGGTCTATCTATCTATCTATCTATCTATCTATCTATCTATCCCCTATATTCTATCTATCTATCTATCTATCTATCTATCTATCTACCTATTTTTATCCATCCATTCATTCACCCATCTGTTTAGATATTTAGCTATCCATTCATCCATACATGGTCTATCTATGTATCTATCTATCTACTGTATTTCCCTCCACACATCCATTCATACACCCATCTGTTTAGATATCCAGCTATCCATTTATCCATCCATGGTCTATCTATCTATCTATCTATCTATCTATCTATCTATCTATCTATCTATCTGTCTGTCTGTCTGTCTGTCTGTCTGTCTGTCTGTCTGTCTGTCTGTCTGTCTGTCTATCTATCAAATTTTCTCCATCCTATGGATGTCTAATTGTCTAACCATTGATCCACCCATCTGTCCATGTTACCATTCACCAATATCCATTAATGGTCTGTTTATCTGTCTGCAGATCTACGTTCTCTCCATCCAACCTATGTATGCATCTATTTTTCAGTCTATCCATATAACTCATATAACTAATATACTATATATATATATATATATATATATATATATAAATAATTACCTTTTTTTGCTAAAGAGTGCTATCTCCTACGTGCAGTAGCCAAAAGCATCCAATCAGAACCCAAATGTTTACAAATCAGAAATCAGCAGGAGACTTCTGATTGGTTGCTATGAGTTACTGCATAGAAGTTTATGACTCCTTTCTTGACTTAAGCCAAAAGCCAGAAGGAATTGCACTCTATCCTCACTTTATTGTAATTCCATCTCTTCCCCGTCTCTTGAATAATGATTACTTTCCCAAACTTCTTAAACTTTTTTTCCCACAGTCCCTCATCAAAGCCTTTTGCTCCCACTTCCACCAAACTACACATTCTATTCTTCCATATTCAAGCACACATTGATACAGATATTAATGGACAAATAAATATATAGAAATCTACCTCTTGTAAAACCCAGGGAGCAGCTTCTTTCTCTTCTTCCCTCATCTTGTGTAACTTGAGAAGAGCGCAGGGAGAGGAATAAGCAGCATCTGGATCCATGCCCCCCTCCCTCCTCCCCTCTTTTGTTAAACTTCCAAATCCTCTTTGAAAAAAAAAAAAAAAAAAGAAACAGAAAAAAGTATCTAATGCCTTCTTCTTGCAGCGAGCTCTTCTTCCTAAACTTCAATGGAAGAAGTTGGCAGAGCCTGTCCCTGCAGCGCTGGCTCCCCTCCTCCATACATCCTGTACACTTTATTTCCCTGTTGATAATGGGTATTTTTTTTTTCAGAGTGATTGCTGGAAATTATTCTGCTCTCTCTGTGTCTCTCTTTGGAGTTGTGCTGCTTCCTCCTCGCTCTCTCTCCTCCTCCTCCTCCCTATTCCCACCAGTGGAGGCCTGACCCATTCTGACTTCTTCATCTGCAGCTGGCTGGGCTAAGGTTCTATCTCCATGGCAACCTGTAGCCCTGAATACAGGATGGGCCTTACAGTGGGGGATAGGGGTTAGGACAAACTCCTATTAACTCTTCTGGCTCCAGAGGCAGGGGGCCCCGGATGCAATGCAATCTGGCCCAATCTGATCCTCAAAGAGCTAATTGCAACGATTTGAACCTTTGTGGTAGATGGAAAAGGATGCAATGGTATTTCACAAACCTCTGTGGAATTGTAATATGGGCCAACCCACTGCAGATAAAATGTTCGGAGTAGTTTTTTTTCTATGAACTTTAGAAGTAGATGTTTTTTGGGGTTTTTTTTTGCTATTGAGCTTACTGTTTTTTGGAAAATCCATTAAAAAGTTTTGGACTAGAGTTTTTTTTTACTTTGTAAAGTTTGGATGAGTTTTTGGCAAACTTTTTTAAATTGTACCATTCTCCTTTTGAACCTCTATTGTAATTTAAATGTTGAAAACCAAATGCCTTGCCTAAGGGCAGAATGCCTAATATTGTACAGAAAAGCTTCCTCTGTGCCTCCCTCTGATATACTTTCACTGTGTTCAATTAACTTGGTATTCCCTGACTCCATGGGTAAGGCTTGCCAACTAATATCCCTTCTGATCATCAAGGGTGTTCTTGCAGGCCAATGACACAATCGTATTGGACAGTGGAATGGCATTTGCAGGCTGAATGAAAAAAAAAAAAATCTAGCAGATTAATCCACCTACACTGTACAATGCAGATGAGCAAACCTCTCACTGCAGCTTCAAAATACCCAAACAACAACTGCATCTGATTGGATGCAGGCTCTATTTGGCCAACAATTATCCACCCAGCTCCTTTCACCTTTTAATAAAAGGCTGTTGGGGGGGCAGGCCACTCAAGGATGAATTTTGGCTGATTCATAAGGTGCTGCCTTGAATTTTGTACAGTGTATGACCAGCTTTGGGTCCCTGAATGATAGTGGAACTATATTGGAGAGGGACACAGATGGAAGAATTAATAAAAAATGTCTGAGACAAGTTCTGTCTCAACTGGTGCCATTGCTCATATCAACCAATCAGCTTCAAACTCTGGTTTAAAACAAAAAGTCTGTTCAAGTATGTATTCTTAACTCAATAAAGTTCCTCCTAATGCTCGCAGCCTCCTCCAAATTACCAAATTCTTTTTTCTTCTCTGCTGTGATCTGACTTCCTCTTATGCAGGCCATACATGGGTCGAATTCCAAATAAATTTTCTTTAGAAAATCGGAATTTTGTGCATTTTGAAATCCAATGGTGCCACTATTGATTTAGAAATTCGACCAACCAAGCCTTTAATTTCACCTCATGTTGCTACAGAAAACAATTTTCGTGGCCATGAATTTTCTTTTCTTTCCAGGTCACAGCTCATGTTCATTTCTTTATCAATTACATTTCTCTCACGATTCTCCCATCATTGATTAGAAATTTGTTTGTTTTTCAAACAATTTCCAATATGCCTGATCACTCAAATTTGATGGTCGTTCAAAAATTGGCTTTTGCTTGGGCTCACTAATGGTGCGAAATGTGAACGAAAATTCTTAGAAAAGATTTTCGAAAGAAAATTCTTTCGGAATTTGACTCTGTATGGCCGACTTTGGATGATGGATGCATTCATTCTTTTATCATTACTTTTTATCTTTTTTTACTGATGCACTAAATTATTTTTAGTGAACATTGGTTGGCATTACAACAATTAAAACAGATATTGAAATACCATAAAAGTGTAAAACATAAAAAATCAGCAAAAAAAAAAATCAAAGTGGTCCTGTGCACTTTTTTTCTATATACTGTAGTGTTTTTGAGATTACCCATTTGGATACCCATCCTACTGTAACTTTCTATTAGGTTTTACTGGACAGATTAATTACATGTCAATTAGCCATAAATTATGTTCTAACCACTTTCCTTCAAACCACTCAAATCCTTCACTGTCCAGAGTGAGATGACAGAAGTACTGAGATGGAAATCACAACTCTCAATTCCTACCAAATAGATAAGTCAAGGCTGAGTGTGATTCACAGGATATGAGGGGCAGTGATGCAGAAGAAAAATACTGGATTTAAGATTAAATAGAGCAGGGGTCCCCAAACATTTCAAACAAAGGGCCAGTTCAGACTTTCAGGGGCCAGATTGTGGCCAGCAGGGGTAGAAAATGTCCCTGACCCAGCATTAATGAGAGTAAACCTTATCTTAGGGTTGGTGGTCAGTAGGAGGAGGAGTAATGCCCCACCATTGGTATTAGTGGCATAAATAGTGTCCCATCATTGGTATCAGTTCAAGACCTAGTGCCCATTGTTGGAGCCAGTGGGAGGAATACTGCCCCATTGTTGGTTTCAGTGGGAGGAATACTGTTGCATCATTAATATTAGTGGGAGGAATAGTGCCCCATCATTTGTGTCAGTGGCAGGAATTATGCCCCACTGTTGATGGAGGAATAGTCCCCAAGGGCCAGATAAAGGCAAGCAAAGGGCCACATCTGGCCTTCGGGCCACAGTTTGGAGACCACTAAAATAGAGGAAACATCAACTCATTTAAGAGTCTTATTTTATTTATTATTAGAGACATTTACTGTATATAGCACCAACGATTTTACTCAGTGCTTTCCATACTCCACATTCACATCAGTCCCAACCTCAAGGATCTTACGATGTAAGGTCCCTAACACACACACACTCACACTAGGGCCAGTTTAGACAGGAGCCAACTGACCTACCAGCATGTCTTTGGAATGTGGGAGGAAGCCCATGAAAGCAAACAGAAATTATGCAAACTCCATCCAGGCTGGTATTCCAACCGAAGACCCCAGTGCTGCAAGTCAGCCAGATGAACAAAATTTCCTAAGTTCTCTGTGAATAGCTTGTAATTTTCTTCTATGCTCACTGGAAAGCTCAACACCCTGGATGCTCTATTAACATGAGGAAGGAAAGTCAAAAGCCTGTCAATGGTCCCCCCAACTCCACCTCTATGACCTGAATATACACTAAGGGTTTGGGTTGACAGACTCTGATCTCTTTCAGACAAGCAGCTGTCTCTACCACGCCTCTAAAACGTGATCTGTACTGGACTGCGTTTCAGAAGGTAGTAAATACTGCCAACTCCTGAATGCCTGATTCCTTTTTCTGTCAAAAGGGGATTTTAAATGGGAATTACACACAGCAACCGCAAGCCAAGCAGTTGAATTTGTTATCCACTCATTAGCCAATAAAATGCGATGCAACAAGCTAATCAGCATGTCAAAAAATCCTGTACACTATGCTGTCATACAAAAGGCCGTGTATGTACAGATATGTATCACTAGAATGTCTGCTTCAAGCACCAGTGCATGGACTTTTGTACACTGGTGCATTGGCAATTGCACAATCACACAAAGATATGCACAGGCGCAATACAATACTTCACGGGGCGTGGTTCACTGAGACGTTCTTCATATAACAGCTGAACTCTGGGCATAGCATATTTAGATAGACCCAAAAGCATATGATTAGATTGTTAGCGCACAATTGACACATATACATATCCATAAAGCAATAATAAACCCAAAAGTAAATACTTTTTATATTGCACCTTACCTTTCTTAGATGTGGTGGCTGTATTAGGTTTTTTCTTTTAGGCTTTTTTTCTTTTATTTTCATCTGATGATCCAGCCATTAAGTCTGTTGATTGTCAACAGAACAAGCTGTCCTGAAAATGTATCAAGTAGAAAGTTGGGACAAACCATTCACAACTGGCAGGTGGTGCTTACAATGATCAGCTTTTATTTCTTTATGTAAAACCTTAATCCCCCACAACCACAAAAAAAAACCCCAAAAATATTGCAGTGGCTGCTTGTGTAACTGCAGTGTAAGCTGGAGTTTGGCTTCAATTTGTTACTGTATCTAAATCTGCTAGTCCATCTAACACCCCCTCCCTTAGACTGACAATGCTGCTGTTCAAAGATGCCCTTGTGCTCTTTCATCCAGACACACTCCAATACAGGAAATGTGTTACTTGCCAGATCACCAGGAGACAACGGAGAGGAAAAGCAGAAAAAAAAGAAAACTAATGCAGCCACCACATCTAATGACTGGTAAGCTGCAATACATTTACAATTACATTTTTGGTTTTGCATTTAATACTGTTTTAAGTAAATCAGGCCCATTATTTATTGGATATTTGCAGTAGGAGCTATGTTCATCTTGCCACTGAATGCAACTCACACATTGTGATAGCAATAGTCTGCTGTGCAAACAACATAGTTCACTGCACAGCACAGTAGGTGCTATAGCACATGAACCTCTTGCATGGGACCACTCCAATATGTTTGCATTTGCCATAGCATTTTACAAAGACGTTAGGAAAATATTTGGGAACTTTTTGAAGCAGAGCAATCTGGCAGCCAAGCCATCATTCCTTATACCTGGCATGCCTTCAGCACTGGCCACATATGAGATACTCTACTGACCTCTAGTGGCCATTATTGGTACTGTCACTTCTGCTACAAGAACATTACAATTAGAGGAGTTCTATTCTATATTCCTGTTGCTTGTGAAGCCAAATCCATAAACCCCATCATTACAATTGTATTGTAATATCATTGTAAGGAAAGACAAACTAAAGGTACTGCAATTTAACAAACAGTTGAATTCCAGATGGTCTGGAAATGCAAGGAATGGTCAGGTTGACTGCTATAATCTACACATAAAAGGATAACTAAACCCAAAAACAAAAATGTAACCTATTGCAGTTTACCAGTCTTTAGATTGCATGTGTCAAACACAAGGCCCGTGGGTCAAATCTGGCCCACCAGGCCATTTCTTGTGGCCCTTGCACCTCGTCTCCACCACGTCCACCTTGTCTCAGTAGCTGAGCACAGAGGAGGACAGGACTCCTCCTACAGATCCTGAGCCTCTCTGTGCAGCCATGGCACCCCATAATCTCCTTTTCCCATGGTCTAAGCATTCAGCAGACTCCAGCAACTGAGTCCAGACCCCCTCTGGTCCTCCTCCAGACCCTGCACTTTCTGCTGCCCAGCTTCTTCCCAGCAGCATAAGGTAAGGGAGGTGCTTCGTGATGTAAGTAAGGGTGGGGGACTCTTGACTTCTGATGATGGGGGGATCTTGACATCTGATGTAAGGAGGGGTGGGGTGTCTGGACATCTAGTCTTTTGGATACAAATTGCCCTTTAAAGGCAACCATAATTCTGATGGTGCCCAATGAAATTGAGTTTGACTCCCCTGCCTTAGATGTAATGTCTGCATTAGTGTTCCTTTGTTAGCCCCCTTGTGAGAGCAAAAAAGTCGAGTGAGAAAAAACATTAAATAAAATAAATAATCAAAACAAATTAAAAGCACCCCATTACCCCATTGTAGGTCCAGCATGCATATGTAAGAATGAGAGAAATAATTCTAGGGCCATAATTTGTGCTTACTTCTAAACTGACAACCTATAAAGAGTTTTAAAGCATCTCCTATTGACAATTTTAGGTACTGTACTTTTCTGCCTTTTCACAGGCATGTGCCGTTTTCAAGTGATATTAAAGGCAATTAAAAAAAAAATAACAAACATGTTATACTTACCTGTTCTGTGCAGTGGTTTTGCACAGAGCAGCCCCAATCTTCCTCTTCTCAGATCTACCACTGGCGCTCCTGGCCCCTCCCTCCTACCAAGTGCCCCCAAAGCAAGCAGCTTGCTATGGGGGTACCGGAGCAGGCTCGCTCCCAAGCCAGTGCTCTGTATGTCTATTCACCCACAGAGCAGTGGCTAGGCCTTGCCCCCTCTCTCTCTTCATTGACAGCCAATGGCTCCCACTGCTGTCTCAGCCAATGAGGAGGGAGAGTCTCTGGAGAGCTGAGGCTCTCATGCACATTGCGTAATGGTTATGGGGCTCAGATATTTATTAGGGGGCTGCTGCACACAGAAGAATGCAATCTTGAGCCTTTACAACCACTTTAAATCTTGACATGTTTGGTATCTACTTGATGCAACATCTTCTTTTATAATGTACAAAAAATGGATATTATATTATATTTGTGATTACAATAATTTATTTAAAGCAGTAAGAAAGCTTAAAAAAAAAGTTTCCTACTGCAAGGTAATATCATAATCTGCCAGTATGCAAGGCCAGTACTAGACTATTTTGCGCCCTAGGCAAGACCAGCTACTTGTGCACTCCCCCCCCCCCCCCAAAAAAAAAATGTCAAAAAAACGGTGGAAAATATTAAATCAACAAAACATAAAACTGCTACATTTTTTTGATTTGCAAAAATAAGTGCCATAAGAGGTCACCAGCAACAATATTAAAGACAAAATATATATTAATCAAATATAAATGAACTGTATTAATCAATCAGACAAAGAAAAAAAAAGAGACAGAGTTACAAAACTCTGCAGTGATTACCAGCCACTAGCCGGCTTGCAGTAAGGGACTGAGTCAGAGAGGAACACAGGAAGGAGCTGCAGCTCAGCTGCTACACTGGCCCAGACACCCGATATCTTCCTCTGTCTTTTCTTCCTCGCCCTCTCCCACCCCTTCCCTCAGCTGAAGGATCATTCATGACATGGTGGCCTCCCACATGATCAATCAGCATCCGCTCTCCTCTCCTTGGCCCTTGTCCACTCCCTCCTCCTCCTGTCACCTGCATGACCTGCCATCCTCCTAGGCTAGGCTCACCTCTGATGGCTCCTGTCTAGGGTTGCCACCTTATCCCTTTAAAACCGAACACATAATAATTACACAGGTTCTGTGGCTGATTAAGGTGGTAATGAAATCAAATAAAAAAATGTGTTCGGTTTTAAAGGGATGAGGTGGCAACCCTACTCCTGTTGGGGTGCAGAGTCCAGGCTGCAGCTCTCAGTGAGGACAGGCAACCTTCCAGCACTACACCGCTTCCCTCTCATACATATTGGGCCCTGATCATCCTACTCACACCCCCGCCTATTGATTGGCTCCAGCTGTTTAGAAGAAAGCAGAGCCAGTGCTGGACACTAGCCGGGTCCCTGTTACAGCTGGAGGATCGTGTGTGCCAGTGTGTGTACCGGAGATGTACAGACCGATCCTCTGATCAGAGACTGATGATCACCTGGGGCCCTGGGCTAATGTCATCACTTCTCATCACTGCTTCATGGAATACTGTCATGTATGTATGTATATATATATATATATATATATATATATATATATATATACACTATATTGACAAAAATATTGGGATGCCTGTCTTTACACACACATGAACTTTAGTGGCATTCCAATCTCAGTCTGTAGGGTTCAATATTGAGCTGGCCCACCCTTTGCAGCTATAACAGCTTCAACTCTTCTGGGAAGGCTGTCCACAAGGTTTAGGAGTGTGTCTATGGCAAGGTTTGACCATTTTTCCAGAAGCGCATTTGTGAGGTCAGACACTGATGTTAGACGAGAAGGCCTGGCTCGCAGTCTCCGATCTAATTCATCCCAAAGGTGTTCTGTCAGGTTGAGGTCATGACTCTGTGCAAGCCAGTCAAGTTCTTGCACCCCAAACTCGGTCATCCATGTTATTATGGACCTTGCTTTGTGCACTGATGCGCAGTCATGTTGGAACAGGAAGGGGCCATCCCCAAACTGTTTCCACAAAGGTGGAAGCATGAAATTGTCCAAAATGTCTTGGTATGCTGATGCCTTAAGAGTTCCCTTCACTGGAACTAAGGGGCCAAGCCCAACCCCTGAAAAACAGCCCCGCACCATAATCCCCTCTCCACCACACTTTACACATTCTCCTGGCAAATGCCACACCCAGACACGTCCATAAAATTAACAGACAGAGAAACTCGATTCGTGCACTTCGTGCTTTACACCACGGCATCCAACACTTTGCATTGCACTTGGTGATGTAAGGCTTGGATGCAGCTGCTCAGCCATGGAAACCCATTCCATGAAGCGCTCTACACACTGTTGTTGTGCTAATCTGAAGGCCACATGTAGTTTGGAGGTCTTTAGCTATTGACTCTGCAGACAGTTAGTGATTTCTGTACACTGTGCACTTCAGCATGCGCTGACCCCGCTCTGTCATTTTACGTGGCCTACCACTTGTGGACTGTGGAATATTTAGTAGCAAGGAAATTTCATGGATGGACTTATTGTACAGGTGGCAACCTATCACGGTACCACGCTTCAATTCAATGAGCTCCTGAAAGCGACCCATTCTTTCACAAATGTTTGTAGAAGCAGTCTGCATGCCTAGGTGCTTGATTTTATACACCTGTGGCCATGGAGGTGATTGGAATCCAATGGTTTGGAGGGCTGGCCCCATACTTTTGCCAATATAGTGTATATATCTCAAACAAAAGAGTGGGGGCGCCACCTCCAGTCCAATCCTATAAATAAGGAGAAGCTGCCTTTAAAAGTGAAAAGACAGTATAATCATTACTCTAAAAAAGAAGAAAGGTGCTACTCATATCAATATTAATGTGATCACTACCTATATAAATAATTAACACAAAACATTCAATACACAGTGTCAAATCAAGTTGTAAAGTGTCCATAAAAAGAAAAGTCAAATCAAATTATACATATAAAACAAATGTCCATATATTTCAGGAAGAGGTACCCTTCCACACCCTCTGTCCGAAAAAAAAGTGATCCACTTGCGTGAATATCCAACGCATACAGTGAGAGTAATAACTCATCAGATACAGAATATTAGAAAGCCAAGCATAATCAGCTATATCAGGATTACCAAATCAACCAAAATCTTCACAGTCTTCCACACAGTAGGCTTTTGCAATCAGGATGAAACAGTACAAACACTCAAAGAAGAGAGATGTTCTATAGTGTAGAAAGTTTATTTTAAATCGAGAAGAATATAAAAAATATTATTGCACTCACATATTTTGTTGCTAAACAGCACCTTCAAGAGGCAGAAACAGATGTTCCACACCGCCGCTCACTCAGCCTGAGTCTGTGTGCATTCCATGACTCGAATCCGTCACCTGACGTGATGCACAGAAGGACCAGAAGTGCCATTTCACAAATCGCGTCATCCGGGAGCTTCCTGTACAGCACAGAGCTTCCACAGCACAGAGCGCAGAGTACATGTACCAGTGATATCACCAGCCATTACTCACTGGATTATCTCCTAAGCGGTGCAAGTTTAGGACATAGTCATTTTACCTACAGGTACGCTTTATTATAAGCGTACCTGTAGGTAAAAATAATAAAAATGAGATTACTACCACTTTAAGTGTATTTTTTTCCTGAAAATATGCAGTGGTGTACACCCTGTTCCAAATTATTATGCAAATTATATTTAAGTGTCACAAAGATTAAATATTTTGTTTTTCAGTTGACCTCATGGATGGCATTGTGTGTCAGGGCTCTTTTGATCACTGAAAACAATCTCGGACACCTGTGATAATTAGATTGGCCGGTGAGCCCAATTTAAGGAAAAACTACTAAAAGAGGGTCTTCCACATTATTAAGCAGAGCACCATTTTCAAGCAATATGGGAAAGAAAAAGGATCTCTCTGCTGCCAAAAAGAGTCAAATAGTTCAATGCCATTACATAGCAGCAAACAGATATTTGAAGCTGCTGGTGCCTCTGGAGTCCCCCGGCCATCAAGGTGTAGAGTCCTCCAGAGTCTTGCAACTGTGCATAAACCTTCTATTTGGCCACCACTAACCAATGCTCACAAGCAGAAACGGCTGCATTGGGCAGAAAAATACATGGGCTAATTTTTAAACAGTCCTGTTCACTGATGAGTGCCGTGCAACCCTGGATGGTCCAAATGGATGGAGTAGTGGATGGTTGGTGGACGGCCACCAAGGCTGTGATGTCAGCAAGGCGGTGGAGGAGTCATGTTTTGGGCTGGAATCATGGGAACAGAGCTGGTCGGCCCCTTTAGGGTCCCCGAATGTGTAAAGATGACCTCTGCAAAGTATGTGGAGTTTATGACTGACCACTTTCTTCCCTGGTACAGAAGGAAGAACTATGCTTTCCGTAATAATATCATCTTCATGCATGACAATGCACCATATCCTGCTGCAAAGAATACCTTTGCATCAATGGCTGCTATGGGGATAAAAGGAGAGAAAGTCATGGTGTGGTCTCCATCCTCCCCTGACCTCAATCCTATTGAGAACCTTTGGAGCATCCTCAAGCAAAAGATCTATGAGGGTGGGAGGCAGTTTACATCCAAACAGCAGCTCTGGGAGGCTATTCTGACATCTTGCAAACAAATTCAAACAGAAACTGTCCAAAAACTCACAAGTTCAATGGATGCAAGACTTGTGAAGCTGCTATCAAATAAGGGGTCCTATGTTACAATGTAATGTGACCTGTTAAAATGTTTCAAAAGTTAAAATGTTGTTAAAAGTTTGATTGAAATAGCTTTTGATTTCAGTAAATATGCTGCAAACACAACAAATGACAATTTTCAGTTCTTTACAAAAGTGTTTTGAAACTTACTGTGCGTAATAATTTGGAACAGTGCATTGTAAGTTTTTTATGTTTAAAAAAAAATACTGTTATCATTAGGAGGTTTGTTCAATAAAATGTGAATTGTACTCTTAATAGCTGATAACATGAGAATTATGCTGACTGTTATTTACATCAATTATTTAGGTAAATGACAAAAATATAATTTGCATAATAATTTGGAACACGGTGTATATAGGTTTTTTGCTGCCCTAGGCAACATAAAATTCAGACGCCCAAACCCGCCGGTGGAGAGAGCATGACACCGACCAACACCAGACCCCTTTCCTCCTCGTAGAGAGCCTAACAGTGACCAATAACACCCCTGCCCCCCAACATGAGAGCATTAGACTAACACCCCCCATACCCCCCCCCCCCACACACACACACAACAGAAGGACACTCACCTTCTCAGCTCTGGACATCCCCGGGAAAGAGAATCGGACTCTGCATACACCATCAGCAGCCTCTTTCGGATCCCAGCTGGTCCCCATCCCGCATATGTCCCTTCTTCCTGGAGGGGGTGCTGCCCCCCTGGAAAATTCCACCCTAGGCAAATGCCTTGTTTACCTTGTGGTTTATTACGCCCCTGAAAATATGCATTTGCTAAATAGCTGTGCAAATATTGTGCAACATAAAAAAAAATGCAACAGCTGTTATTGTACGGCAGCACAGTGGCTAAATGGTTAGCACTTCCACCTGGCAGCACTACGGTCGTTGGTTCGAATCCCAGCACCAGCACGGCACCACCTACCTGGAGTTTGCATGTTCTCCCTGTGCCTGCATGGGTTTCCTCTGGGTACTCCGGTTTCCTCCCACACTCCAAAGACATGCTGGTAGGTTAATTAGATCCTGTCTAAATTGGCCCTGGTATGTGTATGTATGTATGAATGTAAGTTAGGGACCTTAGATTGTACACCCCTTGAGGGTTAGGGACTGATGTGAATGTACAATATATATGTGTAAAGCGCTGCTTAAAATTGACAGTGCTATATATGTACCTTAAATAAATAATTGTATTCTCCAGGGCCTGTGCTTTCAGAAAATATATAAATATTAGGAGTTCTAAGTAATTTTCTAGCAAAAAAAGCTGATTTTATTATGTATGTATTATATTATTAGACATGGATATATTATATTATTAGACATTGATGTATTATATTATTATTATATTATTATACATGGATATATTATATTATTATACATGGATATATTATATTCAGGGGCGGACTGACCATTTGGAAACTCGGACACTTGGGCCCCATGAGATGCCCCTGGTACCTTTTTCATAGGCTTTTTTGAGTTTGGACAAGGACACAGGGGCCCCATGATCCCCTATTGCCCGGGGGCCCCATGAGTTGTCAGTCCGCCCCTGATTATATTATTATACATGGATATATTATATTATTATACATGGATGTATTATATTACTATACTTGGATATATTATATTATTATACATGAATGTATTATATTATTATACATAGATATATTATATTATTAGCCATGGATGTATTATATTATTATTTTATTATTATACATGGATATATTATATTATTACTATACTATTTATTTCAGGTACTATACAAGTACCTGAAATAAATAAATAAATTATTATATATGGATGTATTATATTATTATATACGGATATATTATAATATTATATTATATTATTCATGGATCATGGATGTATTATATTATTATACATTATATTATTATTCATGGATATATTATATTATTAGACATGGATATATTATATTATTAGACATGGATATATTATATTATTATGCATGGATACATTATATTATTATGCATGGATATATTATATTATTAGGCATGGATGTATTATATTATTATGCATGGATATATTATATTATTATGCATGGATATATTATATTATTAGGCATGGATATATTATATTATTATGCATGGATATATTATATTATTAGGAATGGATATGTTATATTATTATGCATGGATATATTATATTATTAGACATGGATATATTATATTATATTATATTAGACATGGATGTATTATATTAATATGCATGGATATATTATATTATTAGACATGGATTTATTATATTATATTATATTAGACATGGATGTATTATATTATATTAGACATGGATGTATTATATTATTATGCATGGATATATTATTAGACATGGATATATTATATTATTAGACATGGATATATTATATTATTAGGCATGGATACATTATATTATTAGACATGGATACATTATATTATTATGCATGGATATATTATATTATTAGACATGAATATATTATATTATTAGGCATGGATGTATTATATTATTATGCATGGATATATTATATTATTATGCATGGATACATTATATTATTAGACATGGATATATTATATTATTAGACATGGATACATTATATTATTATGCATGGATACATTATATTATTAGACGTGGATGTATTATATTATTAGGCATGGATGTATTATATTATTAGACGTGGATATATTATATTATTAGACGTGGATGTATTATATTATTAGGCATGGATGTATTATATTATTAGTAGAGATGAGCGAAGTATTCAAAAATTCGATTCGACTGATTCGGCGAATTCGTGGACAATATTCGATTCGAGTCGAATATATTCGCTGTGAATTTAACTTAAAAAAGGGTGTTTCTAGGCTTCAGAGAGACTTAATATTAGTGCAGAACACTGTACCTTTAATTTAAATGCCCTTGGAGTCTGCTGGGGAAGAGAAATAATACTGTCAGTCAGTATGACATGATCTTAGAATCACCGCACACTTCACTCATTTGGCCAGTCACGGGGCCAAAACCAGTGTTTGGAGCCACAGTGTGGCGGTGGAGGCAGCAGCAATGGGAGGCCATACAGCAACCTATGACAAAATGGAAACCAGCAGGAGTGTGAGGAGACCTCAAAGTGGCACATGGCAGAGTGGGAGCAATGGGAGGCGGTACAGGGACCCATGTCACACTGTGGACCCAGCAGCAGCGTGACCAGGCGGTACGGGGGCCCATGACAGATTTGGGGCCTGGCAGCACCTATGGGAGGCCTGTAATCTGCCAGCAACCTATGACAAAATGGAAAACAGCAGGAGTGTGAGGAGACCTCAAAGTGGCACATGGCAGAGTGGGAGCAATGGGAGGCGGTATAGGGACCCATGTCACACTGTGGACCCAGCAGCAGCGTGACCAGGCGGTACGGAGGCCCATGGCAGATTACAGGCCTGGCAGCAGCAATGGGAGGCCCGTAATCTGTCAGCAGCCTATGACAAAAAATGGAACACACCAGCAGTGTGTGAGGAGACCTGAAAGTGGCACATGGCAGAGTGTGGCGATGGAGACAGCAGCAATGGGAGGCCGTACAGGGACCCATGAGAGACTCTGGACCTGGCAGCAGCATGAGGAGGCGGTATAGGGGCCCATGGCAGATTAGGGGCCTGGCAGCAGCTATAGGAGGCCCGTAATCTGCCAGCACCCTATGACAAAAAATTCAACACACCAGCAGTGTGTGAGGAGACCTGAAAGTGGCACATGGCAGAGTGTGGCGATGGAGACAGCAGCAATGGGAGGCCGTACAGGGACCCATGAGAGACTCTGGACCTGGCAGCAGCATGAGGAGGCGGTATAGGGGCCCATGGCAGATTAGGGGCCTGGCAGCAGCTATGGGAGGCCCGTAATCTGCCAGCACCCTATGTCAAAAAATTCAACACACCAGCAGTGTGAAGAGACCTGAATGTGGCACATGGCAGAGTGTGGCGATGGAGACAGCAGCAATGGGAGGCCGTACAGGGACCCATGACAGACTCTGGACTTGGCAGCAGCATGAGGAGGCGGTATATAGGGGCCCATGGCAGATTAGGGGCCTGGCAGCAGCTATGGGAGGCCCGTAATCTGCCAGCACCCTATGTCAAAAAATTCAACACACCAGCAGTGTGAGGAGACCTGAAAGTGGCACATGGCATGAGAGACTGTGGACCTGGCAGCAGCATGAGGAGGCGGTATAGGGGCCCATGGCAGATTAGGGGCCTGGCAGCAGCTATGGGAGGCCCGTAATCTGCCAGCACCCTATGTCAAAAAATTCAACACACCAGCAGTGTGTGAGGAGACCTGAAAGTGGCACATGGCAGAGTGTGGCAATGGAGACAGCAGCAATGGGAGGCCGTACAGGGACCCATGACAGACTCTGGACCTGGCAGCAGCATGAGGAGGCGGTACAGGGGCCCATGGCAGATTAAGGCCTGGCAGCAGCAATGGGATGCCCGTAATCTGCCAGCACCCTATGACAAAATGGAACCCTGGGCTGGGGCAGGCAGAACCGCCGTATCTTTATCACGGTTTTCCCAGGCCACCGAATGGCGACGCTGCATATGCTGACGCAACGCTGTAGTCCCAACATGGGCCCCCTGGCCACGCTTGAATTTCTGGCCACATAGTCGACATACGGCTACGTTTACTTCCTCGGGCGGCTTGACGAAAAATTGCCACACCGCCGAGTAGGAAACTTTGCCCCCGCTACTCCTCACTCGCTGACTGCTACTTCCTCCGTGCACACCGGCACCACTACTGGCCGTGGTGGTAGGCTGCAGTGGAGCTGGTGCTCTACTCCGTGGCCGTTTGCCTCCACTGACACTGCTGCGACCCTGCTGCCTCCTGGCAGCAGCAATGGGAGGCCGTACAGGGACCCATGACACACTCTGGACCTGGAAGCAGCATGAAGAGGTGGTACAGGGGCCCATGGCAGATTACGGGCCTGGCAGCAGCAATGGGAGGCCCGTAATCTGCCAGCACCCTATGACAAAAAATGGAACACACCAGCAGTGTGAGGAGACCTGAAAGTGGCACATAGCAGAGTGTGGCGATGGAGACAGCAGCAATGGGAGGCCGTACAGGGACCCATGAGAAACTCTGGACCTGGCAGGAGCATGAGGAGGCGGTACGGGGGCCCATGGCAGATTACGGGCCTGGCAGCAGCAATGGGAGGCCCGTAATCTGCCAGCACCCTATGTCAAAAAATTCAACACACCAGCAGTGTGAGGAGACCTGAAAGTGGCACATGGCAGAGTGTGGCGATGGAGACAGCAGCAATGGGAGGCCATACAGGGACCCATGACAGACTCTGGACTTGGCAGCAGCATGAGGAGGCGGTATATAGGGGCCCATGGCAGATTAGGGGCCTGGCAGCAGCTATGGGAGGCCCGTAATCTGCCAGCACCCTATGTCAAAAAATTCAACACACCAGCAGTGTGTGAGGAGACCTGAAAGTGGCACATGGCAGAGTGTGGCGATGGAGACAGCAGCAATGGGAGGCCGTACAGGGACCCATGAGAGACTCTGGACCTGGCAGCAGCATGAGGAGGCGGTATAGGGGCCTATGGCAGATTAGGGGCCTGGCAGCAGCTATAGGAGGCCCGTAATCTGCCAGCACCCTATGACAAAAAATGGAACACACCAGCAGTGTGAGGAGACCTGAAAGTGGCACATAGCAGAGTGTGGCGATGGAGACAGCAGCAATGGGAGGCCATACAGGGACCCATGAGAGACTCTGGACCTGGCAGCAGCATGAGGAGGCGGTACGGGGGCCCATGGCAGATTACGGGCCTGGCAGCAGCAATGGGAGGCCCGTAATCTGCCAGCACCCTATGTCAAAAAATTCAACACACCAGCAGTGTGTGAGGAGACCTGAAAGTGGCACATGGCAGAGTGTGGCGATGGAGACAGCAGCAATGGGAGGCCGTACAGGGACCCATGAGAGACTCTGGACCTGGCAGCAGCATGAGGAGGTGGTATATAGGGGCCTATGGCAGATTAGGGGCCTGGCAGCAGCTATAGGAGGCCCGTAATCTGCCAGCACCCTATGTCAAAAAATTCAACACACCAGCAGTGTGAGGAGACCTGAAAGTGGCACATGGCAGAGTGTGGCGATGGAGACAGCAGCAATGGGAGGCCGTACAGGGACCCATGACAGACTCTGAACTTGGCAGCAGCATGAGGAGGCGGTATATAGGGGCCCATGGCAGATTAGGGGCCTGGCAGCAGCTATGGGAGGCCCGTAATCTGCCAGCACCCTATGTCAAAAAATTCAACACACCAGCAGTGTGTGAGGAGACCTGAAAGTGGCACATGGCAGAGTGTGGCGATGGAGACAGCAGCAATGGGAGGCCGTACAGGGACCCATGAGAGACTCTGGACCTGGCAGCAGCATGAGGAGGCGGTATATAGGAGCCTATGGCAGATTAGGGGCCTGGCAGCAGCTATAGGAGGCCCGTAATCTGCCAGCACCCTATGTCAAAAAATTCAACACACCAGCAGTGTGTGAGGAGACCTGAAAGTGGCACATGGCAGAGTGTGGCGATGGAGACAGCAGCAATGGGAGGCCGTACAGGGACCCATGACAGACTCTGGACTTGGCAGCAGCATGAGGAGGCGGTATATAGGGGCCCATGGCAGATTAGGGGCCTGGCAACAGCTATGGGAGGCCCGTAATCTGCCAGCACCCTATGTCAAAAAATTCAACACACCAGCAGTGTGAGGAGACCTGAAAGTGGCACATGGCATGAGAGACTGTGGACCTGGCAGCAGCATGAGGAGGCGGTATAGGGGCCCATGGCAGATTAGGGGCCTGGCAGCAGCTATGGGAGGCCCGTAATCTGCCAGCACCCTATGTCAAAAAATTCAACACACCAGCAGTGTGTGAGGAGACCTGAAAGTGGCACATGGCAGAGTGTGGCGATGGAGACAGCAGCAATGGGAGGCCGTACAGGGACCCATGACAGACTCTGGACCTGGCAGCAGCATGAGGAGGCGGTATATAGGGGCCCATGGCAGATTAGGGGCCTGGCAGCAGCTATGGGAGGCCCGTAATCTGCCAGCACCCTATGTCAAAAAAATTGAACACAACAGCAGTGTGTGAGGAGACCTGAAAGTGGCACATGGCAGAGTGTGGCGATGGAGACAGCAGCAATGGGAGGCGGTACAGGGACCCATGAGAGACTCTGGACTTGGCAGCAGCATGAGAAGGCGGTATATAGGGGCCTATGGCAGATTAGGGGCCTGGCAGCAGCTATAGGAGGCCCGTAATCTGCCAGCACCCTGTGTCAAAAAATTCAACACACCAGCAGTGTGTGAGGAGACCTGAAAGTGGCACATGGCAGAGTGTGGCGATGGAAACAGCAGCAATGGGAGGCCGTACAGGGACCCATGACAGACTCTGGACCTGGCAGCAGCATGAGGAGGCGGTATATAGGGGCCCATGGCAGATTAGGGGCCTGGCAGCAGCTATGGGAGGCCCGTAATCTGCCAGCACCCTATGTCAAAAAATTCAACACACCAGCAGTGTGAGGAGACCTGAAAGTGGCACATGGCATGAGAGACTGTGGACCTGGCAGCAGCATGAGGAGGCGGTATAGGGGCCCATGGCAGATTAGGGGCCTGGCAGCAGCTATGGGAGGCCCGTAATCTGCCAGCACCCTATTTCAAAAAATTCAACACACCAGCAGTGTGTGAGGAGATCTGAAAGTGGCACATGGCAGAGTGTGGCGATGGGACAACCCACCGACTGTTTTGCTCGCTGCCAAGCTGCCACCCTCTTCTCCTGATAATGCGGAAGCAATAGCCTGATGACGACGAGGCTGCCAAGTGCGATCAGCCTCATCATCATCAATTAGGGTCTCCGCCTCACTACTAGCCCCCTCGGCTGCGTGTGGGTCAGGAGACAGACCTGTCTCTACACCGGCTACCGAGCCACTCTCCTCGCCACTACTTCTTCGCCTGGCTGCTGAAGAGGCGGATGTCTCCCCACGTTCCTGACCGCCCTCTGTTAGCTCTTCCTCACTGTACTGGATGACACCGGGAGCACTAGCCTCTGGCTGCGAATAGTGCTGCCTCGACCCCTTCCTCTGCTGCCACGTCTGCTCGCTCCTAAAACATTGCCTCCTCTGCCATTCCTCTGCATGTTGTCTGACATACTCTTTAATTAAACGATTCTGTGTCCCTGAGTAACAATTCTGTGTCCCTGAGTAACGTTTCTGTGGCCCTAAGTAACAGTTCTGTGGCCCTAAGTAACAGTTCTGTGGCCCTCAGTAACAATTCTGTGTCTGTCCCTGAGTAACAATTCTGTGTCCCTCAGTAACAATTCTGTGTCCCTCAGTAACAATTCTGTGTCCCTCAGTAACAATTCTGTGTCCCTGAGTAACAATTCTGTGGCCCTCAGTAACAATTCTGTGTCCCTCAGTAACAATTCTGTGTCCCTGAGTAACAATTCTGTGTCTGTCCCTGAGTAAGAATTCTGTGTCTGTCCCTGAGTAACGTTTCTGTGGCCCTAAGTAAAGGTTCTGTGGCCCTCAGTAACAATTCTGTGTCCCTGAGTAACAATTCTGTGTCTGTCCCTGAGTAACAATTCTGTGGCCCTAAGTAACGGTTCTGTGGCCCTCAGTAACAATTCTGTGTCCCTGAGTAACAATTCTGTGTCCCTGAGTAACAATTCTGTGTCCCTCAGTAACAATTCTGTGTCCCTCAGTAACAATTCTGTGTCTGTCCCTGAGTAACAATTCTGTGTCTGTCCCTGAGTAACGTTTCTGTGGCCCTAAGTAACGGTTCTGTGGCCCTCAGTAACAATTCTGTGTCCCTCAGTAACAATTCTGTGTCTGTCCCTGAGTAACAATTCTGTGTCTGTCCCTGAGTAACAATTCTGTGTCCCTGAGTAACGTTTCTGTGGCCCTAAGTAACATTTCTGTGGCCCTCAGTAACAATTCTGTCTGTCCCTGAGTAACAATTCAGTGTCTGTCCCTGAGTAACAATTCTGTGTCTGTCCCTGAGTAACAATTCTGTGTCCCTCAGTAACAATTCTGTGTCCCTCAGTAACAATTCTGTGTCCCTGAGTAACAATTCTGTGTCCCTGAGTAACAATTCTGTGTCCCTCAGTAACAATTCTGTGTCCCTCAGTAACAATTCTGTGTCCCTGAGTAAGAATTCTGTGTCTGTCCCTGAGTAAGAATTCTGTGTCTGTCCCTGAGTAACGTTTCTGTGGCCCTAAGTAACGGTTCTGTGGCCCTCAGTAACAATTCTGTGTCCCTGAGTAACAATTCTGTGTCTGTCCCTGAGTAAGAATTCTGTGTCTGTCCCTGAGTAACGTTTCTGTGGCCCTAAGTAACGGTTCTGTGGCCCTCAGTAACAATTCTGTGTCCCTGAGTAAGAATTCTGTGTCTGTCCCTGAGTAACAATTCTGTGGCCCTAAGTAACGGTTCTGTGTCCCTCAGTAACAGTTCTGTGTCCCTGAGTAACAATTCTGTGGCCCTAAGTAACGGTTCTGTGGCCCTCAGTAACAATTCTGTGTCCCTGAGTAACAATTATGTGTCTGTCCCTGAGTAACAATTCTGTGGCCCTAAGTAACGGTTCTGTGGCCCTCAGTAACAATTCTGTGTCCCTCAGTAACAATTCTGTGTCTGTCCCTGAGTAACAATTCTGTGGCCCTAAGTAACAGTTCTGTGGCCCTCAGTAACAATTCTGTGTCCCTGAGTAACGTTTCTGTGGCCCTAAGTAACAATTCTGTGGCCCTCAGTAACAATTCTGTGTCTGTCCCTGAGTAACAATTCTGTGGCCCTAAGTAACGGTTCTGTGGCCCTCAGTAACAATTCTGTGTCCCTGAGTAACGTTTCTGTGGCCCTAAGTAACAATTCTGTGGCCCTCAGTAACAATTCTGTGTCTGTCCCTGAGTAACAATTCTGTGGCCCTAAGTAACGGTTCTGTGGCCCTCAGTAACAATTCTGTGTCCCTCAGTAACAATTCTGTGGCCCTCAGTAACAATTCTGTGTCTGTCCCTGAGTAACAATTCTGTGGCCCTAAGTAACGTGTTCTGTGGCCCTCAGTAACAATTCTGTGTCCCTCAGTAACAATTCTGTGGCCCTAAGTAACGCTTCTGTGGCCCTCAGTAACAATTCTGTGTCCCTGAGTAACAATTATGTGGCCCTAAGTAACAGTTCTGTGTCCCTCAGTAACAATTCTGTGTCCCTCAGTAACAATTCTGTGTCTGTCCCTGAGTAAGAATTCTGTGGCCCTAAGTAACAGTTCTGTGGCCCTCAGTAACAATTCTGTGTCCCTGAGTAACGTTTCTGTGGCCCTAAGTAACGGTTCTGTGGCCCTCAGTAACAATTCTGTGTCTGTCCCTGAGTAACAATTCTGTGGCCCTAAGTAACGGTTCTGTGGCCCTCAGTAACAATTCTGTGTCCCTGAGTAACGTTTCTGTGGCCCTAAGTAACAATTCTGTGGCCCTCAGTAACAATTCTGTGTCTGTCCCTGAGTAACAATTCTGTGGCCCTAAGTAACGGTTCTGTGGCCCTCAGTAACAATTCTGTGTCCCTCAGTAACAATTCTGTGGCCCTCAGTAACAATTCTGTGTCTGTCCCTGAGTAACAATTCTGTGGCCCTAAGTAACGGTTCTGTGGCCCTCAGTAACAATTCTGTGTCCCTGAGTAACAATTCTGTGGCCCTAAGTAACGGTTCTGTGGCCCTCAGTAACAATTCTGTGTCCCTGAGTAACAATTATGTGGCCCTAAGTAACAGTTCTGTGTCCCTCAGTAACAATTCTGTGTCCCTCAGTAACAATTCTGTGTCTGTCCCTGAGTAACAATTCTGTGGCCCTAACTAACGTTTCTGTGGCCCTAAGTAACAGTTCTGTGGCCCTCAGTAACAATTCTGTGTCCCTGAATAACGTTTATGTGGACCTAAGTAACGGTTCTGTGGCCCTCAGTAACAATTCTGTGTCCCTGATTAACGTTTCTGTGGCCCTAAGTAACGGTTCTGTGGCCCTCAGTAACAATTCTGTGTCCCTCAGTAACAATTCTGTGTCTGTCCCTGAGTAACAATTCTGTGGCCCTAAGTAACGGTTCTGTGGCCCTCAGTAACAATTCTGTGTCCCTGAGTAACGTTTCTGTGGCCCTAAGTAACGGTTCTGTGGCCCTCAGTAACAATTCTGTGTCCCTGAGTAACAATTCTGTGTCTGTCCCTGATTTACAATTCTGTGGCCCTAAGTAACGGTTCTGTGGCCCTCAGTAACAATTCTGTGTCCCTGAGTAACGTTTCTGTGGCCCTAAGTAACAATTCTGTGGCCCTCAGTAACAATTCTGTGTCTGTCCCTGAGTAACAATTCTGTGTCCCTAACTAACGTTTCTGTGGCCCTAAGTAACGTTTCTGTGGCCCTAAGTAACGGTTCTGTAGCCCTCAGTAACAATTCTGTGTCCCTCAGTAACAATTCTGTGTCTGTCCCTGAGTAACAATTCTGTGGCCCTAAGTAACGGTTCTGTGGCCCTCAGTAACAATTCTGTGTCCCTGAGTAACAATTCTGTGGCCCTAAGTAACGGTTCTGTGGCCCTCAGTAACAATTCTGTGTCCCTGAGTAACAATTCTGTGGCCCTAAGTAACGGTTCTGTGGCCCTCAGTAACAATTCTGTGTCCCTGAGTAACAATTCTGTGTCTGTCCCTGAGTAACAATTCTGTGGCCCTAAGTAACGGTTCTGTGGCCCTCAGTAACAATTCTGTGTCCCTGAGTAACAATTCTGTGGCCCTAAGTAACGGTTCTGTGGCCCTCAGTAACAATTCTGTGTCTGTCCCTGAGTAACAATTCTGTGTCCCTAACTAACGTTTCTGTGGCCCTAAGTAACAGTTCTGTGGCCCTCAGTAACAAATCTGTGTCCCTGAGTAACGTTTCTGTGGCCCTAAGTAACAATTCTGTGTCCCTGAGTAACAATTCTGTGGCCCTAAGTAACGGTTCTGTGGCCCTCAGTAACAATTCTGTGTCTGTCCCTGAGTAACAATTCTGTGGCCCTAACTAACGTTTCTGTGGCCCTAAGTAACAGTTCTGTGTCCCTGAGTAACAATTCTGTGGCCCTAAGTAACGGTTCTGTGGCCCTCAGTAACAATTCTGTGTCTGTCCCTGAGTAACAATTCTGTTGCCCTAACTAACGTTTCTGTGGCCCTAAGTAACAGTTCTGTGGCCCTCAGTAACAATTCTGTGTCTGTCCCTGAGTAACAATTCTGTGGCCCTAACTAACGTTTCTGTGGCCCTAAGTAACAATTCTCTGGCACTCAGTAACAATTCTGTCTGTCCCTGAGTAACAATTCTGTGGCCCTAATAACGTTTCTGTGGCCCTAAGTAACAGTTCTGTGGCCTTCAGTAACAATTCTGTGTCTGTCCCTGAGTAACAATTCTGTGGCCCTAACTAACGTTTCTGTGGCCCTAAGTAACAATTCTCTGGCACTCAGTAACAATTCTGTCTGTCCCTGAGTAACAATTCTGTGGTCCTAACTAGCGTTTCTTTGGCCCTAAGTAACGATTCTGTGGCCCTCAGTAACAATTCTGTGTCTGTCCCTGAGTAACAATTCTGTGGCCCTAACTAACGTTTCTGTGGCCCTAAGTAACAATTCTCTGGCACTCAGTAACAATTCTGTCTGTCCCTGAGTAACAATTCTGTGGCCCTAACTAGCGTTTCTTTGGCCCTAAGTAACAATTCTGTGGCCCTCATTAACAATTCTGTGTCCCTGAGTAATGCTTCTCTGTCCCTAAGTAACGTTTCTCTGTCCCCAAGTAACGTTTCTGTGGCCCTAACTCTGTCCCTAATAAAGAGCGGTCTGCCTCTCTTGAATGACTGGAGGCAAATGAAGAATTCTAAAATGGCCGCTATTTATAGCTCGACCATTACACAGTGCTGGCTGCCTGGCTGCTGATTGGCTAATGCGATCACATGTCATTAAGGAATGCATTATGGGTCAGCGCGCCTTGTCTGTGCGCCTTCCCAGACATCCCCGCTCCGTCGCCGCACATGTCCGCCGCCATTTTAGGAAAAATTTCGATTCGCGCGTCCGAAGTAGGCTATTTTTCGGATTCGGCGCGAATTGAAAATTTTCCAATATTCGACTCGAATTCCACTTCGCCTACTTCGATTCGCTCATCTCTAATTATTAGACATGGATGTATTATATTATTAGACATGGATGTATTATATTATTAGGCATGGATGTATTATATTATTAGACGTGGATGTATTATATTATTAGACGTGGATGTATTATATTATTAGACATGGATGTATTATATTATTAGACGTGGATATATTATATTTAGAGATGAGCGAATTATTCAAAAATTCGATTCGGCTGATTCGCCGAATTTCAGGAAGAAATTTGATTCGATGCGAATTAATTCGCTACGAAGTTAACTTATAAAAAGGGTTTCTAGGCTTCAGAGAGCCTTTAAATTATTGCAGAACACTGTACCTTTAATTTAAATGCCCTTGGAGATGAGGAAAGAGAAGGAGAAGGAGAAGGAGAAGGAGAAGGAGAAGGAGAAGGAGAAGGATGAGAAGAAGGAGAAGGAGAAGGATGAGAAGAAGGAGAAGAATGAGAAGAAGGAGAAGGAGAAGGATGAGAAGAAGGAGAAGGATGAGAAGAAGGAGAAGGATGAGAAGAAGGAGAAGGAGAAGGATGAGAAGAAGGAGAAGGAGAAGGATGAGAAGATGGAGAAGGAGAAGGATGAGAAGAAGGAGAAGGAGAAGGATGAGAAGAAGGAGAAGGATGAGAAGAAGGAGAAGGATGAGAAGAAGGAGAAGGAGAAGGATGAGAAGAAGGAGAAGGATGAGAAGAAGGAGAAGGATGAGAAGAAGGATGAGAAGAAGGATGAGAAGAAGGAGAAGGATGAGAAGAAGGATGAGAAGAAGGAGAAGGATGAGAAGAAGGAGAAGGAGAAGGATGAGAAGAAGGAGAAGGATGAGAAGAAGGATGAGAAGAAGGAGAAGGATGAGAAGAAGGAGAAGGAGAAGGATGAGAAGAAGGAGAAGGAGAAGGATGAGAAGAAGGAGAAGGATGAGAAGAAGGAGAAGGATGAGAAGAAGGAGAAGGATGAGAAGAAGGAGAAGGATGAGAAGAAGAAGGATGAGAAGAAGGAGAAGGATGAGAAGAAGGAGAAGGAGAAGGATGAGAAGAAGGAGAAGGATGAGAAGAAGGAGAAGGATGAGTAGAAGGATGAGAAGAAGGAGAAGGATGAGAAGAAGGATAGTTCTGTGACAGTTTCTGTCTATTTCTGACAGTTCTGTGACATTCACTCCATACAGCGGTTGAAACATTGTATCTATTTGTTTCCATAAATGGATCCATTTATGGAAACAAATAGATACAATGTTTCAACCGCTGTATGGAGTGAATGTCACAGAACTGTCAGAAATAGCGGAGCTCTGCAGATACACTTAGAGGAGCTCTGCAGATACACTTTTTGCCGGCTTGGAATTATTCTTATTTTCATCCTACTTCTTCTTCTTCTTCTTCTTCATCCTCATCCTCTTCTTCTTCTGAGGATGAGGATGAGGATGAAGAAGAAGAAGAAGAAGAAGAAGTAGGATGAAAATAAGATTAATTCCAAGCCGGCAAAAAGTGTATGTGCAGAGCTCCTCTAAGTGTATCTGCAGAGCTCCTCTAAGTGTATCTGCAGAATAGAGGAGCTCTGCAGATACACTTTTTGCCGGCTTGGAATTATTCTTATTTTCATCCTACTTCTTCTTCTTCTTCTTCATCCTCATCCTCTTCTTCTTCTTCTGAGGATGAGGATGAGGATGAAGAAGAAGAAGAAGTAGGATGAAAATAAGATTAATTCCAAGCCGGCAAAAAGTGTATGTGCAGAGCTCCTCTAAGTGTATCTGCAGAGCTCCTCTAAGTGTATCTGCAGAGCTCCTCTAAGTGTATCTGCAGAATAGAGGAACTCTGCAGATACACTTTTTGCCGGCTTGGAATTCTTCTTATTTTCATCCTACTTCTTTTTCATCCTCATCCTCATCCTCTTCTTCTTCTTCTGAGGATGAGGATGAAGAAGAAGTAGAAGAAGAAGAAGTAGGATGAAAATAAGAATTCCAAACCGGCAAAAAGTGTATGTGCAGAGTTCCTCTATTTCTGACATTTCTCTGACAGCTTCTTCACATGTACAGCGGTTGAAACATCTGTATCCTAAATGGAAACTAATAGATACAATGTTTCAACCGCTGTACATGTGAAGGAACTGTCAGAGAAATGTCAGAAATAGCGGAGCTCTCTGCAGGGACACTTTTGCCGGCTGATCGGGAAAAATCCGATTCGCGCACCCGAAGTAGGCAAATATTCGGATTCGACGCGAATCGAATTTTTCCTGAAATTCGTATCGAATTCCGGTTCGCCTGGTTCGATTCGCTCATCTCTAATTATATTATTAGACGTGGATATATTATATTATTAGGCATGGATGTATTATATTATTAGACGTGGATGTATTATATTATTAGGCGTGGATGTATTATATTATTAGACGTGGATATATTATATTATTAGACGTGGATATATTATATTATTAGACGTGGATGTATTATATTATTAGACATGGATGTATTATTATAAGGAAAACCACATGGATGTATTATATTATTAGACGTGGATGTATTATATTATTAGACGTGGATATATTATATTATTAGACGTGGATGTATTATATTATTAGGCGTGGATGTATTATATTATTAGGCGAGGATGTATTATATTATAAGGCGTGGATGTATTATATTATTAGACGTGGATGTATTATATTATTAGACATGGATGTATTATATTATTAGACGTGGATGTATTATATTATTAGACATGGATGTATTATTATAAGGAAAACCACATGGATGTATTATATTAAAATTATATCAACATTATATGAAAAATTCCCTGCTATGCAAACACTAGAAGATTGCTCATCAATATAAAAGTCAATACTGTCTGATGGCTGTCACTGATTCCTCCCCAGAGTCCCGCTTGTCCATGTAAATCAGACAGAAGCTCCTCCTAGTCACCTAGTGCAATGTGTTGTGGCCATGCGAGAGTTAATAGAGTGCACGTGGTCTCTGGGGGCGGGGCCGCCTGCTGTCATTCGGTTGGGATGTTGCTGTTCGCTGCGTTCCATTCTGGGATCGCGGTGTCTTCATGGAGTAGTACGGGTCACGTGACGGGCAAGCTCGTGAAATAAGAGACAAGGAAAGCAGAGGTAGTCTTGGTGACCGGCCTGATCTAACCCTCCATGAAGACTGACTAGGCAGGAAGCAGAGCTACTACTGCCTGTGGATGACCTGACTTCTGCAATGTCACAGATTTTGCATTTGAGAACTGGCTTCTTGTGTTGCAGCAGGATATGCTGTTTCAGGGGCTCCAGGAATGTATCTAGGTGGAAGGAAATTGCACTTCGATATCAGGGAAACATATTCAAGCACAGCAGAATAAAAAGCTTCTCGAAGATCACAATGATGTGCCTGGGCATCAGGTATGTGCCAACGGAATGTGAAAGACTATACCAAGGGGTAGTACCAGCAGAGGTGGCCATGGTTCCTGGAGCTTCACCAAGTCATCAGAAATCTGGAGATAGCCTCCTGAAAAAGACCAGCTTCATTGTGCGCTTGGTTGCGCGGTCTTGCGTCCTCTTCCTGAAATTTGGGCCGCTCTTACTAGTGTATCCATTGACATTCTTTTCAGCCAGATTTTATACCCTGTGGCTTCATCTTCTGCTGAAGGCCACCGAGTCATCAGGGCCAGCGTGCATTAAACTTGGCCAGTGGGCTAGCACTCGAAGAGATATTTTCTCTGAAATGTTCTGTGCCAAATTTTCCAAACTTCATGTTAAGGTGGCACCACACTCTTGGGGTTACACCGAGTTTTGCCTGAAAAGAGCCTTCGGAGATAACTATGGACAAATGTTAACATTTCCAAGTAAGGAACCTGTAGGTTCTGGCTGTGTTGCTCAGGTGTACAAAGCCTACGCTGACCTATCTGTTATGGATACTATGGAATCACAATCCTTGATTGGAAGCGTTGGGAGTGACTATGGCTTTGAGGCATGGGAAGTGGCGGGGCTTGGTGGAATTTTCAGGCCTCTAGGAAAAAGGAGACCATCTGATCATGACGCTCCTGAAAACCAAGGAGATACTGGTGGAACCTGCGATATCCAAAAAGAAGACCCAGATCCTTTATCCATAAAGGGATCAGAAGATGATTCTCATCACTTGATTCCTGTCGCCGTAAAAGTAAGGCCAAAATGACCAAAAAGTGACCAAAAGTACTACATTTTTTATGTTCCATTGCAGAATTTTTGAAACTCTGTTTCATGGCTGATTTCACTCTGTGACAGCCCAACTGAATGTGAAATCGTGGATCTCCCCAGCATGGGCAAAGACAGCAATAAGAAGCTGAAAGAATTTCTCACCTCTTCTCTCTCTATATTATAAAAAGTATTTTACATTTTGTATTACTGTCTATGCCCTTGGTGGAGAGAGTCGGCTCAGCTGAGCCACAGTTTTACCACCGCTACCTCTGCCCACCTAAAGAACAGGCCTGTACACATGCAGCAGCTGAAGAAAAAATTAAACAGCATGTTGCATTCAGAAGGTGGTACCACCACTGAACACAACCCATTTAAGTGTGTGGGGTTGCAGCATAACCTCCCTGCAATCATGTGTAATGTACACTGTTACAGCGCAGTGGTGTGGCATTTACAGGGTTAGGGCCCTTTCAGATGGGGTAGATCCATCATTGTGATCCGCCTGTTCAGCGGGGGATCTCTCCGTTGATCCCTGTTGAGTAGGCAGATGACAGGTCTCTGCTCTGCTCTGCTGGCGCAGAGCGGACGCAGACACTGCCAGCAGATTTCAATGGGACAGTCGGATGGAAACGGACTGCCTGTCCATTTCCACCCAATTGTCATCCGATCCACTGGACGGATGGGAAACGGATCCCCATCCGTCTGTTTTTGGCGTACAGGATTGGATCGGATGCTGGTGGGTGTCAGTGGACTGTTGTCTGCTGACACCCACCGGTACATCTGTCTGTAGATGGACCGATTGGGTCTGCCTGAAAAACGGACAGGCGGACCCCATTGGTCTGCTGGTGTGAATGGGGCCTAAAACGGCGGCCTCACCACTTGTCAAACACCTCTGAGATGTGAAACACTGCAGATCTGTTTTCAAAAAGGTGGAAGGGGCTACTGAATGTAAGAACAAGCCCTTGGGGCTCATGTACACGGGGCGTTTGGAAAACTCTTCTGAACAATGGAAACTGACTGCTGGAAAGCATAGGTTAAAAAACGTCTGTTTAGCCGCGTTTGCATACCGCGTTTATGTGTGTTTGCATTTAGAAGCGTTTTTAAAATATAACCTCAGGAGACCTTCCCAAATGCCCCGAATGCACTGAAAAATAGTAAAAAATTAACTATTTCAGACATTTTGAGAGGAATAGAGAGAGCAGAAGCAGAGAGAACAGTATGTGTTGAGATTATCTGTCTTTTCTGGTTGTATTCACTATGGATCCCATCATGAACATAATGCGGCACGTTCTACCATTTTTTCCTTCACGCAAAACCTGGAACTGACTGCGTTGGTGTACTAGGTCCATTTGAATACATGGAAAACGCTTTGCATGCATTTCTGATGATGAAAAAAGGCTCTGGACAGCATCTGGACATGGAACTGTTAAAAATCGCTTTTAAACGCAAATGCTTATAAACGTGGTTAACCGCATTTACAAGCGTTTGGCGTTTGAAAAAAGCCGGTAAAATCTACTCCTGAATGCAAGTTTGGTGCGTTCAAAAAAAGACTGTAAACTCAACTGCCTGTAAACGACTGTCATGGACTCATAGGAAAACATTAGGGAGAGTTCAGGGGCTGCTGAAAAAACGCAGAAAAGCTCCTGAACGTCAGTTTAGGAGCTGCAGTGTACATGAACCCTTATATCTCCTAAAACTATAAAGTGAAAGTGCCTGCCTCAATGGATACAGATTAATTGGTTAGATTAGGTAGCTGCTCTGATTATATAGTTTTGGTAAATCTAAAGTTGATTGTAAAAATATTGTATGGTTAGATTGTAACCTGTATGGTGACCCTTACAGTGAAATGTGTTCTTCAATTGAGCATTCAAGCATATGCACGTGTAATCCTCTACCTGCTACAAATCTAGACATTTCAAACTGAGCATATGGTTAAAGCGCACCTTACATGAAAATGGAAAGCCCGGAATATGGACAGTCCACAACTACTATTGGTTTAAAAGGCCATTGAAAAGTAAAGTAAAAAAATTTTTTAAAAAATATGCTTTGGCCCATCACTGGGTTAAAGCACATTTTCACAGGATTTTGTATGTCCAGCTCCTCTGGAGGGCACCCTGCTTCCTAGAAGCATTTTTCATGTATTTATTTATTTTCCAATGGCATTTTAAAACCATTTATATTTGGGGGGGCTGAGACTATCCGTAAAGCAGACCTTCACTTTTTGTGTAACAGGAATCATGGACTGAGCTGGACAGTGGAACACTGCATGACACTACTTTCTGCTTGCTCCCCCATCTAGGTCCTGCATCCAGGTCTAAGACAACAGGTTAAAATGGACCTCCTCCTAATGAAGACCTGGAGCCGACTGCTTGACCTCATCCCTGGATTCAGGTGGCTGAGCCTGACTGAGATTGTGGAGGAGTTTGAGAAACTCATGACTCGGCAAGTGAGTTAAACTGTTAGCAGGGCTGTATTAAGACATCTTGCAGTTCTAGGCACACATGAATGATGACATTCCTTTGTAAAGCTTTGCCCCTTGTGCCAGCATGTAATCTTTTTTATTTTTCAACTGCAGAGACCAGCAAAGAGAGATGGTTTCATGAGATGTTTCTTGAGCTTTAAAGAGTGACCAGCATTCACACCAGGGACCCTAGTACTGCAAGGCAGAAATGGTAACCTCTAAACCAGCCTTTCTCAACCAGGGTGCCCAGGCTCCCTGGGGTGCCTTGAGGCTCTTTCAGGGGTGCCTTGGCAAAATGTCTAAAAATTGCCCAAAACTTGTATACAAGCCAGCGGGTGGAAGAAGCCTGCCTTTTAGTTACACAAAGCCACGGGTTTTCATTGTGCACCATTACGACCTTCTAGCCGCCTGACAACCAATGACATCATAAGTTGATAAGCAGGATATCGGTTACCTGCACAGTATCTTATTTTGACCCTCCCCTGCCCCTCTCCATCAGTGCTGGGGTCACATTAGCTCAGTGATGGAGAAAAACTGGGGGAGAAGAGAAACACTGGAATACTACACAGTACCAGTGTGCAATTGTGTATTTGCTTTGGAAGAATAAATCACCTCTAATGTTGGATGTCCTACATGTGTGGATGTTGGTGTGTTATAAAAAAATATTAGAATAGTTTTTCACATTTTAGAATGGGGTGCCCTTTTAAAATTATGGACAGTCTAGAGGTTCACCATTATTTACAAATATCTAAACAAGCATCTTTTACTTAAGTCTGCTATCTGTGTCTTTCAATAATGTTGCCCCTGGAAGTAACAACTGCTTGGTCCAGCTCGGCAGTAGACTGGTCACCTCTTCCTAACATCATAAGCTGCTCCAGTCTTCAGAGGAACCTTGTCTCTGTGTTGCCAATACAGTGTTACCACGTCATCCAAGTAGATCCTTAAAGGACACTCCTTACTGCAAGGAAGAATTAATATAACCATGGATTTATTTATTAGAGGTACTTGTATAGCACTGTCAGTTTACACAGAGCTTTATATATATTGTACATTCACATCAGTCCCTAACCCTCAAGAAGCGTATAGTCTAAGGTCCCTGACTCACCTTCATACATTTACATACTAGGGCCAAATTAGATAGGAGCCAGTTAACCTACCAGTATGTCTTTGGAGTGTGGGAAAAAACAGATGCAGCCACAAGGAGAACATGCAAACTCCAGGCAGGTGGTGCTATGGTTGGGATTCAAACCAACAGCCCTAGTGCTTCCACGTGGAACCGAAGGTGATTTAGGTGAGTATTGCTGGCATTTAGAGTATTTTTTTTTCAAGCTAACCTAGTGATTAGTTGGGAAAGGGTGTCAGAGTTCAGCTTTAATTTTTTTTTTAAATATGGATAGAGTGTAATAATTTAAAATTTCAGTCAAGCTTTTATTTTCATCTTTGACCCATCAGGTAGTTTTTTTTATCAGGGCAGGAAGGTGCTGACAGCAACAGAACCTCATTCTAACCATTACCCACTATGCTGTAACGTTTTTGTCTATATGCCTGTTTTAGAGATTTGCTATCCTGAGAGGAAGTGAAAGGAAATCATAGTGACAGTAAAAATCTGACAGAGGCTGCAACCCTTCTTTGCTCTTTCCAAAATAAAATAAAAATAATTAGCTGGAGGTTATAACTGTAGAGTATAAGAACTGTCTAAAACAAGCATAACAACTTTTCCTCTTCTTCCTGCAGATAAATCTCAAATATGAAGCCAGAAATTTGGAGATATTTCATCAAAAGTTTGAAAAAATTGACTTTATAAAGTTTCCTATCCCACTGCGACCCTTCGTTACAAGGAACATCCTTGTGGAGACCTTTGAGGTGAGTATTAGGACAAAGTCTATGCTGGAACCTGAAACTCAGAAATATGGAGATTACTATTGCTGCCAGGTAACTAGCATTTTCTGGAGAGGTCAACGATAGCAGCCTTCATTTTTCTCTCATGAAAGCATTCATTTAAAGTGTTACTGAACTCACAACAGTAAAATCAGTAAGCATGCTTGTTATGCTCACTGTAGAACCTAAGGGGTTAATCCTCCGTATTGTGTGTTATTATTATCATTATACAGGACTTATATAGTGCCAATAGTTTGCACAGCACTTTACAATATAACGGGAGACAGTACAGCTACAACACAATCAAAACAAGAGGCTTAAGAGGGCACTACTCATTAGAGTTTACAATCTAATAGGGTGGGGCAAGAGGTACAAAAGGTTATAACTGTGGGGGATGATCTGATAGTAGTAATACATGTCTATTTGAAGGTGTGATAGGCTTCCCTGAAGAGATGAGTTTTCAGGCATCGCCTAAAGGCAGTCAGAGTAGGGGATAGACAGGCAGATTGAGGTAGAGAGTTCCAGAGGATGGGAGACGCTTTGGCAAAGTCCTGGAGACGAGCATGGAAAGAGGAGACAAGGGAGCTTGAGAGCAGGAGATCACGAGAGGAATGGAGTAGACGGTTTGGTTGATACTTGGAGACAGGATTGGTGATGTAGCTTGGAGGAGAGTTGTGGATGGCTTTGTATGTTGTTATTATTTTGAGTTTAATTCTCTGGACAATCAGAAACCAATGGAAGGATTGGCAGAGAGGGGTGGCAGACACTGAGCAGTTGGTAAGGTAGATGATCCTGGCAGCAGCATTCATAGTAGACTGAAGAGGGGACAGCCTACGGAGAGGTAGGCCTATGAAAAGGGAGTTGCAATAGTCAAGGCGAGAGATAACAAGGGAATAAACGAGTAGCTTGGCAGTTTCATTGGTAAAAAGGAGCGAATTTTAAAGATGTTACAAAGGAGAAGTCTACAAGCTTTTGACAGTGATTGGTTTTGAGGCCAAAAGGATAGGTCAGAGCCTAGAATTACATCTAGTACCCTGGCTTCAGGGGAGGGACTGCTAGTTGTATTATTGATCTTGATGGAAAAGTCATGTAGGAGTGCACGAGGGGGAGGTAATATTATCAGCTCGGTTTTAGAGAGATTTACAGTTGCAAGAAAAAGTATGTGAACCCCTTGGGATTACGTGGAGTTTTGCATGAATTGGGCATAAAATGTTCTCTGAACGTCATCTAAGTCACAACAATAGAAGAACACAGTCTGCTGAACATAATACTACAAAAACATTAGATGTTGCCATGGTTTAATTGCACATAACATGTAAACATTCACAGTGCAGGGAGGAAAAAGTATGTGAACCTTTGGACTTAATAACTGGTTGACCCTCCTTTGGCAGCAATAACCCCAACCAAACGTTTCCTGTAGTTGCAGATCAGACCTGCACAACGATCTGGAGTCATTTTGGACCACTCCTCTTCACAAAACTGTTTCAGTGTAGCAATATTCTTGGGAAGTCTGGTGTGAATCGCTCTCTTAAGGTCATGCCACAGCATTTCAATCGGGTTGAGGTCAGGACTCTGACTGGGCCACTCCAGAAGGCGTATTCTGTGCTGTTGCAGCCATTGTTTTGTTGAATTACTTGTATGCTTTGGGTCATTGTCCTGTTGCATCACCCATCCTCTGCAGAGCTTCAGTTGGCGGACAGATGGTCGTACGTTTTCCATCAAAATGTCTTGATAAACTCTGGAATTCATTTTCCCATCAATGACAACAATCCGTCCAGGCCCTGAGGCAACAAAGCAGCCCCAAACCATGATGCTCCCTCCGCCATGTTTTACAGTGGGGATGAGGTTTTGATGTTGGTGTGCTGTGCCTTTTTTTCTCCACACATAGTGTTGTGTGTTCTTCCAAACAACTCAATCTTGGTTTCATCTGTCCACAGTATATTTTGCCAGTAGTGCTGTGGAACATCCAGGTGCTCTTTTGCAAACTTCAAACGTGCTGCAATATTATTTTTGGACAGCAATGGCTTCCTCCGTGGTGTCCTCCCATGTACTCCATTCTTGTTTAATGTTTTCCTTATTGTAGATATGTCAACAAAAATGTTAGCATGTGCCAGAGATTTCTGTAGGTCTTTAGCTGACACTCTGGGATTCTTCTTTACCTCATGCAGCATTCTGCGCTGTGCTCTTGCAGTCATTTTTACAGGACGACCACGCCTAGGGAGAGTAGCAACAGTGCTAAACTTTCTCCATTTGTAGACAGTCTGTCTTACCGTGGACACATGAACATCAAGGCTTTTGGAGATACTTTTGTAACTCCAGCTTCATGCAAGTCAACAATTCTTGATCGTATGTCTTCTGAGAGCTCTTTTCTGCGAGGCATGGTTCACATCAGACAGTGCTTCTTGAAACCAGTAAACCCAAAACAGGTGTGTGTTTTTTAAGGGCAGGACAGCTGTCAGCAACACATCCAATATCATCACACTGATTGGAGTCAAGGTTGGCTCACTCCTGGCTCCAATTAGCTCTGGGAGAAGTCATTAAGCTAGGGCCTCACATACTCTTTCCTCCCTGCACTGTGAATGTTTACATGTTATGTGCAATTAAAACATTGCAACATCTAATGTTTGTGTAGTATTATGTTCAGCAGACTGTGTTCTTCTATTGTTGTGACTTAGATGACGTTCAGAGCACATTTTATGCCCAATTAATGCAACTGTAGTTTAAGTAAGTAGTACTACATCCATGCTGATATGTCAGTTAGTAATGCAAGAGGAGACTGAAGGAGTGAGGGGTAGAGAGATAGATTTAGATGTCATTGGCATTGAGGTGGTATTTGAAGCCATGGGAGGTTATCAGGTGACCAAGAGAGGTGGTGTAAATAGAGAAGAGAAGGGGTCCAAGAACAGAGCCTTGGGGGACCCCTACAGAAAGAGGAAGTGGAGAGAAGGAGACAGAGTTATAGTTAACACTGAAGGAGGGCTGTGACAGGTAGGAAGAGAACCAGGATACAGCTGAATCTCAGAGACCAAGGCAGTGGAGTTTACTGAGTAGGAGTCAACTGTATCAAAGGCTGCAGAGAGGTATAGTAGTAAGAGTATGGAGTAGTGGATATTGGTTTTAGCAGATAGTAAATCATTAGTGAGTTTTAGCAGGGAAGTTACTGTGGAATGCTGCAAGGAAAGCCAGAATGTAGGGGGTCAAGAATGTTGTTTTCAGTGAGGTAGGAGCTAAGACAGTTGTAGACTAAGCATTCTAGAAGTTTAGAGGTGAATGGGAGCAAGGAGATGTGTCTTAAGTTGTTCAGGTTGGTGTGATCTGTGCATGCTTTAGGGGGGGGGGAGAAGGTGCCAGAAGAGAGGGAGATTGAACAAGTGAGTGAGAGAGCATAGGATAGAAGAGGGTGACCGTAGTAGTTGTGAGGGAACAGGATCCAGGGGACAAATGGTTAGGTGGGCATCTCAGACCAGTTTGGTAACCTCTTCAGCAGTAGCTGGGTCAAAAAAGGAAAGTGTTGATTGTGTTTTTGGACAAGGTATGTTAAGTGGGGATGATATCTGTATAGCGGATGTGTCCTCATATATTGCATCAATCTTGTCTTTGAAGTGATTGGCAATCTCTTGAGCAGTGAGTGAGTTATTGAGTATAGGAGGTGGGGGACAATGCAGAGAGTTAAAGGTAGCAAAGAGCCAGCGAGGACTGAATGACAAGGTATTAATAAGAGAGACATAGTAAGTTTGTTTGGCAGCATGGAGGGAGTAATGGTAATGGAGAGCAGATTTATTTATGGTGAAGATTTGGAGGGATTTGGTTTTACGCCACAGTCTTTCAAGAGCATGACATCTCATGAGATCTCTGGTGTTGTCATTTTGCCAGGGTTGTAACATTTGTGGCCTGATTCTTCGTGTAGTTAGAGGAGCATGTGCGTCCAGTGCGGTTGAGAGTGAACTGTTGTAGACAGAGGTGGCCAAGTTTGGACAGGAAAGGGGAAAGAGTTTGTCATCTTCCCCAGCGAGGAGGAAGTACAGCGACTCTGGACACAGGCTAATAGTCGGTGTCGGGCCCGGATACGAGCGACAGGACAGGCATACTTGGGTGAAATATTTAATGTGGAGCCTCATGAAGAGGTGATTATCTGCAAATACTATGAGAAGAAGTTGGTGGATTTCTGCAATGCTTTCAAACACGCAATGCCTAAATCTGTCTTGAGCTCCCCCTGGTGACTATCCCATCATATTGAAGAGGCTGCACCCGTGTCCTTAAAGTGGACCTAGGGTTGAGTATTCCTGATGACATCCATCCATCCTGGGCTGATTCCATTCCTAACCTGAGAGGGACCCATTGGCAGACCTCCATTTATCTATACATTGCGCAATACCTTTGTGCATCCGGTGAGTGCGCAATTTATCCATACTCTGCCTATCACCAATTTTTGAGGAAGTGATGGATTGGGGATATTTGACGTCACGCTGAGCTCTTTACACTTATTATGAACTTTTATCATATACATGAATTTTATGTCATTTTATTTATAAGGACTATTCATATTTTAGCGCTGCACTCATCTTATTTTATAAGTCTATGTATATGACCACACATATTTCATTGCCCTGGTGAGGGTGATATGTATAAGCTGTAGGGTGGAGATGACGGGTAAAGTAAGGACAATTTGAGGACAGAGAACACTATTGTGAAAAGGAAGAGTAAAGGGTGGGATCAGTATCATATTAGTGGGAAACAGACGTCATAGGAAAGGAAATATCAAATGTTGATTTGTTTGCTGTCCTTCCAGAGTGGAGCAGAGTTCTTGTTGTAGCTTCATATATCTTTCGTTATCCTGCTTTCGTTAAACTGTGGTGGTAAACCTGCAACAACACTCAGGAAAGAGACATGATGTTCGTGACTAACCCCTGTCTGCGATTTCCCCAATAGCTGAACTAAAGTTATAGGGAAATGGGACTGGCAAAGATTTGTCAATTGATGAAATTAAAAAGGATGTTTGATTCTGTATTCTATGATCCTCCCCTTCTTCTAGTATACCCAATCCATCTGCTGATAGAACAGAGTCTTGGGGACAAGCTGAATATGCTCAGTTTGGTGTGTATTGCCAGAGAGTTTTTTTTCTCTTGGGAGAGTGCATGTCATCGGCACAGGGCCAATCAGTACTGTCCAGACAGTGGTCAGGGGTCCTGCAACCTCATAGGACAATCAGGGGAGAATAAAAACTCCTCCTACTAGCTTTAACCAATGCTTTGCTGGACACTGATAGAAGTCACAAGACTGCTATATACTGCTGATGAGGAAAGGTATTTAGCAGTTTATATTTACTAAAATAATTGCATTTCCATGTTCTGTGTACTGTGTGACACCAGATATAGTGAATGCACGTTCCTGCGTTTAGTAACACTTTAAGCTGTGACATATCCATCCTTTGTTACAGGAAGGTGAACCTTTGTCTCTCTATGTCCAAGGGTCAGAGTCTACTCAGATCAAGCAAAGAATAGCAGCAATGGGTGTCGACATGCTGCTGAAGATGGTAAGTGTAAAAACAATGTGTACACACACATAGAAGTGTGCTTGTTGACTGTCTTGCTGAATAAACGTGCAGGACAAACTTGCTTAGACTGCTAATACGAGTCAAGTATGACCCCCCCCCTACAAAACATACACGTGAGTATATACTCCTCTAAAAGCACAGCTGAGCTTTCAGTGTAAATCTGCTAAATACGTTCTAGGTGCATCAAAACAAAAAGTGTGCAAAGTCTGATTGTCCCCTGTCACGAATGATGAATCCCAGTGAATGGGGCTGTGCCACAAGCATGTCATTTATGCAGTTACAGGGTTAAACCAGGTGGTGAAGCGGTGACATATCACCTCCTCACAGCATGTCAAGCATCCCTGAAAAGTGATCCAACATGGTCATTTTCAGAAGGGTGGCAAGCACTGCTGCATATGTAAACCTAGCCTTACAGTGTGTTTGCTTTAGAAAATAGAAACAAGAGTAGACAAGCTTGTCTCCTGCCAGCACAGCCAGAGGACACTTGTCCTCTGCATGGAAGCATGGTCTCTCTGCAGAGGTCCAACAAACCCTCTCCTGAGACAGAGCTAAAGGTCTTTAATCAGTGGGAAGCATGAGCTTTGCTAATAGCAGTGCTACAGGGATAACTCGGCGTGGGGCTTCCTGGACCTCTTCAGCGAGACCACTGCTTCTGCACAAGGGATTTTCTCTACAGTATGCTGGCAGGGGACAAGCTTTTCTATTTAAGCTGTGGCTACTTTCTAAAGAAAACAAACTGTAAGACTTTAGCACCTTTTTTTGTTTTGATGCACCTGAAATGTATGTAGCTAATTTAAACTAAAAGTGCAATTGGCATATTATTATTATATAGGATATATATAGCACCAAAAGTTTGTGTAGCACTTTGTGGGCAGACAGTAAGAATACAGGAAGAATCAGAGGGCCCTGCTCGTTAGAGCTTACAATCTAAAGATAAAATATGATCACAAATATTGAAGTAATTACATTTTAATTAAGTATTTTGTGTTAACTATTTGGATTGTGTGTTTGAGCATTTTTGTATCATACACTGACAATAGACATGACATGACAATGATCCAAGTAACCTATTCTAGAATTATTTTGCCTAAAGTGAATAGTCATGTTGAGTTTTTGCCTTGCAGGTGTTTGTGGATAATTTTGTCCATGCTGATCTGCACCCCGGTAATATTCTTGTACAGGGGACTCAGGAGTTTACTTCAAGACAGACTGAGCAGACCACGTTGGTGGACATGTGTGACACGCTGATTGTGAATGTTCACCCCAGCCGCTGCCCTCTCCGGTTGGTGTTGCTGGATGCGGGAATCGTTGCAGAACTGCAGGAGAGAGATCTTGAGAATTTCCGATCTGTGTTTACTGCAGTGGTCTTACGGCAGGTGAGAGATGGGCTTGAAGATCTGATTATTTTGTCAACAGGAATGTAAAGTGATATTTTTTCAGTTCATGAGATCCAGACAAAATCTTCATGGGGCATGTAAATGTGAATTTTTCAGTACGTGTACAACTTGAGATAAAGTCCAGCTTCACCCAGGATGTATCACATTCATGCATTTACATGCCTCTGCTTCTCCGCAGGGCCATATTAAAGGCATCACTCTCAATCACAGCTAGGATTACCAATTATTGGTTTATTCAACTATACATAGCCAAGTATCCATCAAAGGAGACAATGGTGACACCATTGTGTGGCTTCATGAGAGCCCTGGCAGGTTGGAGAAACTTGAAAATATACTGTATATCTAATATTTCCAATAAAAATCTCTACAGCTCCTAAGAGAAAGTGTGAAACATTGAAATATCAGTTCTGAGATAAACTTTAAATCGTATTAAAAAGCCAAGAAAAACATATTATTTTATTGAGGCTAAACATTCCTTGCTGGAGGTTGCTGTTTGTGTCCTTCATTGGGATTAATGGGTAGGAAGTCATAGCAAAAGCTGAAATAATTTATACATAATTATAAATGAAACCCCCAGTAAACAGTGACATAAGCACACATGAATGGTTCAAGCCAAGCTGTGGTTAGCCAATGTTGTCATTCAATCAGTCTGGCCAAGCAGAATAGAAAGGTTGGTGACCTGAATGTTCTTCACCACAGCTAGGCAGTGTAACTTGGTCAGTAACCTGCCTTCAGCCCATGGTTGGACAGTGAAGGAGACAAAGCATACTGACGAGGTTGTCTCTCTGCTGTCTCCTTCTGTAAAGATGTTCAGACTATTTACAGATCAAAGCCATCAAGCTCTAATTGGCTCAAAGTTTGCCCTACAGTCTGATGCAAGTACAGGTGAAACTCGAAAAATTAGAATATCGTGCAAAAGTTAATTTATTTCAGTAATGCAACTTAAAAGGTGAAACTAATATATGAGATAGACTCATTACATGCAAAGCAAGATAGTTCAAGCTGTGATTTGTCATAATTGTGATGATTATGGCTTACAGCTCATGAAAACCCCAAATCCACAATCTCAGAAAATTAGAATATTGTGAAAAGGTGCAATATTCTCGGCTCAAAGTGTCCCACTCTAATCAGATAATTATGCCATAACACCTGCAAAGGGTTCCTGAGCCTTTAAATTGTCTCTCAGTCTGGTTCAGTAGGAAGCACAATCATGGGAAAGACTGCTGACCTGACAGTTGTACAGAAAACCATCATTGACACCCTCCATAAGGAAGGAAAGCCTCAAAAGGTAATTGCAAAAGAAGTTGGATGTTCCCAAAGTGCTGTATCAAAGCACATTAATAGAAAGTTATGTGGAAGGGAAAAGTGTGGAAGAAAAAGGTGCACAAGCAGCAGGGATGACCGCAGCCTGGAGAGGATTGTCAGGAAAAGACCATTCAAAAGTGTTTGGGACTTTCACAAGGAGTGGACTGAAGCTGGAGTCAGTGCATCAAGAGCCACCACACACAGACGGATCCTGGACATGGGCTTCAAATGTCGTATTCTTCTTTTCAAGCCGCTCATGAACAACAAACAACTTCAGAAGCATCTTACCTGGGCTAAAGAAAAACAGACCTGGTCTGTTGCTCAGTGGTCCAAAGTCCTCTTTTCTGATGAGAGCAACTTTTGCATCTCATTTGGAAACCAAGGACCCAGAGTATGGATGAAGAATGGAGAGGCACACACTGCAAGATGCTTGAAGTCCAGTGTGAAGTTTCCACAGTCTGTGTTAATTTGGGGAGCCATGTCATCTGCTGGTGTTGGTCCACTGTGCTTCATTAAGTCCAGGGTCAACGCAGCCGTCTACCAGGAGATTTTGAAGCACTTCATGCTTCCTTCCGTAGACAAGCTTTACGGGGATGCTGACTTCATTTTCCAGCAGGACTTGGCACCTGCCCACACTGCCAAAAGCACCAAAACCTGGTTCAATGACCGTGGGATTACTGTGCTTGATTGGCCAGCAAACTCGCCTGACCTGAACCCCATAGAGAATCTATGGGGCATTGCCAAGACAAAGATGAGAGACATGAGACCGAATAATGCAGAAGAGCTGAAGGGCGCTATTGAAGCATCCTGGTCTTCCATAACACCTCAGCAGTGCCACAGGCTGATAGCTTCCATGCCATGCCGCATTGAGGCAGTAATTGCTGCAAAAGGGGCCCAAACCAAGTACTGAGTACATATGCATGCTTCTAGTTTTCAGAGGTCCGATATTATTCTATGTACAATCCTTGTTTTATTGATTGCATGTAATATTCTAATTTTCTGAGATTGTGGATTTGGGGTTTTCATGAGCTGTAAGCCATAATCATCACAATTATGACAAATCACGGCTTGAACTATCTTGCTTTGCATGTAATGAGTCTATCTCATATATTAGTTTCACCTTTTAAGTTGCATTACTGAAATAAATTGACTTTCGCACGATATTCTAATTTTTCAAGTTTCACCTGTATACATGCTAGTGTTATTTAATGATGTAATTGTTTTTAATGACCCCATAACTGGGTTAAATATTTTTGATATATGTGTATGGAGTTCAGTGTTAAAGGTGGAGCTTCAGTGCCAAAATATATTAATGACCTGTGTTGGCTTCTGTAGGGAGAGACTGTGGCAGAACTGATCCTTCACCATGCCAGAGCTAACCAATGTACGGATGTGGAAGCTTTCAAGTCTCAGATGGCCGAGCTAGTGAATGAGGCCCGTAAGAGTACAGTGTCTTTGGGGAAGGTGAGATTGACACAGATGAAAAGAGGAGCTTTTGTCAATAGAGTGGAGAAGGCTGGAACTTAGGTGTTTTATTGTTGTCTTTGTCCCCATGAGATCAAAGAATTCTAGGTTAATCCTAACTAATTTTGAAAACACCCATGCTTATTAACCTGTGTAAGAAAGGTCTGTATACATACAGTTGTGCGACACAAACAAAAGTTTGCATACCCTGGCAGAAATTGTTACATTTTGGTATTGATATTGAAAATATGACCATGCCAAAAAAAAAACTCTTTCATTTAAGGATAGAGATTATATGAAACCATTTATTATCACATAGTTGTTTGGCTTCTCTTTAAATCAGAATGATACCAGAAATGACCCAAGGGGCCATGATCAAAAGTTTCCATGCCCTGGATTGTTTTGCTTTGGTACAGACAGACAAGGTGATACACACAGATTAAAATGCAAATTAAAGGTTAATTTCCCACATCTGTGGCTTTTTAAATTGCAATTAGTGTCTGTATATAAATAGTTAATGAGTTTGTTACCTCTCACATGGATGCGCTGAGCAGACTAGATACTGAGCCATGGGGAACAGAAAAGAACCGTCAAAAGTCCTGCACAACAAGGTAATGGAACGTTATACAGATGGAAAAATATATAAAAAGATATCCAAAGCCTTGAATATGCCAGTCAGTACTGTTCAATCACTAATTAGCCCTGGTTCACATCTGTGCAGGTGGTTCCGCTGCGGATCCACACAAAAATCCGTGCAGTCGCACCACCCACACAGAGGAATGCGGACCCGCGGGTGGGTGCATTAGTTCTAATGGCACGCCACCCGCACTGGAAAACGTAACCGTACTGGGAATAGAGGTTCCTGTGTGGGCTGCTTTTTCAGAAGACGTGCAGGGACTTCTTCCCTGCGTGTCACGGGGCACGGGAGTCCATTCAAATGAATGAGCTCTCGTTCCCGCGCAAAACACGGCCCGCACGACCGCATATATGTGAACCAGGGGTTAATAAGTGGAAAATTCAGAGATCTCTTGATAGCAAGCCAAGGTCAGGTAGACCAGGAAAGATTGCAGCCACAACTGCCAGAAGAATTGTTCGGGGTACAAAGAAAAACATTTAAAACTTAGGAGAAATACAGGCTGCTCTGCAAAATGATGGTGTGATTGTTTTAAATGATAAGCTCATCTTTGGGAACACGTTACATGTTTCTCCGATTTTTAGGGAGGAACATGTAACATGTTCCAAAACCTGCAGCCACCCCCGATTTCCCCCCCCCCTCTCTATGACAGCAGTACGGGGAGAAGTTCCCCATACTAGCTGTCACTTTTTAAAAATAGCACAACCACGTGGAGCTCCACCCACACAGGTGCATCATTCATTCAGAGTCCTGTGAATTAATGGACTACAATTCTAGACCGCCTTAGCTGCTGTCAGCTTGTAGTTCTCAATGAACTACCATGGCACTGTGAGCGCTGTGGCAGTTTATTGAATCTTCCTGTCAGAAGTATCGGCGTGCTGGAACAGGATATACGAGCAAGCTGATACACTGACAGTCTGAAGGAGACCTGCATGGCATCTACGATCTGCTGATCACTGGTGCAATGCTTTACAGGCTTCTGCTACAAAATATAATAAATGTAAATTTTTTTACCTACAAAAAATGTGCATTTGTTATGTTTTGTAGAAAACTTGACTTATCCTTTAAAAGAGGACAGTACAATAAAACTTGAACAAAAATGAGCTGCATGGTCGAGTTGCCTGAAAGAAGCATTTACTGAGCAAATGTCACAAAAAAGCTTGTTTACAATATGTCTGGCAACAACGTGACACTCATTGGTGCACTAAAGGCTTTTTTCTGGCAATGTGACCATGCAGCTCATTTTTGTTCAAATATTGTCGTATTTTCCAGCTTGAAATGACCATACCATCTTTTCCAGAGCAGCCTGTACCTCTGCTGAGGTTACCTATGGATTTTTCTTTGCATCCCGAACAAATCTTCTGGCAGCTGTGGCTGGAATCTTTCTTGGTCTACCTGACCTTGGCTTGGTATCAAGAGATCCGTGAATATTCCACTTCTTAATAAGTGATCGAACAGTACTGCCTGGCATATTCAAGGCTTTGGATATCTTTTTATATCCTTTTTCATCTTTATAAAGTTGCATTACCTTGTCATGCGGGTCTTTTACAGTTCTTTTCTGCTCCCCATGGCTTAATATCTAGCCTACTCAGTGCATTCACATGATAGCTAACACACGCATTGACTATTTATACACAGATACTAATTGCAATTTAAAAAGCCATAAATGTGGGAAATGAGCCTTTAATTGCCATTTTATCGTACGTGTGTCACCTTGTGTGTCTGTACCAATGCCAAACTTTCCAGGGTGTGTAAACTTTTAATCAGGGCCATTTGGGTGATTTCTGTTATTTTCAGGTGCTGCAGCCTTGAGAGCATCGACTAACAGCAGCAAAGGTGTCCGGTTGCACCATGCCCCTCCTCACTCCATACCATTCACAAAAAGCCTTGGGGTTTTTTTCACACAATACAAGGCATTCTGTGATTGAAGGATGAGAAATCATGCATATCCCTGCCATTCCTCTCTCGTCCTACTGGAGTTTTTCCCAGAGATGGGCTTTAACCTTTACTCTCCTGTTATGCACAATGACTAAATAGGACTGTAGTCCAATATGCACCAGAGATATACCCAGTGCATGCAGTAATCAGCACTCAGTATCATGTCGTCTGACGCGACCTCTCTCTCCCCTTGTAGTACAAGACTCTGTAATGAAGGTAGTAGCTGTTACTCATCTCTGCCAGCGCAGAGCACTGGAGTGAGAGGATGTTTTACTGAGAGAAGAGAGTATTTTCAGTATATTATCAGTCTTGAATCATAATATGCATGGGTACAGGACTATACAGAGATAGAAAAGATTTGAAACTTCAATTCAGCTGGCAGAATTGCAAATTAAGAACTACATTCCAATACATCCTGATTATCACAAACAGAACTTAAAGTGTTACTAAACCCACAACAGTAAAATCAGGCTGTATATGCAGTAAAGCATACTTGTTATACTCACTGTGGAACCCAAGGGGTTAATCCTCTGCATTGTGTAAAAAGGCTGTTTGATCCTGTCTTCTCTGATCCTCCCCTTGTTCAGATGTCTACCTAATATGACAGACTGAACCCGTAGCCACATGCCCTTAGATTGTAAGCTCCAAGGAGCAGGGCCCTCCTAACCCTCTTGTATTGAACTGTATAGTTGCTGTATTGTCTCCCTTTATATTGTAAAGCGCTGAGCAAACTGTTGGTGCTATATAAATCCTGTATAATAATAATGCACATGCTCAGTTTGGTGTGTATTGCTAGAGAGGTTTTTTTTTTTAATCTTGGGAGGGTGCATGTGATCAGCACTGTCCAGACAGAGGTCAGGGATTCTGCATCCTCCTGGAGCAGAAAGAAAACTCCTCCTACAAGCTTTAACCAGTGCTCTGCTGAAGTCACAAGACTGCTCTAAATGCTGTTGAGAAATGGTATTTAGCAGTTTATATTTACTACAATAATTGCATTTCCATGTTCTGTGTAATGTGAGAGACCGCATATAGAGAATGCAGGGTCCTGGGTTTAGTAACTCTTTAAATGATTTCTAAAAATCTGGTTGCCAACTTATACTTATGAAGCAACAAAAAAGATGAATACTGATTGGATACACCAGATCTCTTATTTCCATGTTTTAAAACACGTCTTGTTTTTCAGCTCCAGGTTGCATTATTGCTGTCTCAGGTGTTCCGTCTTTTGATGAAACATAAGGTATCATCTATATATCCTTTTCATTTTTGCCAGACAGTTTCCTAATGATTATCGTATAGCTCATATCAGAAAGGAAGGTGGGGCGGGTTGGGGGGCATAGTTTATGATGATAAAGGAGATTTCAGCAGTTTTAACCAGGCCCACAGGGCTGGTATAAATGAGCCAATAGTGGGATGCTTCCTAATCTACTTTTGAAAATACTAATTGGCAGGCTGTCATGTTGATCCTCTGTGGTTTTTTTTTTTTTGCTTTTTAAAGTAGAATGCTGGGCACAAAAACTGTCATTTTATACTTCTCAATAGCTCCAGAGGATATAAATCCACTTTGTAAGAACCAAATACCTTTGTAAACCCAGATAGTAGTATTTACATCATCACTATGCTGTGCATAGATTGTGCAGAGAGCAGAGTTGTGAGAGGGACTCAGTAGGCCCCACCCACTACAGGCTGCCTACAGAAAACTACAGGAGAGGGCGGAGACAAGACCAGTCACCCTGCACAAAGTCAGAGAGCTGCAGAGACTGGTCTTTATTACAGGAAGCACTGCACAGCACATTAAGAAATACACAATGCACACCAAAAATTAAATAAGAACACTCACCTTTTATTTTAATAGTGGATTTATTTGAGTGAAAAATACTGATCGATGTCCCTAGTGTTCTACTAACCATTTTTGGGTGTCTGTTCAGGGGCGGACTGACAACTCATGGGGCCCCCGGGCAATAGGGGATCATGGGGCCCCTGTGTCCTTGCCCACACTCAAAGCACACCCAAAAAAGCCTATAAAAGGTACCAGGGGCATTTCATGGGGCCCCCTACTGACCCCGGGCCCTCAGGCAGTGCCCAAGTGCTCGAATGGTCAGTCCGCCCCTGTGTCTGTTATAAGCACTGACCTCAGGTAGAATGGTCTTATAGCCTGACTCTCACCCTAACACTTCTGCTGTGCCAGGATAACAAATAAGTAATCAAAGTGACAGTATGTTATCCCTTATGAGAGATGAGACTGCACTATTACAGCTGTCCAAGAGGGGAGAATAAAAATATTACAAATTCCTAAGATTCCCCTGTTCCCTTTGTTTAAAGTAGGCACATTTAGGGCTTGAGTCAATGGGCTTTGGGCTTGTGTCAATGGGCTTTGGTTGGATGTCAGTTTGAGAAGCTTCTGAGATTTAGAATTTATTGACAGGAATGTTTGACCTGCAGGTGACCTCCTTCTGACCTGCATTTGAACAAAAGCCCATCACAAGTCATAGACAGTCACATAATCCCTGCTGGGGGTCAGAGTTAGATTGGCTGATCATTCCATTTTGCAGATTTGCAGCAATGTCAGGAATATCATGACTTTTATGTCTAAGCCTTGAAGAATGCAGGGTGGGTAAGATATTCGGAGATCTTATTTGACACTTTGCTTTAATAGAAAATTACTTAGTTTCTTTTACGTTCTATCAAAACATTGTCAGTCAGTGAAATTCTGTATTTCTAGGTGAAGCTGGAGAGTAACTTTGCTTCTATAGTGTTTGCCATCTTAGTCTTGGAAGGACTTGGGCGGTCGCTGGATCCCGAGATTGATATCCTGGAGGCGGCCAGGCCTCTGCTGGTGAAGAGTGCGGCATCCCTCATATAGCCTGACAACATACAAAGGACCAAAGCAACATTCTGTTTACAAACCTCAGACGTCCAATTGGAATTCTGGTGATCTACAACCAATGGTGCTAATTTTGTTCTACCTTGGAGCCCCAACTCCAGCCAGTTTTAGATGAAGTAGGTTCAGAACCCCAGTCAGGTTTTCATTGATGTGCTCTGCTGGGGAGATTTAGCCCTCACAGCCTGTCCAGATGTTTGGTGTCAGACACAATATGAGGGAAAGTATCCTAAACCTGATTGCAGCTCCTAACCCTTCCCCATTCTATACAAAACTAGACCTGTTGGCTGGACTTTAAAGTACTACAGTAGAGATGAAGTTTGGAACTCCTGATCCCTAATGTAATAAATGTTCTTTGACCTGTCCCTTTTTATATATTTCTCTATCATTTTCATGCAGTTTTGAAAAGCAGGAGGGGTGTCCCCAATGGACACTGTAGGATGGACACTCAGTCAAGAGACGAGGCTGTTTTTAGAGAAAGGCTCTGTTAATAGTCATATTGGGAAATAAAGCATATTAACAAACTTCAATGCTTGTCTCCAACACCTCCCATTCACCGACCTCTCAAGAGACCAGGAGGATCTTTACTGCACAAGCTACAAAAACTGAGCAAACACCTGACCAGTAGGAGATTACTACAGTTGTGTGCCATAATGTCATAAGACATGCACAATTGCACCACATGGGCTCAGTGCCATCATGACAAACTTCCTTGACAGCTACAGACCTCTGATTAACTTATACTCAGAGCTGGTGTGGCTTTTAGCGGTCATTCTACATAGAAATGATAGAAATTGTTAGTATGAATACTAAATCTGGAGACAATTAAAAAAATGGACCCCATCTTTGGCACTGACCCTCAGGGTTTGCTCTTCTGATCTACAATAATGTCCAAACCTTGTTCCAAAACTGATACAAGTATTTTGTGACTGCAGTGCAACGATCTGAAACAATGCAACTGTCCATTCCAGCATGAGACATACAATACCGAACATAAAGCAAACAATGTGAAAGCAGGAATTATTTATGTGATGTCATGTCTATACATTAATTGTGCCTGTTTGCTTGGATATTAAATTGTCTATTCTTAATGTTTGAGGTCAAACTGGATAATCTGGGAGTTAATAACGTAACTCTGGTATTACAATAATATATTTGCAAACCAAACCTTAAAGCGGAGTTCCACTCATGCTGTCAAAAAATAAAAGTCAGCAGCTACAAAAACTGTAGCTACTGACTTTAAAAACAGCCACTTACCTGTCCCTCGGTCCTGTGGTGTGTCCTCCGCAGCCCGTTTCCCCAACCGTCCTGGATTCCAGGCGCCGGCATCTTAAGTGTGGGCACCCAGCTGTGATAGCTTGCGGCTTCACAGCTGGGTACCCACTGCGCATGTGCGAGAAGCGCTGCGCTTCATGAATGGTCCTGTAGTCTTCTGGGACCTGTCACGTGTCCCAAAAGACTACAGGAAGGGAAGGGAGGACACTTTCCGTTTCCAATCGCCTAGGCGATCGGACCAGAAATGGGAGCGGGTACCTGTCAAATTCGGGTACCCGCTCCCCCCCGCCCCATAAAGGTGCCAATCCTTAATGGGGAGCGGGGGAGCAGTCCTTAAAGCAGAACTTCCCCTTTTGGGTGGAGCTCCGCTTTAAGGACCTGTTTTGTGAAAATATAATAAAACTACTTGTTAAAGCTGATTTTCCAGGCAATTATAAAAGACACAAATGAATGCAGCTTGTTAATTATTAATACAGGTACATCTTTATTCATTTTTTTTTTATGCAAGTATCAGTATTGAAATTTGACTTGATGTCAGCCTCTTGCAGTCCCTGTGTAGCAGAGCTCAGATTTGTGTAAGGAGATGCAGCACAGGAAACCAATCAGTTGTTCTGCAGTGCCCATGTGCTAAAAAGGAGCATGCTCACACGTGGAGGGAGCAGAGTGACAAAGAAATGTGCTCATCAGGCTGCTGCTTTCCTTTTAGGGCCCATTCACAACAGAAACTGTGCAATTACTGCACATTTTTGCATGTGTAGGGATGTATATTTGACGCGTGTTTTTACTCGCGTGTGTATGCATTTGCAGTGCATTTTTCCTAAGTTTGCATTTCATTTGAGGTCACTTCTGTCTTCTTTGGGCTTTTATGTGCACTGCATTTTTGTGCATGTACATGCATTTGTGCACATTTCTTGCATTTTCAGTGTGGAAAAATGCAGCTTGCAGTACTCTTTTCATTGCACTGCAATAGTGTGAACTATGCCAGTAGGATAACCTGGATTTTGAACTATCTATACAGTTGCAGTACAGTCAAAAATGCATCCCACTTCATCTGGTATGAATGGGCCCTCACTGTCCAGTTACAGCATGGGGGAAGGACGAGATCTGTAAGTTTTACTCACAGTTGCAGATCAAAAAAATCAGGTCCTACCAGACAGGGCTGTGCTGTGCGGCAAAGCTGTGTAAATCTTACAAACGGATAGACAAAAGTATAAATTGTTTGACCACTAATACAACTCTTTTACGGCTAGTTTACACTAGTGTTAGCCCTCTGAAAAGTGATCGTGGTGGATTGATTTTCAGAGAGCATTTGAAAGGCAGTGTGCATTATGTTGCCTCCTCACTGTCTATTTTAACAGCTAAAATCCTGCACTACCATTCCAAAACTGCATGCCTCATATGTGGTTGCAACGCGGCCCTATTCAGTTGAATATAGATACACCAGGAGGTTTAATTTATATTGCGAGAGCATCAGGGCCTTGGCATGTGTACAAGTGTACCCCCGTCCATTACTTATTACAGCTTAAGAGGGGGGGTGGGGGTGTAAAAATGCGGCTCAACTGCATGATTTTACTGCTGCCCATTTGCAAGTGTAGATTAGTCCTTAAATGTATTTCATCTTTGTATTTAGTTATTTGTCTGGAGTTTGTTTTAATCACTTGATGACTAGCGACGTATTGGTACGTCCCTGGACTTCAATTTATTGTATCAGGATGAAGCCCGCAGCCGCAGGCATCATCACGGTACCATTTTTAGAGCCATCTGTTGGCTTTCTTATAACAGCAATCCTAGCATCTAATCAGCCACTGGATTGCTCTTACAAGCAGCGGAAGGGAACGTGAGCTCCCGCCACCGCACGCTGCTTTCTCCGGCTCTCTTGGGCTCTCCCTTTCCACTGGAACGGCTCTGATGGCCCCTATGGTATAGGAAACCAGAAGCGATGAGCATACATCACTTCCAGTTTTTCTAGATGTAGACATTTTTAAATAGGGAAAGTATCTAATCACACCGGTCTGATCAGATGCTTTTGGGGCAGAGGAGACATCTGGAGTCTGATAGACCCCAGATTTCTCCATAAAGAGTACCTGTCACTGCCTATTACTATCACAGGGGATATTTATTTTCCCTGCGATAACAATAGAAGTGGTAAAGAGAAAAAAATTTGAAGTGCCCCATCCCCCTTCCCCATGCTCACACGCAAAGACGAACACATGCGACAGTTAGGCTCACATGCAAACAGCGATCGTCCCACACATGTGAGGTATCACTGTAAACGACAGATCGAGGACAGTAATTTTAGCATGGGTAGTAAAATTTATGTTATGTCGGCAGTGCGTGGGCGTGCCCAATTTTGAAGTGTGCGCATTTTGTATTTACTAGGCATAACATCATCGTTTTAATGTTACCAAACGATTGGGTATTATATTGTGTTTTTGTGCATTAAAATAAAAAAAAGTCTATTATTTCTAAAAAAAAATCATCATGCTTAAAAAAACCACTGTGCAAACACCGCGTGACATAATAAATTGCAACACCCAACAATTTATTCTCTAGGGCCTCCACTTAAAAAAAAATATAATGTATGGGAGTTCTAAGTAATTTTCTACTAGAAAATACTGATTTTTACATGTACACAAAAAGTGTCAGAAAGGCTTGGTCTTGAAACGTTTTTTGTTTTTTAAAATTTAAATATTACTTAATTTTTCAGATAAACAAGTTATACAAATATACTCATTAAAACTTTAGCTTATTATCAAAACATTTATCATTTCATCCCTCCCCCTCCCCCTACCTATTTACTACCCATTCCCATCAAATCCCTAACCCCTTCTGCTCTGCATTTTCCTATTCATTTCTGGAGATCGTAATCCCTATAAAAGAAGAAAAAAAATATGTTTCCATATTATTCTGTGTTAATCCCCCATAACCTCTAAATTAATTCAAGCGATTTATGATACTGTATAAGGCTGGGTTCACACCTATGCAGTTTGTGTTTGATCCGTTTCTGCAGGGGTTTTTTTTCAGTGCATTTTGGCCGCATTTTTGATGTTTTGCTGTTTTTTTTTTTCCTTGTTGCTTTTTTAAAAAAGTCCCAAAACCTTTCCAAAAAAATGCTCTGGGTGAAAACGTGGGAACGTGAACCATAGGAAATCATGTTACATGGAGTGTAGTGCGTTTCTGCAAAATGCTGCAGACAACAATTAGGTGTGAACCTAGCGTTATATATAAAGGTTGTCTACTCCAAAAAGCTTTTAGGCTACTTTCACACTGAGGAGTTTTTGAAGTGCTTTTGCAATAAAAAAAGCACCTGAAAAGCTCAAGAAAAATGCTTCCCTAAGTATGTCTATGCATATCTATGTATGTTTTCACACTGGGGTATTGCACTTCAGTTGTGGTGTAAAAACTCCTGCTTGCAGCATCTTTGGGGCATGTTTGTTCAGTTAAAAAAAATGCCCCAAAAAACGCCTCTTCGCATTGAAATCAATGGAAAATGCCTGAAAAGCACCTCAAAAATGCATCTGAGTAGCATTTTTGGTGCAGGTTATAAGTCACGTGTCCTTTAAGAAACGCTCAGAAATCGTAGTGAAAAAGCCTATGCGTTTTTGCAGCGGATCAGTGTGAAATCAAGCTTATTTTTGGGTGGATAACAGCAGGTTGAAGTATCTACTCAGGAAATAGAGTGGCTTGTTTGTTGCACCTGTGTTCCTAGCCCCCCCACCTGTTGCACAGACTAGGAGAGCTCTCGCACTGTTTGGATTCATCCTCTATTTGTGCTTGCTGCAGAGCTGGGAGGTCTGGCAGTGAGATCTTATTGCTGGAATTCCCAGTAAACACACAAGTCAGTAGCTGAGTTTCTTTGGTGTTGGGTAAGTTGAGCAAAAAAATTTTTTTTAAAAAAAATTGTAATTAGGAATCAAGTAAATCAATGTTTTTATTTTTTTAAATTGCGAGTGCAATTTAGTTGCATTTTATTCCAAGTAAGACAGATTTTGTTGGAAGTTATTGTGCGTCTCTGCCAGATAATACTTTTGGTGCAGGAATAATACCCTTTTAGCCCTGGTTCACAAATATGCTGCTGGCATTTTGCGCGGGCGCGAAAGCCCATTCATTTGAATGGACTCCCGTGGCCCGTGACGCAGAGAAGAAATCCCTGCACTTCTTCTGCAAACGCAGCCTGCACAGGAACCTCAGTTCCCAGGTCGGTTGCGTTTTCCAGTGCGGGTGGCGTGCCATTAGAATTAATGGCACCCGCCCACAGGTCTGCATTCCTCTGTGCGGGTGGTGCGGCTGCACGGATTTTCGTGTTGATCCGCAGTGGCACCACCCACACATGTGAACCAGGGCTTAGGGAGTTATTCTCTTTAACAGACAAAGCGTATGTTGCCAGCAAATCATGGATCCATTTAAATGCCCAGTGTTTTATTCAAGGGATCACATAACATCAAGTGTAAGAGCAGTGTTTCAGAGTTTGTGTAGGACCCCTGACCATACTATAAGTAATCTCAGACTTTTTTTCTACCAAGCCTGTTTAACCACTTGTCTGCCGGGTAATGTTACCCCCTTCCTGCCCAGGCCAGTTTTCAATGCTGTCGCATTTTGAATGACAATTGTGTGGTCATGCAACACTGTACCCATATGAAACGCTTATCATTTTTTTCACACAAATAGAGCTTTCTTTTCGTGGTTTATTAATCACCACTAGGTATTTTATCTTTTGCTAAACAAATGGAAAAAGACTGGAAAAAAAAGTTTTTCTTAGTTTCTGTTATAAAATTTTGCAAACAGGTCACTTTTCTCCTTCACTGATGTGCATTGATGAGGCTGCACTGATAGGCACTGATGAGGTGGCATTGATAGGAGGCACTGGTGGGCATTGGTGAGGAGGTACTAATGAGGCTGCACTGATATGTGGCAATGATAGACACTGAAAACTTATAAGTTTAGCTGATATCAGGGAACACATTTCCTGTAATATTTTCCTTTTGTAAGCTTTTATTTCTACGAACCACTGTTCGATGGATATGGTATCGTGTTGATGCCTTCCCAAATCTTGAGATGCATCTTTCTTGTATTGTCAAAACTTTAATAAACCTGTTGGGAAAAAAAATTCCAGCCAGGCATTTGCTACTCATCTGCCAGTGAGGGCTCCCTCCAGGTGACACCGTCTTTGTATCCTCACTTCCTTCTCTGTTTGTGGTCTGTGTGAGGCTGAAGTACGGACTGTTAGATTCTTAGGTTCATGGAGGAATCGTAAGAAAAGACAACATTGGGACTGGAAAGAGCCTCCATCAGTTGACAGGTAAATATTTCTGTGCTGGAACTGTGTTTCTTTTTATAACAGGAGTGTCAGTCATAAAGTCATTATTAACCTTTAGGTTCCGCTTTAAGGGTCAGAACAAAAATAGGTGCCCTTGGACCAAATGATAGGTTTGGTTGGGAAGATCTAATGGAGAGAGTCCTAAAACCAGGGGATCAAAAATACACAGACTGCTTGCAGACATTAAACATTGCTTTTCCAGAGCTCTTCTATCAGGCCAGTTCTGGTTGTGAGGACTGGTTTGCTGAAGTTACTCTGCAGGCTCGTCTGTGACCAATATTGGTACCACCCCTTTCATTGATGTCATCCCACCTGCTCTATAATCAGTATTCTTAGTGCCTGCATAAATAGAGAGCACCACATCCAATAACTTCACTATCAAAAAATGAAAAAATCTAAATTTCTGGAGTCTCAGTACCCAGAAGACAAGAAATTATACCAAAACTGGTGCTGTTATTGTATCCATATTTTAAACAAATCAGTTATACAGTTATAAAAATAGAAAATTTACACATTAAGTAACAAGCCTCCTGTCTGGCCACATGTAGTTTCCCAGATGGTAATTTAACATCCCACCAATAATGATGGCTTCCAAACAGAAGTAAATTTGGGAAAAACACTGCAACTGACCTTCTACATCAGGGGTGTCAAACTGGCAGCCCTCCAGCTGTTGCAAAACTAGAAGTCCCATCATGCCACCACCTTTGGTAGTCATGCTTGTAACTGCCAATTTTGTAATGCCTCATGGGACTTGTAGTTTGGCAACAGCTAGAGGGCTGCCAGTTTGACATCTGTGCTCTACATGTTTTGCAACTATTGTGCCTTCATCCAGAGGAATATGAGCCTAAAGTTGTCTACGACTAAGTAGAAATATATATAAAAAATGTGGGGGAGCAGTCTGGGCAAGGACTGGACAGTAAAGCACTGAATCATCTCCTGTGGCGGATGTCATGTAAGAGCCATAACCTACACAGAGAGGCCTCGTGTTAAACTGAAATAGGAGGGAGAAAAAACTAATGTAATTTAGTTCTATGGTGCCCAAGGGGAAAAATCCCCAGCACCCATTCAACTGCGAGAAAAATATTACCCACCATAGTGCCCAGCTTGTGAACATATTGTGGCCGGAAGGGTGGATTAAAAGCACCAAACTGTTCTTAAAGAGTACAGATGTATCTTGCAGTACAGAAAAGATAAGTCATGCAAAGTAAGCAATAAAGTATATGTGAACGCTCACCTTATAAAACAACCCATACAGTTTAAAATAAAAAAAGGTAAAATATTTGTCTATAGATTAAAAAAAAACATTAGAAATACCTTCCTTTTTCCACCCCTTTTTTGTAAATGATCACATACTCTCTGTTCTCAGCTGCATAAAGAGCTTAGTGAGCTGAGGGAGGAAAAACAGCTGTAGGTCTTCCCAGAGAATGGCTGTGCAGGGGGGAGGCGAGTTAGGACAAGTCTAATTATTAGAGAACAGCAGGTTGAGTTCTCAGCACAGCTAGAGAATTGCCACACTGGATTTACTAAAACTGGAGAGTGTAAAATCTGGTGCAGCTGTGCATGATAGCCAATCAACTTCTAACTTCAGCTTGTTCAATTAAACATTGACAATAAAACCCGGAAGCTGATTGGTTTCTATTCAGAGCTGCACTTGATTTTGCACGCTGCAGTTTTAGTAAATCAATCCCTGTGTTCTCATGCCTAGTGCGATCAGTTTTTAATAGGAAAACAGAGTGACTGGCAAGGAAGCAATATAAAGAGAACAAAAATACAAAAAATAGATGTAGCGCTCTCTAACAAAACAGTGACTAGAATCCCCGGTAGGGAATAATAATGTGAAAAATAATGGAACAAACAACCAACTAAAAGTGATCCAATAATGAATATGCAAGAATGCAATGTATTGATATCTAGTGAAAACACACCTGTGATCCCAGCACTGGGAGATAAATCCGGCACAAAAAAGTGACAAACCAGTGCTCCGTGTCTAAACACTCAAATCAAATAAAAAATATATAAATAAATATAAACCCCTAAAATATAATTGATCCAATATCATACAAAATAGTGAAAAAGATGTGTGTCATATATATATATATATATATATATATAAAATGAGTAGAAAAACATGCAGGTGATTCTTGTGCATTGTAGCCTATGGTGATGATTCCACACACAGCTAGACTGGCTCCTCGCTTCCTTACCGCGACCCTAAAAGGGCCTACATGCCTTTGGGATCACTCCTGGATCCTCCCAGATCAAATCATATCCTCCAGACAATTTCACAGCAGAAGAAACAGCATATGCCTTCCAGACCAAGACCAGCTAGATATTCCCCTTTAAATGGCTCTAATCAATAAGATCAGCTCCCACACGATCCATAAAGAAAAAAACTTCCAAAGTATAGTATCGTTTATTATGCAATCAAGACAGATATAACCAAAGCACTCACATTGTTATGCATCTTGTACATAGCCTTAGAACCTCATGTGATGGGTGTACTTGCATGGGTTCTTTTGAGAGTCCAAAGATGGCGTTCGTGCCGGAAGTGACGTCACCTACGCATTGCATCACCGCTCACGTGACTTCATCAGGGTCCCTGTAGCAGAGGCTACAACGCACAAGAATCACCTGCATGTTTTTCTACTCATTTTTGTGGACACTGGTGTCACGTATTGTCAGATTAGATTTATATATATTTTTAGGAGCTATATATATACATTTTTTCACTATTTTGTCAGATATTGGATCAATTATATTTTAGGGGTTTATATTTATTTATATATTTGTTATTTGATTTGAGTGTTTAGACACGGAGCACTGGTTTGTCACTTTTTTTTTTTTGCCGGATTTATCTCCCAGTGCTGGGATCACAGGTGTATTTTCACTACATATCAATACATTGTATTTTGATTATTCACTTGTGTTATTTATTCATTATTGGATCACTTTTAGTTGGTTGTTCCGTTATTTTTCACATTATTATTCCCTACCGGGGATTCTAGTCACTGTTTTGTTAGAGAGCACTACACCTATTTTTGTATTTTTGCTTTTTTCACTTGTAGGTTATAAGGTGCAGGTGTTAGCAGCCTTTATAGTTATATTAGGTTCTGAGCGCAGGAGGTCCTCTTTATATATTCGTTTAAATATAAAGAGAACAGGCTACTTTTTCATACAAGTTCAGGAAATATGAAATGTTGGGTTTACATATTCTTCAACCTTTGTGCTATTTAAATGTCTCTGCTCTTTGAAATAACACAGTACAAAGCTTAGCCCCCCCCCCCCCTTGCCTTTCTGTCAGACATTCACTTTCATTTCTTTGCTCTGCTGTCAGGAATGGCGTCTGCAGACATGAGAAAGGAGCTGCTGGACTGTTCTATCTGTCTGAACATTTATACAGATCCTGTAACACTGAGATGTGGACACAACTTCTGCCGAGACTGTATTGATCGGGTGTTGGATACACAGAAGGGATCTGGAGTTTATTCCTGTCCTGAATGCCGAGCAGAGTCTGCGGAGAGGCCTGTACTGATAAGGAACATAACTCTGTGTAACATCGTGGAGAGTTTCCTCTTTACTCCGCCAACTCAGGATGAAACTGGAATCTTCTGTACGTACTGTGTGGACTGTCCTGTACCTGCTGTTAAATCCTGTCTTCATTGTGAAGCTTCTCTATGTGATAAACACCTGAGAGTCCACAGCAAGGCACCAGAACATGTCCTAACTGAACCCACCACCTCCCTGGGGAACAGGAAATGCTCCATCCATCGGGAGCTCTTGAAATATTATTGCATTGAGGACTCTCTCTGTGTATGTGTGTCCTGTAGGTTGGATGGAGAACATCGGGGACATCAGGTGGAGATACTGGATAAGGCTTCTGAGCAGAAGAAGAAGAAACTGAGAAATGTTCTGCCAGAACTGATCACCAAGAAAGGGAATACTGAGAGAAGAGTCCGGACTCTAGAGGAACACAGAAAAAAAGTACAAGAAAAAGCAGCTGGTGAAGTAGAGAGAGTCAGCGCCTTGTTCAATGACATCAAGAGACAGCTGGAAGACCTGGAGAAGAGGGTCCTGAGTGAGCTGTTCAGACATGGAGAAGAGCTTTCACTGTCCATCTCTGGTATGATCCAGACACTGGAAGTAAAGAAAGATGAACTGTCCAGGAAGATTCACCACATTGAGGAGTTGTGTAACATGACTGATCCAATAACTGTCTTACAGGGATTGGACATGGATGATACTGAGGGAGGAGATCATGACGACAACGAGATACTTGATAAGCAGATCCAAGATGGAGGTCATCTGGATGTGGGATTGATCTTACAAACATTACACACGTTATCTAATACTGTAGGAGGTGTAAAGGTAGGGATCTGTATACCAGAACCTGCAGACATATTACTAGATATAAACACAGCTCATAATAATCTTCATATATCAGATGACAGGAAAATTGCATCCTGGTCAGAAATAGAGCAGGATCGACCAGAAGCACCAGAGAGGTTTCAGCGTTGGTATAATGTGTTAAGCAGTAGCAATTTTAAATCGGGGCAGTATTACTGGGATGCAGAGTGCAGCAAAGCAGCAGGGTGGAAGATAGGAATGTGTTATCCCAGTATAGAGAGAAAAGGTGATCAGTCACGTATTGGTGAAAACAACAAGTCTTGGTGCTTGCACTGGCAAAAGAATACATTAGCAGTAATACATGACAATAAAGTGATCCAGTTACCTCCCAATTACTTTGGTAACCGAGTCAGGATCTCTCTGGATTATGAAGCTGGACAGCTGTCCTTTTATGAGCTCTCTGAGCCAATCGGACACCTCCACACCTTCACCACCACCTTCACAGAGCCCCTCCATGCTGCGTTATGTGTGTACTCTAAAAAGGAGAATGATGTGTATGTAGACAGTTGGGTTAGATTTCTAAGTGGCCAGGAAAATCAGATGTAAAAAAATCTGTATGTTAGTAACCTCACAGGCTGGTGATCCTGACTTGCTATCTGAGACATTGGCCAGGTCAGTAATTATCTCCACTCCCAGCATAGATTTCAGATATATTTAAAATTGATCATTTTGTTTGAGTTTCATAGAATATAGTGTAATTAGACTTGACACAAAAGCAGATCCCCCCTCCATTCTATACAAGAAAATTATTTTCAGCATTAATCAGATTATCATGAAGAAAATAACAGAAAAGTAAACCTTAAACATTTTACTGATCCCTCACCCTGGAGGTCAGTGGAAAAGGTGATCAGTGTAAATTTGTGCTTAGTGGAGAAGGGCCTCAGAACATCGGTGGTCATGGTAGCTCTTACTTACATTGGTGGTCAGTAGGAGATGGCTCCCTTACATAGGTGGTCAGAGGGAGAAATTTCACCTTTACAGAGAGTTCAAAGATTCACTGGTGTCAATGGTCACTTAAGGAAGTGGGAAGAAACTGCACTGGTCGTACACCACCACTGACTGATTTGCCACTGCTGCCTACTTAAAGCAATATTAACCCAAAAGCAAACCTTTTTATATTGCAGCTTACCAATTAATAGATGTGATGGCTGCATTCATTTTTATTTTATTTCCACCTCGTGATCCAGCCAGTAAGTCTGTTGTTCTTCTAATAAGCAAGCTCTCCTGCAGATCAATATCAGTTTCAGGGACACGACAAACCACTTACAACTGACAGGAGTGCTTAAATGGTCATTTTTAAAATTTATTATTAGCTGGAGTTTGGCTTCAATTTGTTAGTGTGTTTAAATCTGCTAGTACAGATAACACTCCCCCACTTCCAAACTGACAATGTTGCTGTCCAAAGGTGCCTCCTGTGCTCATTTATTCAGATTGAAGGCACTCTAATACAGGAGGTGTGTTGCTGACCAGATCACCAGGTGAAAACGGGAAAAAGTCTAAAAAAAAAAAAACTGATGCAGTCATCGCATCTAAGGATTGGTAAGCGGCAATACACATTACATTTTTTTTTTTATTAATACTGCTTTAAAGACCCCTAGCAACCTCTGGAGGAACCCTGGAATTCCATAGAATTGTGGTTGATAATGGCTGCTCTAGCAGGAAGAGCGATGTGTAGGCGCAATGGGGTTGATTTACTGAAGACACATAGACTGTGCACTTTGCAAGTGCAGCTGCTCCAGAGCTTACTAAAATGAGGTTAAGTTTAACTTTGAAATGAATACCCAATCATGTGCAAAGATTTAAAAAAAAACCTTTTTTGCTTCCACATAACTGGATGATGAAAGTCAGCAAAGCTTCTGCTCATTTACTAAGCTCTAGAGCACGGGTGTCAAACTGGCAGCCCTCCAGCTGTCGCCAAACTACAAGTCCCATGAAGCATTGCAAGATTACCATTACAAGCCTCACAATGACTCCCAAAGGCAGAGGCATGATGGGACTTGTAGTTTTGCAACAGCTAGAGGGCCGCCAGTTTGACATCCCTGCTCTAGAGCAACTGCACTTTGCAAAGTGCACAGTCTACTTGCCGTTAGTAAATCAATCCCAATGTGTAAGAACATAATAAAACATCAGAAAATAAACAATCACAGTCACTGTTCTATGATTTTTATATATAGAAATGTTAAAAGAATTGGCAGTCAGTTACCATTCCCTTTGATCAGCTCAAGCTCAAACTTTCCTGGATAATGATAAACAAGCATTTATCAGCATTTCTAAATGATAAAATGAAGGTGTTTGAGAGGGTGTGGGACCTGAGGATCAAATATTTGACTAGTGATCCTCAGATTTTACCTGATTAAGATGCTTTGTGGAGGGTGAGGATTGAAGTGTGGAGTCACTCCCCCTCCCCCACACACACACTCCCCTTCCTTTTCTTTTTTCGTATCTTTTTTCAGCTCTCTGGCCTATTCTTCTTTAATTTAGTTGTGTTAATGAAAACTCAGGGTGACGTTTGTTTTTGTACGAAAAATGGTGCGATCTCCCTCCCCATGAGGAAGCAGCACATATTTATGACTATGTAAGACGTACCTTGCAATCAAAATAGGTAACTTTTTATTATTGAATTATAATGTGTATTATGTACTTGTATTACCATATACCTCACTAATGGGCTATGGCCCTCAGACTTTAGGAAGCCTGGAAAATATTAGCTGGTTATAGAGAAATGTTCTAGATGTATGCTTGAGGCTAATCTTCACAGACCATGCAGCTCGGTATAACTAAGTTTGATTGGCTAACACCTTTTGTTTCCTCGCAGTGCATTATTCACTATATTATCTACATGTACTCCACATTGCAGAGGATCCACAATTATTGTAATATGCCTTGAAATCTCTTTTTATTGTGGACAAAAATTTCAATAAAAATATTGAAAACAGAAATGTTAAGATGTTTATTTGTATGTCTCCTTGTTCTCACCTTTTTATTTGCATTTTTCTTGAAAAGCTATTGTGCCAAAACAACAATTAAAGCTAACCACTAGATGTCTGTGTCAGATCTAGAGTTGTTTGCTATGGTACATCTACTATGTGTATAATTAATGTACATAATATACGCCCCCCCCCCCCCAAAAAAAAAACCACATTTCACTCAGGAGAGGAAAAGTGAAAACTGAGGGGCCCATCTGTAAAACCAGAAAGCAGGCTCCTTTATGTATCAGACATATATTTTCCAAGCAACAAATACTGTGCAAATCATTCACCCTCTTTTCATAATTGAACATTTGCTGCATTTACAAAGCATTTAAATTGTCACATATAACTGTATGAAGCACTTTAATTGTCACTTATAACCCAATGAAGTCACACAGGCTGTACCCAAATCTTTATTTTGTCTTGAAATCCCTTCTTGTATTGTTTGGAAGAATACAGACACTTTGAATCCCTTAGGTTCAGGGCTCATCTACATGGGCAGTCTGGCCCATACAGAGTAAAATCTGGGCTTTTTTTGGATGCAAGCAAAACACGTGTGCAGCATACAGCATAGAACTCCCTGTGTGCATGAGCCCTTAACCTTTTTTATATACATGTCCACAAAGTATTCCTTTCCTCCCGTGGGCTACTTTGAAGACTAAAGTAAACTAGTACTGACATAAATCTGGAAGATGTAATTGCCAACCTCCAAAATGCTGGTTAATATGCTGATCCTCTGGATTTAGCACTGAATAAGTATGCCAGTCAGGTAAAGTCTATACTGAGCTCTCAAATCAAATCTAAAGCCAAAACTTTCTTCTTTAGTTTTAGGGTAGAGTAGTAAAGGATTAATATATATTTCATATGGTTTCATAGGCAGAATGGCATTTCTTCATCTCAACCAGTAACAAAATACCTACAAACAAAAATTCATGATTAAATGACGAAACACATCAGTGCATGACCTGATGACATCATCACGCTGGACAGAATTGGAAATTGGCTATCTTGGTATAGTATCTGAATCCAAAGCTTTTCCTTAAGGGGGAAAATCTTGTATGAAAAAAGGCAATTGTTTCTATGTGCACTAGCTGAAATGTACTCATTCTGTGAGTGTCATTTGAACCCTGCTGCCTAATACATTTGACTGGTGTGATACTATATTGCACACTGAGGGCTGTTTTTGTTTCCTATAGCTGACATATACAGTATATGACATATGGAGTAGCTATTATGGTGTATGTGGCAGGAAATAATATCAGGGTGACGAGGAGTATTGGCCCTATTTAACCACTTCAGCTCCTGAAGATGTTTACCCCCTTCATGACCAGGACATTTTTTGCTTTTCAGCACTGCACTACTTTAACTGGTAATTGCAACGCTGTACTTAAACAAAATTAATATAATTTCTTTCACACAAACAGAGCTTTCTAAACAAAATATATATCATTTCTTTCACACAAATAGAGCTTTCTTTTGGTGGTATTTGATCATCACTGGGTTTTTTTTTTTGCGATATAAATGAAAAAAGACCAACAATTTTGAAAATAAATATTTTTTAATAAAATATATCTAAAAAGAAAAAAATCAAAGTTCTTCATAATTGTATTCTGCTACATGTCTTTGATAAAAAAAAAATGCCAATAAGTGTATATGGTTTGCCTGAAAGTTATAGTGTCTACAAATGATGGATTATATACAGACATTTTTATTTTATATATATTTTTGGAATACTACTAATGGCGGTGAACATGGCTTTAGATATGCTTTAATTCCATGAAAGGGAACCTGGGAGAATGGGAACATGGGAGATAACATTGTGGCCTTGTTTTAGTCATTGTATCTTCAGCATTGTTGTCCTTATCCTTCCTTTGACCACTTAATGAGTCTCTAAGGCGACTTTCACACTGATCCACCACAAAAACACAGCAAAAGCGCACAGGTGTTTTTACTGCGCTTTCTGAGCGTTTTTTTAAAGGACACGTGACTTAAAAACTGCAGCAAAAATGCTTCTTAGAGGTGTTTTTCAGGCGTTTTCCATTGATTTCAATGGGAAGAGGCAGTTTTGTGGAGTTTTTTAAACTCGCCAAACATGCCCCAAATATGCTGCAAGCAGGAGTTTTTACACCGCACCGCAAGCGCACTGCCTCAGTGTGAAAACATACATAGATATACAGTTAGGTCCATATATATTTGGACCCAGGCACAATTTTCATACTTTTGGCTCTGTATGTCATCAGAATAAATTAAAACAAAACAATCCAAATGAATCTGAAGTGCAGATTTTCAGCTTTGATTCAAGGGGTTGAACATATATATCAAGTACAAATTTGAAGAACTACAACCATTTTTATACACAGTCCCTCCATTTTCAGGGGCTCAAAGGTAATTGGACAAATGAATATAATCATAAATAAAATGTTCATTTTTAATATTTTGTTGAGAATCTTTTACTGGCAATGACTGCCTGAAGTCTGGAACCCATGGACATTACCAAAGACTGGGATTCCTCCTTTCTGATGCTTTTCCAGGCTCTAACTGCAGCTGTCTTCAATTCTTTGTTTGTGGGACTTTCTGCCTTTAGTTTTGCCTTCAGCAAGTGAAATGCATGCTCAATTGGGGTGAGATAATGTGATTGACTCAGCCATTGCAGAATATTCCACTTCTTTTCCTTCAAAAGTTTCTGGGTTGCTTTTGCAGTGTGTTTTGGATCATTGTCCATCTGTACTGTGAAGTGCCATACAATCAACTTTGCTGCATTTGGCTGAATCTGGGCTGACAGTATATCTCTAAACAGTTGTGCTAGTCATTAGGCCACTGTGCTGCCCAGGAATACGCATGCCTCTTGTGTTTGGACAAATCTGCTTATCTCAGAGTTCAGCCTTAAAATCTCTATTAGAATATAAAACTGTAAGTTGTGAGATTTTCAGGGTACGAAAACACAAACCTTTATTAAAAAGATTTTTTCAACTTTTATTGGTCAATTTTAAAATTGTGGTTAAATACAATGCTGTTTAAACAACAATACAAACTTGGCCGTTTGCTGCAGATTTGCAGGATATAACTTCCCTACATGTTTTGCCCAACATGGGCTTCCTCAGGGGGAGAAGTGATAGAACCGCAGTACAGTCTACAATATACATGAAAAATATCAGTCATTTGAGATTACAACAAGAATCAATCATTTTTTGTACAAATGTACCTTTTTGAACTGTTCAGAATAATGTAAGATTCCCCAGCTTACCATAAGCGTCAAGCTCCCAAAGCTATTGAGGCGTATCAATATAGACAATTGGACGTCATTTTGGCCCAAACATTAATGCAATTGCAGAGGATATAGAGGAGGTCAAATATACACCTAAATATAATATATACGCATAATGCAGCCCAAGAAAAGAGAGGGGAAAGAGCGGAGACAGAAATTTTACATCTATCACTTCTATATGTTACTTACAATGACCAAGATAGGAAAGATCTGATTGTCACTCTCAAACTTTGCCACTAGATGTCAGTAACAGTCATCGATTCAAAGGAGACCAGCTATAAAGAACCAAACAAATACTTGAGATAGTTCATAGAAGACCACCCAAGTGGCCATACAGTCACCATAACCATAGTCTCTGGTCATCCCCTGTACTATGTCTGCAGTCTCTGGTCATCCCCTGTACTGTCCTCAGTCTCTTTGTCATCCCCTGTACTGTCCGCAGTCTCTTGTCATCTTCTGTACTTTCTGCAGTCTCTGGTCATCTCCTGTACTTTCTGCAGTCTCTAGTCATCTACTGTACTGTGTCCGCAGTCTCTGGTAATTTCCTGTACTATGTCTGCAGTCCATTGGTTCAGAATACTTTTTTTCTTGTTTTCCACCTCTAAAACTTCTAACATCTCTATATGTTACAATGACCAAGATAGAAAAGATCTGATTGTCACTCTCAAACGTTGCCACCTAGATATCAGTAACAGTCATCAATTCAAAGGAGACCAGCTATAAAGAACCAAACAGATACTTATGAGATAGTTCATAGAAGACCACCTAAGTGGCCATACAGTGACCATAACTTTAAAAAGAGCTCTTAACATTGAGCCTCCATCTTACCAAAATATGGTCCAAAACAGCTTGAGGTTCACACAAAAAAACACCTCTGCAGCCAAGAGGCCATGTCCTATTTCCTGCCCTCTTTTATATCCTTCATGCCAGCCGACGTGACGTCATTGACCAGGTGCTGACGTCCTATATACGACTGCGCATGCATGAAGATCTCCGGCACACATGTGCGAACCGAAGCCACCCAGCAACATTACAAATTCTAAAAGGAAACAATGAGGACAACAACAGCAGCACCGGTCACCAGAGTATTTCACTATGCACACAATCCAATGAACATTATTATTTAACGGATTTATATAGCGCCCACAGTTTGCTCAGCGCTTTACAATATAATGGAAGACAATACAGCAACAATACAGTTCAATACAAGAGGGTTAGGAGGGCCCTGCTCCTTGGAGCTTACAATCTAAGAGGAAGGGGCTAGTGGTACAAAAAGTAGTAACTGTGGGGGATGGACAGGTAGGAGGAGTAGAAGATTCCATTATTAGCTGAGGGCAGGATAGGCTTCCCTGAAGAGATATAGGTTTTCAGAGATCACCTAAAAGTGAACAGAGTAGGCGACAGTCTGATAAATTAGGGATGGGGGAAGCTCTGGAGAAGTCCTGGAGATGAGCATGGGAGGAGCAGATAAGGGAGCTAGAGAGCAGGAGGACGTGCGAGGAGCAGAGAGTACGGTTTGGGTGAAATTTGGAGACAAGGTTGGTGATGTAATTTGGGGCAGAGTTATAGAAGGCTATAAATGGCTAATGGTGAAAAGTTAGACTTAAAGACAATCCACAAGTTATTGGTGGATAAACAATTTTTAAAGTTAATATTCTTCCTAAAAGGTAATTAGGTAAGCTGGAGGAATCGTGAATCTAAACATTATTAACAAATCACATGTTCAACAATCATCAAATAATGTAATAGCATATATAAGAGCAAAAATCATGATAAGTACATAAAAATCTATAATAGAATATAGACATCCTATTAATTCAGTCACTACTGTGAGGATGATACAGGGCAAGACTATAGAATTATAAAAATGGTTTAAAACTTAATGACTCATTCAGGCCTGGATAACGAGTAGCGTCAAGTTTATTAATCCATCGTGTCTCGAGTTGCAGGAGTTTTTTATCGTAATTACCTCCACGCACATGTGGCGGGATATGTTCCAACGCCATGAACCTAATCATTCCCAGGTTAAAATTATGATACAAACCCACATGTCTACTAATGGGAATTTCCATTTTATGGTTTTAGATGAGTGAGACATGATCTCTTATACGCTCAAAAAATTGACGTTTGGTTTTACCCACATAAAAGCAGCCACGTCGGCACTTCATCAAATAAACTATAGCTGGTGTTTTACAAGTAATTCTATATTTGATGTCATGAACTAAGCCATTTGGAAGATCTACCTCTTTACAGATGGGCAAAAAACAACAAAAACTACATTTATGGCATTAATAAGTACCTGTATTGCCTACAAAATTGGGCTTAACTTTATTGTGATGGCTACGTACTAATTTATCCTTGATTGAACGTGCTCATTTATACGTAATGGTGGGATTTGAGGATATATATTTTTGAGCCGTAGAATTGGCTAACAATAAGGGCCAATACTTCTTTAATATCGTCTTTTTTTGTTGATGTTGTTTGGAATAAGTCGTTATTAACCGTACAGTATGGTCATCTTTTAATTTGTTTTTCCCAAAGAGTAGTGATCGACGTTCCTGTTTTATAACTTTGTTGTAAGCTTTTTTTAAACAACTATGGCTGTACCCTCTCGGCCGTAATAGAGTATAAAGGGAATTCTCTTCCTTTACAAAGTCTTGATCCTTAGTGCAAGTCTGTTTGAGCCGAAGGTATTGGCCATAGGGGATAAGGGTTGCAGGGTGGCTTCAGTTTGCGCGTGCGCACCAGAGATCTTTGCGCATGCGCAGTCGTATATCGGACGTCCGCACCTAGCCAATGGCATCACACGGCCGGCATGGAGGATATTAAAGAGGGCAGGAAATAGGATATGGCCTCTTGGCTGCAGAGGCTTTTGTTTGTGTTAACCTCAACTTGTTTTGGACCATATTTTGGTAAGATGGAGGCTCAATGTTAAGAGCTCTTTTAAAAGTTATGGTGACTGGATAGAGCGCATGCACGGGCAGCCGGAGCAGATGACTCGCTGACCGCTCTGCACAGTCTCGTCACTCCAAGGGGGATATTAGCGGCCACCACTTACCTGCACCTACACCACTAGAAGAGACGGCGGAGGTCTTCCTATGCCCACCCGACAGTCTGGAAAGTCAACGGGTGGACCCCACACCACAATGAAGGGGGCGGGCAGGAGAAGCAAGATGGCGCCAGAGACGGCTCCAAGGCTTCATCGGCTGCTGAGGACTCACAGCGGTGGCCACAGGGGACAGTACCTCCCTGTTCTACTCCTAATTGTCCAGATAGACATCCCTCCGGATCCATGGACCATGTGAGTGACCTCCCTGCACCTCCTTGCTCCCTCCCTCACAGGCTGCAAGCCTGTCACCAGGCCGTGATTCCCAAGCTTCTTCCCAGCTAGACAGGGAAATGGCAGATATCTGTATTAGTCAAACCGGTAGCCAAGATTCCACACATGATGGCCCAGTGGATTCTCCTGCCTTTTTTCCTGCAACCCCGCACTACTTTGGGGATTCCGTACTCCTCGCATGTTTTGCTGATTTGTTACAGTGGGAACTGGAAAAAGCTACCACTAAGTTGGACTCTGACCTGAAACAAGATTTTCAGGAATTGGGGGATCACCTGGAGAAGATTGAATTTAAAGTTGGTGATACAGTTCACAGAGTGACCTGAAATTCTAGCATGATTGCCAACTTACAAGACCGCCTGGATGAGGCATACAATAAAATAGATGATCTTGAGAATTGTGACAGGCGATGCAATTCTCGAATTGGAGGATTGCATGAAACGGTAAAAGATATATTTTGTCTATTGCCCATTCTCTGATCTATGCTGCAGTACTGACGATTGATGAAATTCATCTGGAAATTGATCGTATACACAGAGCTTTGGTCCCTTTGCGGCCGGATGGGACATAATAATAAAGCCTCACTTTTTTCAGAGTTAAAGAGTCGGTGATTCATTATGCTAGAGAACATCCAGTTTCAGGTCTTTGCAGACATCCCCCAAGATACCATCCAAAGGAAGAGGGCCTTTTAAACTGCTACTCTCGTTGTTTGTTCTAAGCGACTTAAAATATTTTCCCATTTATAAATCTTTGGGAGCAGACGTCGTGGCTTTACAGAAAAAATATTTTGCCCCTTCTTTTACTCCCAGATATATTAATAGGAATTTCCCAATTAGTTTTTTTACCAACGCCTCTGAAAAAAAAGAAGGGTGTCGCTTTGCGTTTCCAAACGGCTGTCATTTATGGAAACTAAAGTTTTAGGGGATAGGGAGGGATGATACCTTCCAGTCAAAGGTCATTTGGAAGGAAATATGGTGTCTTTTCTTATTTACTATGCCCCTAATACAAATCAAGTGGCCTTCTTTCATTCCCTTTTTAAATCTTTGTGTAAAGAACTGGAAGGAGATGTGATTTTGGTGGGGGACTCTAATCTGGCCTTAGATCATGTACTTGACAAGTCCCATATAACCAAACTTAAATTGCCCTCTAAACAAAGCTGTGATTTTGCACAGCTTTTACATCGCCATGAGCTAATTGATACATGGAGGGAGGCCAATCCCACCTCTAGGGACTACTCCCACTTCTCTAGGGCCCATAACCATTATTCTCGTATAAATCATGTTTTTCTCCCCTCGAAATTATAGCTAAGCTTCATTCGGCCAAAATTATATCGGCACCTTGGTCGCACCACAATCCTGTGATTCTGACGCTCTTGGATTTGACAGTTTGAGTGGTTAGACCACATTGGCGATTAAATGAGTCTTTACTGAGCAATGAGTCATGTTGCCTGGCAGTGGGCGACCATCTCTGCCAAATTCTATGATTTTCAATGGGCGAGTAAGTCGTTACCTTATTCAGGGATACGTCTCACCGCCTCAATCGAGACGCTATATCAAGCTAACTACTCTCCCCTCTTTAAGAGGGGAGAGTAGTTAGCTTGATATAGCGTCTCGATTGAGGCGGTGAGACGTATCCCTGAATAAGGTAACGACTTACTCGCCCATTGAAAATCATAGGATTTGGCAGAGGGGAGAGTATCTTAAAGAGGGGAGAGTAGTTAGCTTGATATAGCGTCTCGATTGAGGCGGTGAGACGTTGTCAAGGTCCTACCTTTTCCCAGAGGTTATGTTACTCCATGTGCTAGCATCCATCTTGGATTTCTGCTGAGCATGATGGGAATCTTTTATGCCTTCAGGTCTCTGAGGTCCATCCCCCAGAGGGGTGTGGCTGAGTACATATAAGCCTGGGATCTGCACATGCTCTTTGCACTTGTGTCTTGTGTCTTTGTCTTGCTACAGCTCTGTGTATACGCTCGTGACTCTTCTGGTATTCTGACTCGGCTTGTGACTAAGACCATTCTCTGCGTTTCCCTTTGATCTGACCTTCTGTTGCTGAACCCGGCCCGTGACCTGTGATTCTCTGTCTACTGTTCTGTACTGTTTTGTCCCGTTGTTATTGACCCGGCTTGTCTGACTACGCTATTGTCATTCTCACCAACTACACGCCATTGGCGGCGGCCATTACCGCAGCTGGGGTGTCTCGGGGGCCGCGACCTGGTCCCTGGTTGCGTCAAGTCCATCCCCACCATCAGGGGCCCTGGTGAAGGGCAGCCTGGGACTTAGACTCCGCGCCCTGAGGGACTTCAGTCTGTTGGTGGTGGTTGTCGTCAGCCAGTGCGTTACCCTGCCACTAGGCCTACCTGTCCGTTCCACAGCCCTGCCCTGACAGACGTATCCCTGAATAAGGTAACGACTTACTCGCCCATTGAAAATCATAGGATTTGGCAGAGGGGAGACTATCTTCACTGTTGTGCGAACTATTCTTTATCATGGTTTGGCAGAGTTAATTCAATCCAAATAAAGTTTTTTCACCCAGATTGTTGTATTATTTCTAGACTTTACCGGTGTCGATTCTGAGACAAGAATTACGGCATTGGTCGGACCACAATCCTGTGATTCTGACGCTCTCGGATTTGACAGTTTGAGTGGTTAAACCACATTGGCGATTAAATGAGTCTTTACTGAGCAATGAGTCATGTTGCCTGGCAGTGGGCGACCATCTCAAGTCCTACCTCACAATTTAATAAGGTGGAGGATATGAACTCCTCTATTAATTGGGCAACCCACAAAGCCTCAGTTAGAGGCTTCTTTATCCAGCTGTCCTCCCAGAATAAAAAAATCTTGCGAGGAATTGATCTCTGCCAAATCTAGAGAATATGAATTGCTAGTTGCCCAACATAAACTTACCCCGACCTCAGATCTCTTGTCTAAGGTGGAGCAAGCCCAGTTGGAACTTAACCTCTGCCTCACCACAAGAGCGGAAAAACAATTACGCTGGATGAATCATACATTATTTACGTGGCGGGACAGTCCAGGTTCCCTGCTAGCGCATAAGCTTACCCCCAAATTTGCTCATTCAGCACTGCCCAAACTCCGGCTAAAGGGGGGTGCTATTACGTAAGATCCTCAGAAGATCCTTAGGGAATTTCATGATTTTTATGCCTCCCTGTACGGCCCGCCTCGGCCAGAGGAACCTTCCTCTATTCAATATTATCTAGAGTCTTTGCCTATTCCCTCCCTCACTAAAGCCCATAAAGAGCTTATGGAACAACCTATTACTTCTAAGGAGCTCCAAAAAGTTCTTAATTACTATCATCACATAAATCCCCTGGCCCCCATGGCCTTCCTAATAAGTACTGTAAAACTTTTTCTGCTCATCTTCTTCCACATATGACACTATACTTCAGTTCATTGAAGGAAGAGGGAGGGGTCCCTTTGGATGAAAATAGGGCATATATTAGTGTTATTCCCAAACCCAATAAAAATTAATCTGATGTCAGCAATTATCACCCTATTTCATGAATTGTGACTTAAAAATTTTAACTTATAACCATACATCTTACAGTTGCTTTCTGGCACAATATATCCATAAAGACCAGTCGGGATTCATATTGGGCCGTCAAACGTTAGACCAGATTTTTGGATCTATTACTCTGATTTCAACTGCCTGTTCTGATTGGGACACCCCCCATTCTCGGGCACTCTTGCTTCTTTCTCTGGACCTTCAGAAGGCTTTTGATAGTCTGATGTGGGAATATTTGTTTACTACCCTGAAGACCTTTGGATTTGGCCCATCATTTTGCTGCCCTCGTTATATGATAATCCCTCTGCTCAGGTCTCCATTAAAAGCTACAAATCTTCTGTATTTCCAATCCAAAGAGGTACTAGACAGGGCTGCCCATTGTCTACACTCCTTTTTGTGCTAGCAATTGAGCCTCTGACTTTGGCAATTCGCTCTCATTCCCAAATCTATGGCGTTCGTTGCGGACAACAGGAACATAAATGTGCCCTGTTCGCCGATGACGTTCTTATGTATATTACTTCCTCTTTGATAACTATCCTTAATTTACTGTCACCATTACGCCATTTTTCCGCTCTTTCCAGGCTCCCTCTTAATTCCCAAAAAAACAACAGCCCTTAATGTTTCCTTATCCATGTTTGAGGAACAACAGCTTTGCACTTCCTATGATTTTCAATGGGGGAGTAAGTCGTTACCTTATTCAGGGATACGTCTCACCGCCTCAATTGAGACGCTATATCAAGCTAACTACTCTCCCCTCTTTAAGACACTCAAAGACTATCTTCGCTGTTGTGCGGACTATTCTTTATCATGGTTTGGCAGAGTTAATTAAATCCAAATAAAGTTTTCATCCAGATTGTTGTATTATTTCCGGACTTCACCGATGTCTATTCCGAGACAAGAATTACGGCATTTACAAGCTGAGGTCCTCCGTTTTTATTTGGATTAATAGACGGCCTTGGATGAATCGGAAGATGCTGTATGCTCCCAGACCACGGGGTGGTGTTGGCCTCCCTAATCTCCACACATACTTCCAGGCTGCACAAATCACTCAATTGGCTTACACTACTGATGGGAGAAATATTCCCCTTTGGGTGTCTATCAAAGCTCTCTCTTGACAACATCTTGTTGTCAAGGCGTTGCTTTGGCTTCCTAATCGTTTGCACCCTCCTATACTGTGCCCCACTCTGTCATTTTCTTTGGCAGTTTGGGACAGGGTACGCCATCGTAAGTCATTGGCATCTCCACTTACACCTGTAGCTTAGTTTTTTTGCAGCCCTAAATTTGTGCCTGGTTTAACACCGGCCCTTTTTCAATGGTGGATCAATAAAGGCTTGTTGCGGATAGAGACTATCTTAATGGTACTTGCATATATTCTTTACAATATTTTAAGGACAAATTGCAAATGTTTGCCTCTGAAATTTTCAGATATAACCAAATTGTCTCATTTCTCCGCTTGCTTTATTGGATGAGTCGCCTTTGCTTACTGCCTTTGAACTTTCTTGCCAGAATAGGGATTCTCCAATAGGCCGTATCTCCGTAATATATGCTCTCCTCACTGATCCGAATTGTAAACTTCCTTATATGGAGCTTTGGGAAAGTGATTTAGCTGTCAATTATGAATTCTCAGACTGGCAGGATATTGCTTTGGCACTATCAAAAATTTCTATCAATACTACCCTAATTGAAGCAAATTATAAAACTTTTTTGAGATGGTATTTGGTTCCTACTTGGATTGCGAGGATGCATCCTTCTGCTTCTGCTGTGTTTTCAGCATTGTGGCCAGGTGGGGTCTATGTATCACGGTGGCAGTGTCCATTTGCAACTAGATTTTGGATTCGCATGTTTAACTTTGTAAATTCAGTGACGGAAGTAGATATACGCAGATCCCCTGAGACAGCGCTCTTTCATAAATTTCTACTTGTTGTTATAAAATTACTTAATAAAAAACCACTGGAAACTAAAGTTATGGTGATTGTATGGCCATAAAATCTCTCTCTCTCTCCTCTCCAGCCTGAGTCTACAATGTCTATTTGTTCCTTGTGAAAGGAACTAATCACTATTAATACTGTCTTGTTGCTTGGCTCCCATAAAGAAACCATGGAGTCTGCACATTTTATTCTGCTCACTCAGTCATAGTAAAGTGTCAATCTGCTGAATTTATCTGATCCTGTTGCAACAATGTATTTTTAAAGGGGGAGTTGTTTGTTTCCACAGGGCCAGAATACATGCTTTAGTGGCCATTAACAAATATCTTAATAATAAATGATTGTATTTTTTAATGGATAAGAGGAGTGTCGTGTAGCAAATATGTATTTCTACTACATACCAAAATTCTTGAAGCTTCAGGCACTCACAAAATAAATATATAGGAGAATACATTCCAGACAACTCCAGATTTGACTGAAGGTATTTGGGAACTCTAAGTGGACCTTTGTGGGGGTTCTGTATCACCCTGTGAGAAGTTTGTAACATGTCTCTTGATATTTACTAGGTATTAAGGCCTTATGTGCGAACAAAAGTATTAGTTCCGTTTGGGTAAGGGTAATATTCAGAACTCTTTCCAATTTCTGTAGGAATGGGAGTTCTGGACTAATTCTCACTGTACTAATGTGGCATAAAAATATGGTAATAAATGTCTTACTGGGGCCTGGTCAAGGAAACATTGCTTGAAATAGGTTAGGTCTCTCATTGTCTTGAGCTCTTCTAGTAACATGCAGAGACAGCTGACTAGCTGAAAGAGGTGGAGGAACTCAAGCCCAGTTGAAAAATTTGAATCAATTGCTAGTCTAGTCATGGAACGGTTGTTACTAGAAAAGTGTACCTTTCAGAAGAACCCCTACTTTAATGGGGCGCAAAATTTGGGCTGATAGGCTGTGTTTGAATTGTGGTGATCCTAGAATTGGGAACATAGGGCTTGAAGTCAAAGAGAGGTCTGTGTTTCTCAATATTGTTTTAGTAATCTGTAATGTAGCACCTACCAATGGATGTCGACTGATGGCTGGGCTATCTAGTGCATCTGGGAGCAATGGAAGGCCAGCTACAGGTAGATTAATTGTTGCCTGTTCCGATAGCTCTTTTCTCTTGCAGCATCCTATGGACCCACCCTTGCATGCAGGAACTAAGGTTGTGCCTCCCTACACTGTGTGCTACAATAGGAACACACAGCCTCCTAACCTAGGGTGGCAAGGCACTCTCCTGCTCCTCCCTTCTCTAAGCTAACAGACTGGCTGGAGACTGCTAACTGTCCACTGTTAACTGTTTTCTGTGAAAACTAGAAATTCAAGGAAGCAGCTCTAAGAGATTAGGAGTCAACTTTGAAATTTATAAACTGCAAGTGCTGGGGTAAGAATTTCAACAACCATCTTATTGGGGAATGTTTCTTTTACTACGCTCAATGTGTCAAACTACAAAATGTTGAGGGTATATTACTACATTGATATCATTCCAAAAGTTATTTTAAATTTTTGCTAAATCTGCAGCTTTCAGTAAAATGATATCTTATGGTCCTGCCATGAAAGTCCTTGTTCAGGCATTTCCCTTCATAGGGTGTCACTTGTCTCTTTAAGGTCTCATTCAGATAGCATATTAGTACCATCCTTTGTGCAGAGCCCCCGAACGATGTATGTGCGTCCACCTAGGAGCTGCGTTTAAACAGAACATAGAAGTGGCTGCACGCGCTGCACGTGCAGGCTACATCATTCTCACCTAGATGAGAAATGCAGTTGGGTCAGTATGCAAATGTTATTAATGGTATTTAATGTTGTTAATGGTAAAGCAAAAAACTATTCTGCTACATTGCACAAATATTTTTTTGCATTCTCCTGTGATGAGAGGATGAAGGTCCACTTTCAGGCATCCTTCACTTGCAAAGTTTTTAGCTGCCATCATAGGCTATGATGCACTGGTCAGGCCAATCATTTACACCCACAGCACAGGTTTCAGTTATAGGTAGAAAATGTATAACCCAAACTGCAACAATTATTTATAATTTGTATCTAAAGCCAAACCTTTTGTGGTTTTCGATAGAGTAGTAAGGGGCTAGAGTCCCTATCAAAATTGTCTTGCTGTCTGTGGCCCTCTGTCCTGCATAGCCAGGCAACGCGCATTTTCCAACTTGTATTCTGACACAAAGAAATGGTCTATCGTCTTGGTTTTTCGTATTTATTAGATTTATATATCTCAACCCGGATAGGAAAAAGTGGTTATGGGATGCTCAATTTGACTTGAAGAGCAACAGGAATGAGAACAACTTCCTTCTCTGGCATACTGGAGCAACAAGCATTTGACTGTAGTCCCTCTCGGAACAGCAACAGTCTTTAGAAAATAGATCTCCCTACTAGGAGTCTGGTGTCCCCCTGAGTGGATTTTTAGGAAAGTCCTTCTCTGTCTCCTTAGTGAAAAAAAACAGCCCACCTGACCATGGTATCTGATCCCAATGCAAGAGATTGGGTAAGCACTAAACTGTCCCCTGAAGAATTACCAAGACCTTGCAGCTAGCAGACTTCTCCCTTATAGGCCCTGGGGGTGTAAAAGTACTCACTCTGTCCTTGACCTGCACCTGTGGATATAACATCTTTCAGGCCTTCTGCTGGGCTGGTTCTTTCTCAGGCTATGCAGACTGCCCTTCCCCAGTGGGGCTTCCTAATCCTTCCAACCTCCAGCCTGGAGGTAGAACCCCCCCCCCCCCCCAAGACTACACAGCAGCACTTCAATCCTCCTGCCTGGGATTGGTCAGAGTCCCATAAATATACAGATCATCCCCTCCTCACCTCTGCCTACTGACTTCTAGAAGCTTCTCCAAGCTTCTAGAGCAGGGAGAGGTACCAGAGGAATGACCTGTAGAGCCCTCCAGCAGTAACTTGTAAGTCTCTCACTACACTCAGCAAACTATCTTCACTAGAGGATGCTACACAAAAAACACTTTAAATTGTATTTTTACCAGATCAAGAGGGACAAAATAAGTGAGGTTCATTGTCAGGGTTTACATACCTTTACATTTCTGTCTGACATTGAGAATTTTCCTGAAAGCAAAATACCCAACTTTGCTTTCCATTGTTCACCCTTCCAAGGCAGCTGCCTGCCTCTGCTGGAATGAGAAGAGTGGAACAGTTGCAAATAGGTGCCGTTAAACAAAATGTTGGGCTTGGCTGGTCAAGTCTGGTGGAGACAGGAAGTGAATGGAAGTTGTCCTAAAAAAGAGGAGATAAAAAAATAGACTGTTTGTAGACCTTAACCACTTGCCCTCCAGAGGATTTACCCCCCTTCCTGACCAGGCCATTTTTTAAGATACAGAGCTGCATTATTTTAACTGACAATTGCACAGTCATGCAATGCTACACCAAAATGACATTTACGTATATTTCCCCACAATTAGAGCTTTTTTTTGGTGGCATTTGATCGCCTGTGCTTTTTTTTATTTTTTGCACTATAAACAAAAAAAGACCAACAATTTTGAAAAAAAATACAATAGTTTTGACTTTTTACTATTAAATATGTCCAGTAAAAAAATAAAAAATAAAAAATTTCATCATAAATTTAGGCCAAAATGTATTCTGCTACATGCCTTTGCTAAAAAAAATCCCAGTATGTGTAAATTAATTATTTATGTGAACGCTATAGAGTTTACAAATGGTCGTGTATATATACTGGGATTCTTTTTTTTTTTTTTTTTTTTTTTTCTTTTTTTTACTAGTAATGGCGGCGATCAGTGACTTATAGCAGGACTGCAGCGGGCATTCTGACACTGGGGGGGAACTAACTTTGTGTCACTGACATCCCCAGTGACACCAATACAGTGATCAGTGCTAATAAAAAGCACTGACACTGTACTATGCAGAGCCATGCAAAGCAGTGTGCAGAAGCTGACAGGGGAGAGATCTGTGTTGTTTATACACAGGTCTCTCCCACATCGGAGAAAATCGTTGATCACCGGGTACCGTCAAGTAATCATCCCGCCGGGACTCGGTGATTGACAGCCGAGGCTGCAAACGGTGCCACGTAACTGCAAAATCCCATATATATACGTGATGTAGAGCGCCGCAGAACCGATTAAACATTGTTTTTAATCTACTAGTAGACTGGTTCCAGTTGTAAGGACTGCTTTGCTGACATTGCTCTTCATGCTTACATTGATGTTATCACACCTGCTCTATAATCGGTGTAAGACCAGCAATGTGGGCGATACTAGAAATACCTGCCCACATTCCAACAAACATTAGCTGTCATGAGAACATGGATTAAGGTGACTATTAGCAGTTATTTCAAACATTTTTTTAAATTCAGCCTGACTTTGCTAAAGTGATACTAAATGCACACTGTTTACTTTGTATTGTCCCTTTTCTTTCTGTATGTGGATGGTGTCTTGTAATCATTTTAATTAAAAAACAAAATCTAAGTTCCTTTTTCCTAATTAATATACAGCTGTCACATGACCCAGATTTTTCCCAGTCTGTCTGCAGGTAAACATAAACAGGAGTTTCTAATCCTCTGCTGCTGGTCACATGTTAAAAAAACTGCCTTTGGGATACATAGTAAAAATAAATAATATAAAAAACTGCTTTAACCACTTGCCATCCAGAGGATTTACCCACCTTCCTGACCAGGCCTCTTTTTGCTATTCGGCGCTGCACTATTTCAACTGATAATTGCACAGTCATGCAATGCTGTACCCAAACGAAATTTAAGTCCTTTTTTTCACACAAACAGAGCTTTCTTTCGGTGGTATTTGATCACCTGAGCACTTTTTATTTTTGGAGCTATAAACAAAAAAGTTTTGAAAAAAAAACTATTCTCATTTCTGTCATAAAAAATATCCAAAAAACTAAAATGTCATCATAAATTTAGGCCAAAATGTATTCTGCTACATGTTTTTGGTAAAAAAAAATCCCAATAGGTGTATATTGATTGCTTTGTGTGAAAGTTATAGCGTCTACAAACTATGGTATAGATAATGGAATTTACACAGCTTTTAATTTCTGACTACCCAACACATTTTTGAGGTGCTAAAATACCAGCAAAGTAAAAACACCCCCAAATTACCCCTTTTTCGGAAAGTAGACACCATAAGCTATCTGCTGAGAGGCATATTGAGTCCATGGAAGATTTATTTTTTTCCACAAGTTTTTGGAAAATGACAAAAACTTTTTTTTTTACACAAAGTTGTCATTTAAATGGTATATTTTCCACACAAGCCATGGGTATATGTGGAATTACACCACAAAATACATTCTGCTACTTCTACTGCATATGGGGATACCACATGTGTGAGACTTTTTGGGAGCCTAGCCACATACAGGAGCCTGAAATCCAATGACCACTTTGAAAGTCTGAAGGTGTGCAACTTCCTCATGTCACTTCCTCACTACCTATCACAGTTTCGAAGACCCTGAAATGCCAAGATAGCACCAACCCCCCCCCCCAAATGACCCCTTTTTGGAAAGTAGACACCCCAAGGAATTTAAAAAGAGGCATGGTGAGTGTTCTGCAGATCTCATTTTTTCTCACTAGGTTTTGAAATAAAAAAGAAAGAAAAAATATGTTTTTGTTTTCTTTCTTCATTTTCCAAAAACTTGTGGCAACAAACGAGATCTACGAAATACTCACTATGCTTCTTATCAAATTCTTTGGGGTGTCTACTTTCCAAAAAGGGGTCATTGGGGGGGTTTGGTACTATCCTGGCATTTCAGCGCCTCCAAAACTGTGATCGGTAGTCAGGAAGTGTAATGAGGAAATAAAGCCCTTTAAAAGCCTGAAGGTGCTTATTGGCTTTTGGGGTCCTATACTTGACTAGACTGCCAAAACGTCTCTCACATGTGGTACCCCCATACTCGGGAAAAGTAGCAGTAATGTATTTTGGGGAATAATTCCACATATACCAATGGCATGTGTGAACAATAAATCATTTAATAGACAATTTTGTGTAAAAAAAAAACAAAACTTTTTGTCATTTTCCAAAAACTTGTGGTAAAAAAAATTAATTCTTCTATTGACTCAACATGCCTCTCAGCAAATAAGTTGAGGTGTCTACTTTCCAAAAGGGGATCGATTTGGGGGGTGGGGGCATTTTATGCCCAGCATTAGAAGTTTATGCCACACATCATTCATCCTTCTAACCACCTGAAGACCAAGCCTTTTCTGACTCTTTTTGGTCACATGAAAAAAAATCTGTTTTTTTGCTAGGAAATTACTTTGGACCTCCAAATATTATTATATATTTTTTTAAAGCAGACATGGTGGATGCTGCAATTTTTTATGTCGCATAGCACTCGCACAACAATTTTTCAAATGCAAATTTTTGCAAAAAATTTTTTTTTTTACTTTTAATGCACAAAAACACAATATATTGACCAATTATTTGGTAAAATATAAAAGATAATGGTATGTCAAGTAAATGGATACCAAACATGACATGCTTTAAACTGTGCATGCCCCGAGCAATGTCGACAAACTGCATACATTTTTAATATCCATAGGCAACACTTTAAACGCCTTTACAAGCTACCATTTTAGATTTACAGAGAAGGTCTAGTGCTAAAATTACTGCCCTTGATCTGATGTTCGCGGTGATATCTCACATGCATGCATGGTGCAACCGCTGTTTACATACTGGCACAGGGTCAATGCTTGCGCACGCAGGAGCGTGCGTGGGTGTTTTTGTTTTTTTTTTATTATTTATTGTGAATTTTTTTTACATTATTTTTACACTGTCCCTTTCATGTTTTTTTAATCACTTTTAATGCTATCACAGTGAATGCAAATATCCCCTATAACTTCAATGGGCATTGTCATTTATTCTTTTTTGAGAAATCTGGGGTCTATCATACTCTAGATATCTCCTCTGCCCTTACATTATCTAATCTCACCAAGATTGGTGTGATCAGATGCTTTCCCAATTTACAAATGGCGCTGTTTATATCCTGCGAAACTGAAGTGATGAAATGCTCGTAGCTTCCGATTTCTTAGGCTATAGAGATGATTGGCACCATTCTGGTCTCCAATCAGCTCTGTGGTCATCTGGCAGAAACACCGGCTGCATTCTCAGGTTCCCCTGATGGCAAGGGACTGCCCGAGAAGGCTGTGGAAGATCTTTTTGTATATAGCCCGTGGGCTGAATGAAAAAAAGAGAAGAAATCTCTGCCAGAAAAAGTGTGTGGTATGCCTACCATTAGAATATACCTCCCTGCATCCACCCACTTCTAATGGTGGGCACACATTAGGTCACACTGTGCAACATGTGCCAATTCCAAGATTGTACAAATGTCTAAATAGTGGCACACTTGAATAAGCATTGTCCACGTATAAGTGGTACCACATATGGAAAAAGGATGACACCAAGTCACAAACTATCTTGCCACTACTCCCCATGTAGTCTGGGCATCCGGGGGGCCTCATAAATCCGAAACTTATATGTATAGCCCAGGGGTCCTCAAACTTCGGGCCACATGCGGCCCGCCGAGCACACTCATCCAGCCCGCCGGCAGGGGACACCAAGTACAGGGGTGGGCAGGGGGCTGCTGTCTCTTACCTGGCTCTGGTCCCAGTCCCATGACGATAAAGTCCAGGATGCGCTGCTCCTTCACTCCGGCCGCTCCCTCACTCGATGTCCACGCTGCCGCTCGGCTCCGCATCCTCACCGGTGATTGGGCGCCAGTACTGTAGCTCAGGAAAGGCACACAGGCGGCCAATCACCGGCGAGGAGGCAGAGACGTGCGGCCCCGCGAAAATCAAGGGAGGGAGAGGCCGGACTGAAAGAAGGAGGACAGTAAGTGTGCCGTGCAGATGGTACTGCTGCAACCAGGTATGCTGGCTGCAGCAGCACCATGCTGGAACAGGGGTCAGCTAGTTAAGTGTCATTGCTGTCAGTGGGAGGAATAGTGCCCCAACATTGGTGTCACTGATACTAATGAAGAGGCATTATTCCTCCCACTGACACCAATGATGGGGCACTATTCCTCCCCCCACTGACACCACGATGGGGCACTATTCCTCCCCCCACTGACACCAACGATGGGGCACTATTCCTCCCCCCACTGACACCAACGATGGGGCACTATTCCACCCTCCACTGACACCAACGATGGGGCACTATTCCTCACCCCACTGACACCAACGATGGGGCACTATTCCACCCCCCACTGACACCAACGATGGGGCACTATTCCTCCCCCCACTGACACCAATGATGGGGCACTATTCCTCCCCCCACTGACACCAATGATGAGGCACTATTCCTCCCCCCCCCACTGGCACCAATGACGTACTATTCCTCCCACTGACACCAATGATGGGACACTATTCCTCCCACTGACACCAATGATGGGACAATATTCCTCACACTGACACCAATGATGGGGCACTATTTCTCCCAATGACACCAATGATGGGGCACGATTCCTCCCACTGATACCAATGATGGGGCACTATTCCTCCCACTGACACCAATGATGGGGCAAAATTCTTCCCACTGACACCAATGATGGAGCACTATTCCTCCCACTGACACCAATGATGAGGCACTATTCCTCCCACTGACACCAAGGATGGGGCACTATTCCTCCCACTGACACTGATGGGGCACTATTCCTCCCACTGACACCAACGATGGGGCACTATTCCTCCCACTGACACCAACGATGGGGCACTATTCCTCCCACTGACACCAACGATGGGGCACTATTCCTCCCACTGACACCAACGATGGGGCACTATTCCTCCCACTGACACCAACGATGGGGCACTATTCCTCCCACTGACACCAACGATGGGGCACTATTCCTCCCACTGACACCAACGATGGGGCACTATTCCTCCCACTGACACCAACGATGGGGCACTATTCCTCCCACTGACACCAACGATGGGGCACTATTCCTCCCACTGACACCAACGATGGGGCACTATTCCTCCCACTGACACCAACGATGGGGCACTATTCCTCCCACTGACACCAACGATGGGGCACTATTCCTCCCACTGACACCAACGATGGGGCACTATTCCTCCCACTGACACCAACGATGGGGCACTATTCCTCCCACTGACACCAATGATGGGGCACTATTCCTCCCACTGACACCAGTGATGGGACACTATTTTGCTCCATAAGACACACTTGGGGGGGAAATGTCTGTGCGTCTTATAGAGTGGCCCGCCGCCGTTGTATGTCTGCAGTCTCTGAACAAATGCGGACACAGTACAGGAGATGACCATAGTTTTTTTTTTTTCTTAAACTATAGTCCGGCCCTCCAACGGTCTGAGGGACAGTGAACAGGCTCCCTGTTTAAAAAGTTTGAGGACCCCTGGTATAGCCTGTTGTCCTCTCACAGGTCTTCTTCATGTTGACCCCATATCTGGCATGCTTGCTGGGGAGAAATTGTTTGAATTCAAGGCCGTCAGAAAAATTAATGAGGGACTCATCAATGCAGATTGTTTGCTGGGGAGTATAGACATCTGCAAATTTTTGGTTAAGGTGATTTACGAGGAGCCGAATTTTGTGGAGCCGGTCAAATTCAGGGTCACCCCGAGGAAGACAGAGTATATTGTCGTTTTAATGCATAAAACACAATATACTCTAATATCTATGCCTGACCATGGCACTGGAGAACACGGCATATGATGAATCGGGTCTGTGGACCAATACAACCGCAATTAATTTTTTTTAGTAATGCCCATATTGAGGGTTAGGCCCAAAAAAATTTTAATTTGGAAACCGTAATGGGTTTCCATGGGAATGGTCTGGTAAGGTTTGAATTTGGGTTGGCGGCGATAAATTGTCGTGCGTATAAATTGCTTTGATCCACAATCAATGCATACACATCTTCTATGAAAAACAGCACCAAAAAATCAAGGGGAGTAGTTAAATTTGCTGTTTCCACCTGAACTCCGGGTTGGGCAGTGAATGGGGGAGCTGATTCTGCAAACACTGCGGTTTTGTGTGCAATATATCAAGTGACAGTGACCTACTGACACTGCACTTGCTGGGGGAGAAGGGGGGGGTAAGCATAGGGGCTAAACGCATGTGCTGGCAGGTGGCGGGGCTGATCCCGCTAATGCTGCATTTTTGGGGACGCTATACTAATGTGAACGCTGGTCTAGTGCTGATCTGATCAAAGATATTGATCCGTTCAGACACTATATTAGCAATGGAGGTTTATTTGGTATGGGCGTGTTCCTGGCAATTAAGGGGTTAAATGTGATGACTGGTGTACTGACGGGCAATGTAACACTATCTAGGAGGGGCATGAAAACCACAAGATCCAATATACTAGGATTTTTTTTTAATACTAATAATGGCGGCAATCAGCGGCTTATGGTGGCAATCAGCAGCATATGGCGGGACTGCGGCGGACATTCTGACACTTGGGGGGAACTGACTTGGGCTCACTGACATCCCCAGTGACAGTCATCACAGTGATCAGTGCAAAAAAAAAAAAACATTTACGCTGTACTAATGGCACTTTGGAGAAAGTGGTTAACATTTGGAGGCAATCAAAGGGTTAACTGTGTGATGGGAGTGTTTTACTTGGGGTCGGGGGGGGGGTACTTCACTGTAAGAACACTGATTGGAACAGCTGTGCTCAGCCATCCAGAGCAGTGTGCCCAAACTGACAGGGAGGAGAGCTGCATTGTAAACAAACATTTTCAACAAGTAAACAACTCAGCACAGCTAGAGAATTACCACACTGTGGAGTGGATTTACTAAAACTGGATAGTGTAAAATCTGGTGCAGCTGTGCATGGTAACCAATCAGCTTCTAACTTCAGCTTGTTCAATTAAACATTGACAATAAAACCTGGAAGCTGATTGGTTTCTATGCAGAGCTGCACTAGATTTTGCACTCTGCAGTTTTAGTAAATCAGTCCCTGTGTTCTTATGCCTAGTGTAGTCGGTTTTTAAAACAGAGTGACTGGCAAGGAAGCAATATAAAGAGAACAGGCTATTTTTTCATACAAGTTCAGGAAATATGAAATGTTGGGTTTACATATTCTTCAACCTTTGAGCTATTTAAATGTCTCTGCTCTTTTAAATAACATGGCACAAAGCTTAGCCACTCCCCTTTGTGTCAGACTTTCACTTTCATTTCTTTGCTCTGCTGTCAGGAATGGCGTCTGCAGACATGAGAAAGGAGTTGCTGGACTGTTCTATCTGTCTGAACATATATACGGATCCTGTAACACTGAGATGTGGACACAACTTCTGCCGAGTCTGTATTGATCGGGTGTTGGATACACAGAAGGGATCTGGAGTTTATTCCTGTCCTGAATGCCGAGCAGAGTCTGCGGAGAGGCCTGTACTGATAAGGAACATAACTCTGTGTAACATCGTGGAGAGTTTCCTCTTTACTCAGCCAGCTCAGGACGAGGCTGGAATCTTCTGTACGTACTGTGTGGACTGTCCTGTACCTGCTGCTAAATCCTGTCTGATGTGTGAAGCTTCTCTATGTGATAAACACCTGAGAGTTCACAGCAAGGCACCAGAACATGTCCTAACTGAACCCACCACCTCCCTGGGGAACAGGAAATGCTCCATCCATCGGGAGCTCTTGAAATATTATTGCATTGAGGACTCTGTCTGTGTGTGTGTGTCCTGTAGGTTGGATGGAGAACATCGGGGACATCAGGTGGAGATACTGGATGAGGCTTCTGAGAAGAAGAAGAAGAAACTGAGAAATGTTCTGCCAGAACTGATCACCAAGAAAGGGAATACTGAGAGAAGAGTCCGGACTCTAGAGGAACACAGAAAAAAAGGACAAGAAAAAGCAGCTGGTGAAGTAGAGAGAGTCAGCGCCTTGTTCAATGACATCAAGAGACAACTGGAAGACCTGGAGAAGAGGGTCCTGAGTGAGCTGTCCAGACGTGGAGAGGAGCTTTCACTGTCCATCTCTGATATGATCCAGGTGCTGGAAGTAAAGAGGGATGAACTGTCCAGGAAGATTCACCACATTGAGGAGCTGTGTAACATGACTGATCCAATAACTGTCTTACAGGGATTGAACATGGATGATACTGAGGGAGGAGATCATGAGGACAACAAGATACTTGATAAGCAGATCCAAGATGGAGGTCATCTGGATGTGGGATTGATCTTACAAACATTACACACATTATCTAGTATTGTAGGAGGTGTAAAGGTAGGGATCTATATACCAGAATCTGCAGACATATTACTAGATATAAACACAGCTCATAATAATCTTCATATATCAGATGACAGGAAAACTGCATCCTGGTCAGAAATAGAGCAGAATCGACCAGAAGCACCAGAGAGGTTTCAGTGGTGCTATAATGTGTTAAGCAGTAGCAGTTTTAAATCGGGGCAGTATTACTGGGATGCAGAGTGCAGCAAAGCAGCATGGTGGAAGATAGGAATGTGTTATCCCAGTATAGAGAGAAAAGGTGATCAGTCACGTATTGGTGAAAACAACAAGTCTTGGTGCTTGCGCTGGGAAAAGAAAACATTAGCAGTAATACATGACAATAAAGTGATCCAGTTACCTCCCAATTATTTTGGTAACCGAGTCAGGATCTCTCTGGATTATGAAGCTGGACAACTGTCCTTTTATGTGCTCTCTGAGCCAATCGGACACCTCCACACCTTCACCACCACCTTCACAGAGCCCCTCCATGCTGCGTTATGTGTGCACCGGAGAAAGGAGAATGATGTGTATTTAGACAGTTGGGTTAGATTTCTAGGTGGCCAGGAAAATCAGATGTAAACAAATCTGTATTTTAGTAACCTCACAGGCTGGTGATCCTGACTTGCTATCTCAGACATTGGCCAAGTCAGTAATTAGTAGCTCCACTCCCAGCATAGATTTCAGATATATTTAAAATTGATAATTTTGTTTGAGTTTCATAGAAGTATATAGTGTAATTAGACTTGACACAAAAGCAGATCCCCCACCCCCCGTACTATACAGGAAAATTATTTTCAGCATTAATCAGATTATTATGAAGAAAATAACAGAAAAGTAGACAGTAAACATTTTATTGATCCCTCACCCTGGAGGTCAGTGGAAAAGGTGATCAGTGTAAATTTGTGCTTGGTGGAAAAGGGCCTCAGAACATCGGTGGTCATGGTAGCTCCTACTTACATTGGTGGTCAGTAGGAGATGGCTCCCTTACATAGGTGGTCAGAGGGAGGAATTTCACCTTTTGTAGAGAGTTCACTGGTGTCAATGGTCACTTAAGGAAGTGGGAAGAAACTGCTCTGGTCCTACACCACTGACTCTGCCAGGTGATGATGGTTCCAGAACTACAGAGGCTCCATCAGGCAACAGATTGGTTTGCCACTGCTGACTACGTAAAGCAATATTAAACCCAAAAGCAAAACTTTTTATATTGCAGCTTACCAATTAATAGATGTGATGGCTGCATTCATTTTTATTTTATTTCCACCTTGTGATCCAGCCAGTAAGTCTGTTGTTCTTCTAATAAGCAAGCTCTCCTGCAGATCAATATCAGTTTCATGGACACGACAAACCATTTACAACTGACAGGAGTGCTTAAATGGTCATTTTTCACATTTTATTATTAGCTGGAGTTTGGCTTCAATTTGTTAGTGTATATAAATCTGCTAGTACAGATAACACTCCCCTTCCCCAGACTGACAATGCTGCTGTCCAAAGGTGCCTCCTGTGCTCATTTATTCAGATTGAAGGCACTCTAATACAGGAGGTGTGTTACTGACCAGATCACCAGGTGAAAACGGGAAAAAGCCTAAAAAAAAAAAAAATTTGATGCAGCCACCACATCCAAGGATTGGTAAGCGGCAATATATATAACATTTTTTGGTTTAATACCGCTTTAAATACAACTTGCAACCTCTGGAGGAACCCTGGGGTTCCATAGAATAGTGGTTGAGAATGGCAGCTCTAGCAGGAAGGGCAATGTGTAGGCGCAATGGGGTTGATTTACTGATGGCACATGCAGTTGCACGTGCAGTTGCTCCTCTAAAAAAAATAGCTTTTTTGCTTCCACGTAACTGGATGATGAAAGTCAGCAAAGCTTCTACTCATTTACTAACTCTAGAGCAACTGCACTTTGCAAAGTCTACTTGCCTTTAGTAAACCAACCCCAATGTGTAAGAACATAATAAAACATCAGAAAATAACCAATCACAGTCACTGTTCTATGATTTTTATATATGGAAATGTTAAAAGAATTGGCAGTCAGCTATCATGCCCTTTGATCAGCTCAAGCTCAAACTTTCCTGGATAATGATAAACAAGCATTTCTAAATTACAAAATGAAGGTGTTTGTGAGGGTGTGGGACCTGCGGATCAAATATTTGACTAGTGATCCTCAGATTTTACCTGATTAAGATGCTTTCTGGAGGGTAAGGATTGGAGTGTGGAGTCACTTCCCCCTCCCCCACACACACACTCCCCTTCCTTTTTCGTATCTTTTTTCAGCTCTCTGGCCTACTCATCTTTAATTTAGTTGTGTTAATGAAAACTCAGGGTGAAGTTTGTTTTTGTACGAAAAATGGTGCGATCTCCCTCCCCATGAGGAAGCAGCACGAATTTATGACTATGTAAGGCGTACCTTGCAATCAAAATAGTTTATTATTATTGAATTATAATGTGTATTATGTACTTGTATTACCATATACCTCACTAATGGGCTATGGCCCTCAGACTTTAGGAAGCCTGGAAAATATTAGATGGTTATAGAGAAATGTTCTAGATGTATGCTTGAGGCTAATCTTCACAGACCATGCAGCTCGGTATAACTAAGTTTGATTGGCTTACGCCTTTTGTTTCCTCGCAGTGCATTATTCACTATATTATCTACATGTACTCCGCATTGCAGAGGATCCACAATTATTGTAATACGCCTTGAAATCTCTTTTTATTGTGGACAAAAATTTCAATAAAAATATTGAAAACAGAAATGTTAAGATGTTTATTTGTATGTCTCCTTGTTCTCACCTTTTTATTTGCATTTTTCTTGAAAAGCTATTGTGCCAAAACAACAATTAAAGCTAACCACTAGATGTCTGTGTCAGATCTAGAGTTGTTTGCTATGGTACATCTACTATGTGTATAATTAATGTACATAATATACGCCCCCCCCCCCCAAAAAAAAAAGAAAACACATTTCACTCAGGAGAGGAAAAGTGAAAACTGAGGGGCCCATCTGTAAAACCAGAAAGCAGGCTCCTTTATGTATCAGACATATATTTTCCAAGCAACAAATACTGTGCAAATCATTCACCCTCTTTTCATAATTGAACATTTGCTGCATTTACAAAGCATTTAAATTGTCACATATAACTATATGAAGCACTTTAATTGTCACTTATAACCCAATGAAGTCACACAGGCTGTACCCAAATCTTTATTTTGTCTTGAAAACCCTTCTTGTATTGTTTGTAAAAATACACACACTTTGAATCCCTTAGGTTCAGGGCTCATCTACATAGGCAGTCTGGCCCATACAGAGTAAAATCTGGGCTTTTTTTGGATGCAAGCAAAACACGTGTGCAGCATACAGCATAGAACTCCCTGTGTGCATGAGCCCTTAACCTTTTTTATATACATGTCCACAAAGTATTCCTTTCCTCCCGTGGGCTACTTTGCAGACTAAAGTAAACTAGTACTGAGATAAATCTGGAAGATGCAATTGCCAACCTCCAAAATGCTGGTTAATATGCTGATCCTCTGGATTTAGCACTGAATAAGTATGCCAGACAGGTAAAGTCTATACTGAGCTCTCAAATCAAATCTAAAGCCAAAACTTTCTTCTTTAGTTTTAGGGTAGAGTAGTAAAGGATTAATATATATTTCATATGGCTTCATAGGCAGAATGGCATTTCTTCATCCCAACCAGTAGCAAAATACATACAAACAAAAAGTCATGATTGAATGACGAAACGCATCAGTGCATGACCTGATGACATCATCACGCTGGGCAGAACTGGAAGTTGGCCATCTTGGTATAGTATCTGAATCCAAAGCTTTTCCTTAAGGGGGAAAATATTGTATGAAAAAAAAGGCAATTGTTTCTATGTGCACTAGCTGAAATGTACTCATTCTGTGAGTGTCATTGTAACCCTGCTGCCTAATACATTTGACTGGTGTGATAATATATTGCACACTGAGGGCTGTTTTTGTTTCCTAGAGCTGACTGGTGATATATGGAGGAGTGCTTATGGTGCATGTGGCAGGAAATACTATCATGGTGACGAGGAGTATTGGCCCTATTTAACCACTTTAGGTCCTGTTTACCCCCTTCATGACCAGGACATTTATTGCTTTTCAGCACTGCACTACTTTAACTGGTAATTGCAACACTGTACTTAAACAAAATTAATATAATTTCTTTCACATAAATAGAGCTTTCTAAACAAAATGCATATAATTTCTCTTACACAAATAAAGCTTTCTAAACAAAACATATATACCATATTTTTCGCTCCATAAGACGCACTTTTTCCCCCCAAATAAAGGGGGTAAAATGTCAGTGCGTCTTATGGAGTGAATATGGAGCGGTCGGTCCAGTATTCCCGCTGCCACCGCCGTGTCAGAATACCAGGCCGTCCGCTTTGCTCTTCTCTGCAGCAGAACCTTACCTGTTCCTCGGTCTAGCACTGTACAGTCTTCCAGCGCTAGCATCTTTAGTGTGGGCTGTGATAGCCAGGTGCCCACTGCGCATGCGCGAGAAGTTCAACGCTTTGTGAATGGTTCAGCGTCTTCTGGGACACATGACAGGTCCCTGAAGATGCCGGACCATTCACAAAGCGCAGCGCTTCTTGCACATGTGCAGTGGGCATTCGGCTGTCAAATTCAGGTACCCACTCCCCCTCCCTCCCCAAAGGTCTGCAGTCTCTTGGTCATCCCCTGTACTGTCTGCAGTCTCTTGGTCATCTCCTGTACTGTCTGCAGTCTCTTGGTCATCCCCTGTACTGTCTGCAGTCTCTGGTCATCCCCTGTACTGTCTGCAGTCTCTGGTCATCCCCTGTACTGTCTGCAGTCTCTGGTCATCCCCTGTACTGTCTGCAGTCTCTGGTCATCCCCTGTACTGTCTGCAGTCTCTGGTCATCCCCTGTACTGTCTGCAGTCTCTGGTCATCTCCTGTACTGTCCACAATTTCTGGTCATCTCCTGTACTGTGTCCGCAGTCTTTGGTCATCTCCTGTACTATGTCCGCAGTCTCTGGTCATCTCCTGTACTATGTCAGCAGTCTCTGGTCATCTCCTGTACTATGTCCGCTGTCTCTGGTCATCTCCTGTACTATGTCTGCAGTCTCTGGTCATCCCCTGTACTGTCTGCAGTCTCTGGTCATCTCCTGTACTGTGTCCGCAGTCTCTGGTCATCTCCTGTACTGTGTCTGCAGTCTCTGGTCATCTCCTGTACTGTGTCCGCAGTCTCTGGTCATCTCCTGTACTGTGTCCGCAGTCTCTGGTCATCTCCTGTACTGTGTCCGCAGTCTCTGGTCATCTCCTGTACTGTGTCCGCAGTCTCTGGTCATCTCCTGTACTGTGTCCGCAGTCTCTGGTCATCTCCTGTACTGTGTCCGCAGTCTCTGGTCATCTCCTGTACTGTGTCCGCAGTCTCTGGTCATCTCCTGTACTGTGTCCGCAGTCTCTGGTCATCTCCTGTACTATGTCTGCAGTCTCTTGGTCATCCCCTGTACTATGTCTGCAGTCTCTGGTCATCCCCTGTACTGTCTGCAGTCTCTTGGTCATCCCCTGTACTATGTCTGCAGTCTCTGGTCATCCCCTGTACTGTCTGCAGTCTCTGGTCATCTCCTGTACTGTGTCCGCAGTCTCTGGTCATCTCCTGTACTGTGTCCGCAGTCTCTGGTCATCTCCTGTACTGTGTCCGCAGTCTCTGGTCATCTCCTGTACTGTGTCCGCAGTCTCTGGTCATCTCCTGTACTGTGTCCGCAGTCTCTGGTCATCTCCTGTACTGTGTCCGCAGTCTCTGGTCATCTCCTGTACTGTGTCCGCAGTCTCTGGTCATCTCCTGTACTGTGTCCGCAGTCTCTGGTCATCTCCTGTACTGTGTCCGCAGTCTCTGGTCATCTCCTGTACTGTGTCCGCAGTCTCTGGTCATCTCCTGTACTGTGTCCGCAGTCTCTGGTCATCTCCTGTACTATGTCCGCAGTCTCTTGGTCATCCCCTGTACTATGTCTGCAGTCTCTGGTCATCTCCTGTACTATGTCTGCAGTCTCTGGTCATCCCCTGTACTATGTCTGCAGTCTCTGGTCATCCCCTGTACTGTCCTCAGTCTCTTTGTCATCCCCTGTACTGTCCGCAGTCTCTTGTCATCTTCTGTACTTTCTGCAGTCTCTGGTCATCCCCTGTACTGTCTGCAGTCTCTGGTCATCCCCTGTACTGCCTGCAGTCTCTGGTCATCCGCTGTACTGTCTGCAGTCTCTGGTCATCCCCTGTACTGTCTGCAGTCTCTGGTCATCCCCTGTACTGTCTGCAGTCTCTGGTCATCTCCTGTACTGTCCACAGTTTCTGGTCATCTCCTGTACTGTGTACGCAGTCTCTGGTCATCTCCTGTACTATGTCAGCAGTCTCTGGTCATCTCCTGTACTATGTCCGCTGTCTCTGGTCATCTCCTGTACTATGTCTGCAGTCTCTGGTCATCCCCTGTACTGTCTGCAGTCTCTGGTCATCTCCTGTACTGTGTCCGCAGTCTCTGGTCATCTCCTGTACTGTGTCTGCAGTCTCTGGTCATCTCCTGTACTGTGTCTGCAGTCTCTGGTCATCTCCTGTACTGTGTCCGCAGTCTCTGGTCATCTCCTGTACTGTGTCCGCAGTCTCTGGTCATCTCCTGTACTGTGTCCGCAGTCTCTGGTCATCTCCTGTACTGTGTCCGCAGTCTCTGGTCATCTCCTGTACTGTGTCCGCAGTCTCTGGTCATCTCCTGTACTGTGTCCGCAGTCTCTGGTCATCTCCTGTACTGTGTCCGCAGTCTCTGGTCATCTCCTGTACTGTGTCCGCAGTCTCTTGGTCATCTCCTGTACTATGTCTGCAGTCTCTTGGTCATCCCCTGTACTATGTCCGCAGTCTCTGGTCATCTCCTGTACTATGTCTGCAGTCTCTGGTCATCCCCTGTACTATGTCTGCAGTCTCTGGTCATCCCCTGTACTGTCCTCAGTCTCTTTGTCATCCCCTGTACTGTCCGCAGTCTCTTGTCATCTTCTGTACTTTCTGCAGTCTCTGGTCATCTCCTGTACTTTCTGCAGTCTCTAGTCATCTACTGTACTGTGTCCGCAGTCTCTGGTAATTTCCTGTACTATGTCTGCAGTCCATTGGTTCAGAATACTTTTTTTCTTGTTTTCCACCTCTAAAACTTCTAACATCTCTATATGTTACAATGACCAAGATAGAAAAGATCTGATTGTCACTCTCAAACGTTGCCACCTAGATATCAGTAACAGTCATCAATTCAAAGGAGACCAGCTATAAAGAACCAAACAGATACTTATGAGATAGTTCATAGAAGACCACCTAAGTGGCCATACAGTGACCATAACTTTAAAAAGAGCTCTTAACATTGAGCCTCCATCTTACCAAAATATGGTCCAAAACAGCTTGAGGTTCACACAAACGCCTCTGCAGCCAAGAGGCCATATCCTATTTCCTGCCCTCTTTTATATCCTCCATGCTGGGTGACTTGTACCGTAATTGGCTGGGTGTGGACGGCCAATATATGATTGCGCATGTGCGAAGATCTCTGGATGACTCGCTGACCACTCTGCATGATCTCGGCACTCCAGGGGGGATATTAGGGGCTACCACATACCTGCACCCCCAGAACACACCTATACCACTAGAGGAGATGTCGGGGCTCCTCCTATGCCCACCCAACAGTCTGGAAAGTCCGCAGGTGGACCCCGCACTGCGATGAAGAGGGTGGGCAATGGAAGCAAGATGGCACCGGCTCCAAGGCCTCATCGGCTACTGAGGAGTCACAGCAGCGGCCACAGGGGACAGCGCCTCCCTGTTCTACTCCTGATTCTCTGGATAGACATCCCTCCGGATCCATGGATCATGTGAGTGACCTCCCTGCACCTCCTGGCTCCCTCCCTAGTCCTCTTGGGTCTCCCTCACAAGCTGCAAGCGTCTTCCAAGCTAGACAAGGAAATGGCGGATATCTTTATTAGTCAAACTAGTAGCCAAGATTCCCCGCACTATTCTGGGGATTCCATACTCATTGCATTTTTTGCTGATTTGTTACAGCGGGAACTGGAAAAAGCTACCACTAAGTTGGCCTCCTGACCTGAAATAAGATTTTCGGGAATTGGGGGATAGTCTCGAGAAGATTGAATCTAAAGTTGATGATACAGTTCACAGAATGACCCAAAATTCTAGCATCATTGCCAACTTACAAGACCACCTGGATGAGGCATACAATAAAATAGATGATCTTGAGAATTGTGCCAGGCGATGCAATTTTTGAATTAGAGGATTGCCTGAAATGGTAAAAGATATTTTATCTATTGCCCGTTCTCTGATCCATGCTGCAGTACTAATGATCGATGAAATTCATCTGGAAATTGATCGTATACACAGGGCTTTGGTCCCTTTGCGGCCGGATGGCCCTCCTCGGGACATAATAGTAAAGCCTCACTTTTTCAGAGTTAAAGAGTCGGTGATGCGTTACGCTAGAGAACATTCAGATTTGGAGGTCGATGGATACCGGATTCAAGTCTTTGTGGACATCTCCCAAGCTACCATCCAAAAGAGGAGGGCCTTTAAACCACTATTCTCATTGTTAATTCAGAGGGATATCCGCTACCGATGGAACTATCCATTTTGTCTACAGTTTCTTTTTAATGGCAAATCCTACTCTTTCTCTACATTCCTTGAGGGGGAAAGACTCTTGCTGAACTTAGGCTTTATTTCCCTTAGCCCCTCCTCCTGGAACTAGCCTAAAGTTGATGGACCCCCTCCCCCACTCTCACCTCTGTGGTCCCCCGCTTCCCAGAAGAAATCTGCAACACCACATTGGGTGTCTTGAAAACTCTATTTGCTCCTGATATAAAACAATTTACGGAGGCCTCTCCGTGGCCCCACGCTGGGGCATTGGCCTTTGTATATGCATACTGCCTTACGGTTTTGATTATTATTCTTTGGTAAAGTAATATGGTGGCTTTGACAGTTTTATCTATGTTTTATGTGGACCCCGGGGTGCCGGGAAAAGTCTATACACTCTCCCTATTTAAAAGACTCTCCCCATTGTTTGACTTTGTGAAGACTCTTTCGGTCCTTGACCTAGTGTCTAGTATATTGACATTTTGTTATCTCACGTTACATACTACTTTTTGGCCTTATCGTCTTTGGTCTCTTTCTCTTTTCTTTTCTTACTTTCTTCATTTTTTCATTTTTTCTGTTTGAGGGTCAACTCAAGAATTTTGAACTGTTTTTGGTTAATTGATGATCTGCATGGATGGGTGAGTTTGCCTCATGATAGCTATACTTCTTGTTTTCCATATCTACTTCAAAACAATGCACTGCCATGATTCACTTGCTTTCCCATAATGGTCAAGGATTAGTCTCCCATTCTAAGTGACTTAAATTATTTTCCTATTATAAATTTTTGGGAGCAGACATCGTGGCTTTACAGGAAACACATTTTGCCCCTTCTTTTACTCCCAGATATATTCATAGGGATTTTCCAATTTTGTTTTTTCGCCAATGCCTTTGAAAAATTTGCTCATTTACAGAAAGTAAAGTTTTAAGGGTTAGGGAAGGACGATACCTTCTGGTCAAAGGTCATTTGGAAGGAAATATGGTGTTTTTTCTTATTTACTATGCCCCTAATACGAATCAAGTGGCCTTCTTTCATTCTTTTGGTGGTATTTGATCACCTGTGCTTTTTCTAATTTTTGCTCTATAAACAAAACAGACCAACAATTTTGAGAAAAAAAAACCAATATTTTTGACTTTTTGCTATTAAACATATCCAGTAAAAAAAAATAAAATTTCATCATAAATTTAGGCCAAAATGTATTCTGCTACATGTTACTAAAAAAAATCCCAATATGTGTAAATTGGTTTACGTGGAAGTTATAGCGTTTACAAATGGCATAAATACTGGGATTTTTTTTTTACTGGTAATGATCAACGGCTTATAGTGGGACTGCGGCAAAAAATGTTAAAAAAAGGGTTTCTTTGTTTCTATTATAAGATTTAGCAAACAAGTAATTTTTCTCCTTCACTGATGTGCGTTGATGAGGCAGCACTGATGGGAACTGGTAGGCAGCACTGATGGGCACTGATGAGGTGGTACAGATAGGCAGCACTGATAGGCTGCATTGGTGCAGTGGCACTGATGAGGTGGCACTGGTGACCATCGATGAGGAGGCACTGATGATGCTGCACTGATATACAATGATAGTCGCTGATAGGTGGCACTGATGGGTGACACTGGGTGGCGCAGACTGGCGGCACTGATGGGCGCAACTGCTGGGTGGCACTGATGGGGCACACTGATGGGCACTGGTGGGCGGTACTGCTGGGCACTGATCATTAGGGCACTGATCATCAGTGCCGATCTGCTCTGTGACAATTCCCAGTTATCGGCAGTAGTTTGCTCAGTTTTTAGGTGGCGGCCATACACGAAAAAAGTACAAGAGCAGAGGACGCAGGGGAGGAAAGAGGGTTAACGGATCCAAAGAAAAGGAAAATGTAAGAGGTCAGGGTATATATAATCTGAGCGATATATCCCTCACAAAAGAAGAACTTGTTGTCTTAGACAAAGGTCTGAAATACGCACCAAAAACTAAACTTAATAAATTTCAAACATATGTAGATATACACAAATGTGCAAGGAAACTGTCAATTAAAAGGCATTTTATGAGCAAAGTCACAGCTTCTAATAACCTAACCATCAATTCTCATCACTCCAATCTTCGCAATGCATCTCTTTTTAATCCCCCGCCACATAAACAGTCTTACATTAATGTTTTTAAGGAATTAGTGATTAAAGATTTAGAGGCCATTAAGATCAAGCATCCTCGTAAACCCAAAGATCTTGAAATAGGCCTCAAATCGCTGCTGAACAATAAGGACCTAGTTATCAGGCCTGCTGACAAGGGAGGTTGTGTAGTCGTTTTAAACAAAAGAGACTACATAGCTGAGGCCTTAAACATCCTTGGAGACAGGGATACTTACACCACACTTCCTAAGGATCCAGTTATTGCATTTAAACGTACCCTAAAGAACCTCATCAAACAGGGATATGAACTCCATGTAATCAATAGTAAAGAAAAAGATTTTCTATGCCCCAAGTCACCAAGACTACCGTTTTTTTATTACCTGCCAAAGGTACATAAAAACGCCACACACATCCCTGGCAGACCTAGTGGTATTGGGTCCCTATGGTCCAAAGTTGGACAGTATATAGATTACTTTTTACAGCCTTTGGTCCTTGCTACTCCGGCCTATATTAAAGATACTAAACAAGTATTAAATGAAGTCAGTACCCTAAACTGGAATCCCGAACTGACAACTTTTTTGGTGACAGCTGATGTCGCATCTTTGTATAGCAACATCAATCACGATGACGGCATGTCAGCTGCGGATTATTATCTCAATTTAGCTAACAACGTTTCCACCACACATAAAACTTTCATCCTGGATGTTCTGAATTTTGCAATGAGAAGCAACTACTTCTGGTTTAGTAATAATTTCTATCTACAGACCAGAGGTGTGGCAATGGGTGCTAAATTCGCCCCTAGCCTGGCCAACCTATTTATGGCAAGGTGGGAGGAGGACATCATCTATTCCAGAGAATGGCCAGAATTGTTATTCTATAAGAGATATATAGATGATGTCCTCCTCCTATGGCAGGGTGAAGAAGCTTCCCTTATCAGTTTCTTCGGTACACTTAACAATAATAATCTTAACATCAGGTTCTCTTATGAGTATAGTACCAACTGTGTGAATTTTTTAGACATTACCATCTTTAATAGAGGAGGATATTGCAGTACCGAAGCTTACTTTAAACCATCAGATAGGAACAGCTACATCCCTACTGATAGTTGCCACCATCCACAGTGGCTGAGTAGCATTCCTAAGAGTCAATTCATGAGGATAAGGCGTAACTGTACAGAAATTGGAGCCTATCATGAAAAAGTAAAAATTCTAAGACAAAGGTTCCTAGATAAAGGTTACACGGCAGAGTCCCTAGATCAGGAAATTGATATGGTAGCCAAACTGGACAGGCAAAACATGCTCTCGGGACCATCTAATCCGAGAAAAGACCTGTTCTATCCATTCATCACCCCTTACTCTATCCAGCATAAAACAATACGCCACATTGTGAAAAAGAATTGGGAAGTACTTAGAGCAGACCCGATCCTTTCAAAATGTTTACCCACAAATCCAGAAGTCATTTTTAAAAGGGCTTTACCGCTACGTAATACTATTGCCCCGAATATAACGGACCCCCCTACACACCCCAGTCTCTTCAGTAATCTTAAAGGATTTTTTCCCTGTAAGAAATGCCAACTATGTAAGTATGGCAGAATGTCTAAGAGGAAAGTGGAAGTTTTCACCTCTGCCACAACTGGGAAAGACTATGAAATAACCACGTTTATTTCTTGTAACTCACGTTACGCAGTGTATCTTCTGGAGTGCCCGTGCCAGAAGCAATACATTGGAAGGACCACTAGGAGACTCCGTGATCGCTTTCGCGATCACGTTTATAATATTAAAAGGGGATTCCGTGAACAATCCTTATCCAAACACTACAGAGACCATCACCATAGAGATCCCTCTACCCTCAAGTTCACAGGCATTGATGTTGCACAACATCATTGGAGGGGTTCTAATAGAAGCAGGGAAGTCTCACGTTTAGAGACTAAATGGATCTTTGAGATTAAGTCTATGACACCATTGGGCCATAACGTGGAATTGGACCTAAACTGTTTCATAGACAATAGTTGAGACCTATATATGGACTGATCTTACACATGACAACATTTTGTTTGGTTGCCCTAATTTATTTTATTATATCTGTTTAGTGGGCTAATAGATAAGCGGGTAGGTCCTATTGACCATTGAATGCAATTTTATGGATTATTTATTGTTTCATTATGTTTTTTTACCTGATCCTTTTTTATGGATGTAGTTCACATAGCAACGACAGTTGCACTTCACACAACTTAAGTTGCTCTTTACTGGATTCAGACTGACAAGGTCATATCATATGCTCTTGTTGTTTCAGTCTTTATTCCTTATCTATAATTTATGTTCCATAACATGCGTTTATGTGAGTAGACTAATAGATCTAAACACCTCACAGAGGCTATTATTCCGCCTTCTTTTTCTTATAATATAGATTTTTGTTGTGTTTTTATACCCCCACGGGTTCACGTCCATTTTATAGTTATTATTTAGTTCACATGCGTTTACATAGCAATGACAGTTGTACTTTATGCAACTTAAGTTGTTTTTTACTGGACTCAGACTGACATGGTCATACCATATGCTTTTGTTGTTTCAGTTTTTATTCCATATTTATATTTTTTATATATTTATTTTTATAACATGCGTTTATGTGGGTTGACTAATAGATCATAACACCTCACAGATGCTATCATTCCGCCTTCCTTTACTTATAATAGAGATTTCCTGTGTTTTTATACCCCTATGGGTTCACATTCATACCATTTGGCTCACATGCGTTAACATTCGTGTGTCTCATAGGTAGGACTCATTATTTATACGGCATCTGTATCTCTTGTATATGAATTTTTTACACTATATTTAGATACGAGAATGATTTTACTCTTTATTTTTGATTTGGTTTACACCTTCAGATTTTATTGATTTAATTCTATGCTTGTCCATATATGTATGCCGAACCACTGGTGGATGGGCGCCCGTGTCTCCTGCGCATGCATTATAACATACATTAGACAAAGTTACAAGAGGGCCATATTCCTCCCTTTTTTTAGTAAAAAGGACTTTACATAGTCCCTAGGAGGCCCATTATTTGAGGTGTGTGGCCCACTATTGTCGAATGAACGAACTTTCGCTGGGCTGTACTTCTGTATGAAGTAGATCAGTCATAAAGCTGAGTTTTTCCCTTCCCTTCGAATATCTACAGGAAAATGGCGGCCGCCTGGTCCGCGCAAGCGCACTTGAGAGCGGCTATGTGCAACTATCCAACCGAGAAAATGGCGACCGGACCATTCGCGCATGCGCGGTTGGACACGCGGCGGCCATTTTTATGACTCCAAAACACCATAAAAATGGCGCCCGCGCATGCGCAGTTGCGCCGATCTTTAGCAAGACGGTGCCAGCGCATTTTGGCGTGATTTTTGAATATATAAAGGAGAAAACAGACGTCAGGCATGCATGGCATCACCCCTATGGTAGACGTGTATTGACACGAAACGCGTCTAGGAGGAGCCTTCGCACGCCTTGACGTCACGCCGCCGGATCAGGAGGTCACGCCGCCGGATCAGGAGGTCCGGCAGCCAACCCGTGTTTTTCACTGGTCAGTGTTTTAGATGTTCTTTACAGCTGCTTTTACTGGCTACAGGCTGCAGGCATGTGCTTTGTAATCCTTATTTGTTTTTTTACACATTGGATATAATAAATATTTTATTTAAAATACTACACTATGAGCACCTTTACTTCTTATATCTGGCACTGAGTCCCCATACCTCAGCCCCAGCATTTTTAGGCTTCTGTGTGGATCCAAGGAGCAGTGTGATCCGACCAGACCAGTATCTCCTTACCATTGAGGGACCACCTGGGTACTACCAAGCAGCGCCTACATGAGACCTCGGCTACATGTGACCTGTACATGCGCATTGAGATTGCGCTTCTGGTAAGTGGGCAATCTATCTACCCCCCGATATTGGATTGGATTACACCAAAGTTTTTGGAAGTTTTTTCATAATTGAACTGCTTACCACATCTGATATTATTGCATTGGACAATCATCTTTTCTCATGAGACATTTTAACATAATTGCTATAAGGACATTGTTTGTAGCGCTGCACTTCTACTTTGTCAATTTCAGTTGGAAAGGTTTTGTGGTTCCTTTTAGTGCATTTGCCGCTCACTGGAGTGCGCTCACTAACTTATCTACATACAGTGTGAGGAAAGTGCAGCCGATAACCGACAACTGTAAATACTTGGTGATCTACTGTGCCATTGAACACAGCTGATCACGTGGTAAAAGGCCACTGTGATTGGCC